>NW_027204793.1:0-372500 GCF_024711535.1 Dipodomys merriami
GAATTGCAGATTTGCCACATTGATTTTGGAGCAAAAACTTATAGCTGGTAACTGGGCAATGATTCAAAAGACAGCTGAGTCTGCAGCCATGAGCCCTCCTGCCTCTGTTCAGCTCCCAATCTGTTCTAAAACACCCCTCACTTCCCATGCAGTGGTTTCTTTTTCTATCCAAAAGGTTTCTGGAGCTTTATCTTTGCTGGCATCTTAGTATGCCATCATGAGGGAAGTCAAAGCAAGCAAGTCAGATGTGGCAGAGGGATTTTTTGGTCGGTTGTGGGGCCTGGGCATTTTTCCTCAGCTCTTCAGCTCAAGTCTAAAACCACTGATCTAAACAATAGCATATATCAACTAGATTTAACAGACACCTATTGAATATTTCACCCAGCAGCATCAGAATACACATTTTTCTCTGCTGAACATAGAACATTTTCCAAAATAGACCACATTTTAGGTCACAGAGCAATCTTGACCAAATTCAGAACCATTGAAGTTATACCTTACATTTGCTCACATCACAAGGGAATAAAATTAGACCTCAACACCAAAAACCACCAAAGAAAGTCCTGTAACATATGGAGGCTGAACAATACACTGTTGAATCACCAGTGAGTCAGGGAAGAGATTAGAAAGGAAATTCAAATGTTCACCATATTCAACAAAAATGAGCACACAAATTAACTGCTCTTCTGGGACAGAGCAAAGGCAGTAGACAGAGTTTATAGCTTTGAGTACCTACATCAACTAATTGGAGAGATCTAAAACCAACAACTTAATGAGACATCTGAACCTCCTTGAAAAAGAGCAGCAAGATAAACCCTAGTCCAGGAGATGGAATAAATAATTAAAATTAAATCAGAATTAAATGAATTAGGATACAAGAAAACCATAGAGAGCATCAACAAAACAAAGAGTTAGTTCTTAGAAAAAATTAACAAAATTGACAGACCCTTAGCAAATCTTATCAGAAAAAGAAGAAAACTCACCCAAATAAATAAACTCAGAGATGAGAATGGAAACATCACCAGAGCAATAACCAAGATTAAGAAAAGTAAAAGGGAATACTTATCAAAACTATGCTAATAAGTTTGAGAACTTGGCAGAAATTGACCTTTTCATAGGAAATATCGACATGCCGAAACTAAAAAAGATGAGTTAAAACATTTTAACAGGACCATATCAAACATTGAGATAGAAACAGCAATAAGAGAAGTCCCATCTAAGAAAAGCCCAGTATCAGAAAGATTTACAGCAGAATTCTACAAGGCCTTCCAAGCAGAGCTCACACCAATAGCCCTTCAATGAAATTGAAAGAGAAAGTGCACTACCGAACTCATTCTAGGAAGACATCATAACCTTCATTCCAAAACCAGGCAGGGACTCATCAAAGAAAGAGAACTATAGACCCATTTTTTGATGAACATTGATTCAAAATTCTGAACAAAATTTTGGCCAATTGACTTCAACAATTCATCCAAAAAATCATAAACCACGATCGAACAGGATTCATTTCAGGGATGCAATGCTGGATCAATATATACAAATCAATTAATATAATTCATCACATCAACAAGAGCAAGGATAAGAACACACATGGTTATCTCAAGAGATGCAGAAAAGGCATTTGACAACATTCAATACCCATTTTTTTTCAACACCCATTGATAATGAAAACTCTGGAAAAATTAGGAATCCAGGGAACATTCCTCAATAGAATAGAGGCTGTATATGACAAACCTACAACCAGCACTGTACTTAATGGTGAAAAACTAAAGCCATTTCCTCTTGAATAGGGAATGAGACAAGGACGTCCATTCTCACCACTCCTCTTCAATCTAGTATTAGAATGCCAGATACAGCAATAAGACAAGATGCAAACATAAAATGGATCCAAATAGGAACAGATGATGAAAAACTCTCCCTCTTTGCAGATGGCATGATATTGTATTTAAAGAATCCCACTGACTCCACTCCCAAATTATTTAAGCTCATTCAAACTTGGGCAAAGTAGCAGGGTATAAATTTAACCCTCAAAATCAATGGCTTTTCTGTATGCCAACAATAAGAAAAGTGTGGCTGAAATCAGGAAAGCAACTCCATTCATAATAGCTCCAAAAAAACAAATAAAATATCTAGGAATTAACTTAACCAAAGAAGTGAAGGACCTCTATGATGAAAACTTTAATAATCTGAAAAAGGAAATCAAAACAGAACTTAGAAAATGGCAAAAACTCCCATGCTCCTGGATTCGAAGGATCAACAACATGAAAAGGGCAATACTTCCCAAGGGTATCTACAAATTCAATGCAATACCTAACACTATCCCAAATTCATTCTTCAAGGAGTAGAAGAGACAATCCAAAAATCCATAGGGAACAATATAAGACCCTGAATAGCATAAAAGATCATTAACAGAAAGGAAAGTGGAGGAATATCAATACAACATTTCAAACTCTGCTAGTAATCAAAACAACTTGGTAATGGCACAAGAAAAGACCTCAGGACCAATGGAATAGAATTGAACCTACAGATATATAACCATCTAATCTTCGATGAGGAAGCTAGATGAATGGATCTAAAAAATGTGGTAGAAACACACAATGGAATTCTATGCTTCTGTCAGAAAGAATGACATTGCCCCATTTGTTAGGAAGTTGAAAGACTTGGAAAAAATTAAGTGAATTAAGCCAGGTCCAAAA
This sequence comes from Dipodomys merriami, assembly GCF_024711535.1. Lineage (NCBI taxonomy): Eukaryota > Metazoa > Chordata > Mammalia > Rodentia > Heteromyidae > Dipodomys > Dipodomys merriami. The sequence continues at coordinate 2,697 of NW_027204793.1, forward strand.
ATATAGGTCCCATGGTTTCCTTTATTTGCAATAACTAGTATATTTTTGAGACAAGCAGAAAAGGTAAGTTAAGTTCATGTTAGGTGAAATGAACCCCAAGAAAAGTATTGAAATGTTTTTTTTCTTTCTTTAATTGTTTCTAACATATTTATAAGATTATTTCTTTGTTGCTTTATATGTCCCTCCGCCATGGTATAACCCCTGCTTCCATTTTATTTGATGTTCGTATAATTTGTGGAGGGAATGGGCAAAAACCAACCTTTAAATAGGCATACATTGGACCCATTGCAACAATGAGCTATACAAATCATTATGTCCAATAAGGAACTTAACTTTTGCCAGGGGCAGAGTGTTGCACGGGTGGAGAGGGGAGATGGGAAGGGATGAGAAGGCGAAACTGGAGGAGGCAACAATGCTTGATAAGAAATGTACTCATTACCTTGCCGATGTAATTGTATCCCCTCTGTATGGTATTTTGCCAAAAATTTTTTAAAAAGTTTGTCAAAATAATGTCAAAAAACTTTTGACAAAATAATCATTAGTGTATCACCTAGAATCTGGATAATTTCAGAAATTTTGTAAGCATCTAAAATAAGTCAAATGAGTTGGTTTATAACTATAATCCTAGCTACTCTGAAATGGAAGTGTCGATAGTTGCAGTTCAAGGTCAAGCTGGAAAACATACAAGAGACCTCCATCTCAATCAATAAAAGCTGGGTGTGCCAGTGTGTGACTGTCATCCTACCTATTTTGAACATAAAACTAGGACGTTCACTATCCATGTAGCCTAGGAATAAAAAAAATACAAGATTCTTTCTCAAAAACAATCAAAGCAAAAATTGCTGGATGTGACATGGTTCAAGTGGTCAGATGCCTGCCTGGCAAATGCAAAGCTCTGAATTTGAATCCAAGTACTTACCTCAAAAATTAAAGGTAAACCATATGAATTAATTCTCTAAATCACTTCTCAGTGCAATTATCTTATGTATTCTTCAAATAATCTGGTAGCGAAGGCAGAGAATTAATTAAACCAGATCAATATAATAGGTAAAACGAACCCCAAGATAAGTATTTAAATGCTTTTTTTCTTTCTTGCAATTGTTTCTAACATATTTATAAGATTATTTCTTTGTACTGGGAATGCCTAGCTTCTTCATGGCTCACAGGCTGGTGTGCTCATGTGGACACATTCACCTATTAGGCCTGCTGGGCCCCGAGTTCAGAACCCAGACCCGCCAAAAGATTCATCTTGATGTCAGAAGCAAATCGTTGCCCCTGTTTTCCTTTCCTGGGCAAATCCTAGGTCTCAGCTAGGATGGAGAATGCATGGGCCACCTGTGGTCATGGGAATAAGTTGTTATATATGTCAGCCGAGTTATACCTGTCATCATATACTCAAGAAATACACAATATATCCATGAGTAGCATACAAAATAAAGACATTAACTACTACACTTAATATACGATGCAGTACACACACTGATGTGAATTTACATCCCATATTCCAATGATGCATTGAGGACTATTTTGGCCTCCCTGGGGCTCGATATCAGTTCCTGGGAACAGCCCAGCTGCTTCTTGGCTCACAGTCTGGTGTGATCACGTGGACTCATTGGGCAGTTGGGCCTCCTAGGCCTTGAGTTCGAATCCCAGCACTGCCAAAAATTCACCCTGATGTGAGAAGCCAGTCGTTGCACCTGTTTTCATGTGCTGTGCAAATTTTGGGTCTGCAGCTAGGATAGAGAAGGTATAGGCAACTCTATATTCATGGGAATAGGTTGTCATCCAGTTCACCACAGTTATATCTTTCAACCTAAACTCAAGAAAATACACAATACATCAATGAATAAGACACAAAATAGAGAATTACTACACCAAACACAAGATGTTGCCCACCCATGTTTGGAAATATAGATCCTTTGTTTAATTATGAATTTATGACAATATTGGCCCCCACCAGGACTCCATCTCAGGTCCCGGGAATGGCCAACCTCCTTAGCGGCTCACAGGCTGGTCTGCTCACCATGACCCATTCACCAATTGGTCCTGCTAGGCCTTGGGTTCAAATTCCAACACTGCCAAAAGATTCATTCTTATGTGAAAACCCTAGGGTTGGATATGTTGTCCTGTTCCATGAATGTCCTGGGTCTCATTGAGGATGGAAAATGCTATATAAGCAACTCTATAGCCATGGGAATAGGTTGTCATCCATGTCAGCACAGTTATATCTGTCACCATACTCAATAAAATACACAATACATCCATGAATAAGACAAATAATAAAAAGAATAACTACACTGAATGCAAGATGCATACCACACCTGTAGGTAAAGAGAGATCCTATGTTTTAAAAAGTTGGGCTTGCTATTTTGTCGAGTGTGGGGTTTCAAATCAGGCTCTAAACCAGGCCTGACATTCTAGTCTTCAAGGACGGTGAGCTTCTCCTTCTCCCTCAGTGCAACAGAGCTATCCAAACCTGAGTTCAAATCCCAGCACTAACAAAAGATTCATCCTGATGTCAAAAGCCAGTTGTTGCACACGTTTTCCTCTCCTGTGAAAGTCCTGAGTATCAACTTGGAAGGGGAATTCATAAGCAATCCTATAACCATGGGAACAGGTTGTCATCAATGTCATCCTGTCACCATACTTAGTAAAATACACAATACCTCCATGAAGTATATACAAAATAAGGAGAAGTTCACCAAACACAAGATGCTGTACACACATGTATGTCAATATAGATCGTATGTTTAAATTATGAACTTATTACTATAGTGGACTGCCCTAGCGATCAATGTCAGATCCTGGGAAAGGCCTAGCTCATTAGTTGCTCACAGGATAGTGTGATCACCTTGACTTATTGGCCAATTGGTCCTACTCAGCCCTGAGTGAAGATCCCAGCACTACCAACAAGTGGATCGTGGAGTAAGAAGCCAAGTGTAAAACTTGTTTTCCTTTTCTCTGAATATCCTGGGTGACCCTGAGAATCCTGGTATGATGGAGAACATTTCTATAAATCTAGATGCTCTGTGACAAAATGTCGTCAATGTAATTAATGAAAGGGGTTTTATCAGAGTACAATCAATGATAAATAAATGAATAAAACAAAAAAATACAAGAACAACCACACCAAACATGTATGGATTGAAAATCTATAGGTAAGTATAAATCCTATCTTTACAATTTATCTAAATAGTATGTTTCCAGGGCTGGAGCTTGAATTCAGGACTAGTGAACAGGCATGAGTTTCTTATCTTCAAGAATGGTGATCTTCCCCTTCATCCACATTGCTCTAGATTTACCCAGATCCTGAGTTAAAATCCAAAGCCTGGAAGAATAAACAGCGTGAATTCCAAGCCAGGGAGCTAAATGTTTATATTTTATTTTTCTCAATACGGCCCTTGAATTCAGGTCATGGCAATTCTGCCTCAGCTCTGATCACCCTACCCTGGGGTGCAGCCACTAGATCTACAGCTCCTCCTGGGATCCTAGACCCCCAGGCCTTGCAGGGAAAGCAATGCACAGAAAAAATATGGCCTTTTCCTGTTTTCTTCCTTTTCATGGTGATCCTCATGCGTCTGAATGACAGTGTTGCAAAGGGTAATTCACCTTGCTACCAGGCAACATAGGCCCTGATTTTGAATCCCCGTCCTGACACCCACCAATGGCAGGAGAGACTAAGAAAATGGTTCCCATCCATAGGATTAACAATGGAATGTTGTTAATGTCACGGTTGAATGAATTGATCATAAATGATGCTCCTATAAAATTAGACAGCTTCATTTCAGGAGGCTGATTGATTTTATTTAATATTTATGAAGCATTGAAAGAATATTATTACTTAAAGGAACACAATAATATCAGAACACTGATTTCATTAATAATTTAAGGATGAATACAATTAATTAAATACATTACATTAACTACATTAATTACATGAACAGAGTATTGATAACCAGGAATTGGTAAGAATGTAGTGTATATAAGTGAATAATGTATAGGCATCTCTGACACTCTATAAAGATATATATTTATTAGCGTACTTCCATCTGCATGTCAATCTTTTCTTATTTTGGTCACCCCTGGGGCTTGATCTGAGGTCCTGGGAACAGCCTGTCAGTTCAATTTGCCCCAGGATGACATGCTAACACTCACCCATTCATGAATTGGGCCTTGTAGGCTTGTATGCCTTGAGTTCACATGCCAGCACTCCCAAAAATGAATCGTGGAGTAAGAAGATGACGGTGACACATGTTTTCCTTTTCTGTGAAGGTCCTGGGTGTCAGGTATGAAGTGGAATACATATGCAGATATACATCCTGTGCAATCAATGTAATCAATGTTTTATGTTCCATAATAGTCAATAAAATAACAGGTCAATACATGAATAAAACAAAAAAAATAAAATAACTACACTCAATGCAATATGGAGTCAACATATATATATATATATATATATATATATATATATATATATATATATAATATATGTAAATTGTACATGAGTATAATGTTTTCTAGTGGTGGGGATCTATTTCAGGCCCAAGGAGCAGACCTGAATTTCTTGACTTCAAGGAGGACAGCTTCCCATTCCCACACAGTGCAACAGAGTTACCAAGGCCATGAGTTCCAATCCCAGTCCTGGCAGAAAAATAGCACCTTTGCAGCATGTGAGGCCCAATTCTTAGATATTTCATTATGCCTCCATTTTATGAATGTGATTTTTAAATGCTTAATAAAGAATTAATTAAAATCAATCAGTGTCCTATAATATAATTGTGTATAATTTTATCCTAGAATCATTCAAGAACTGCCCATTCAATCATGACATACATCACATTCCATTGGTATTCATATGGATAGGAATGAGTTCCTTAGGATCTCCTGCCATTTGGAGGTGGCAGGACCAGGATTCCAACTGTGGGCTCCAGCTCCTGTCACTTCAACCTGGGGATATGGTACTCACCAGTCTGTCTAAGAATATTAGCAAGACCAATGATTAGGCAGGCAACAGTGGCTCTCAGCAGTCCTCCTTGATACTTACAAGGCTGTGATGGGAGGATCATGGTCAAACTCATCCTAGGCAGGAATGTCCTTGAGTCGCCTGTCCAAATTCAATGTCAACAAAGCCAGAAGCCCTGGGTCCAGTGTGGAGGGCAAGCCTTGAGCAAAAGCAGCTCACAGACTGTGCCCAGATCCTGAGTTCAAGTTCCAGGTCTGGCAACAAACAGAAAGACACAACAATCTGTGCAGCCATCCTGCTAAAGCAGATCACCCTCTTGTCTCCAAATGAATTGGTCATTGGTTCCTGGGAAAAGAGCTGGGGGAGCTGCTGTCTTCACGACTCCGCCCATGCTGCTTTCATCACAAGATTCTGGCCACACCCCCATTCTTTCATGGTTTTTTCTGACCAATGGGATACAAGAATGGTGGCCACATCCACATTCCATGCTGCCCAGTAGCACCCGGGATTCCCTCTGTTCGTTTACAACACTACCAGCAGTTGAGGAAGGGAGAGGTGGCTGAGTGGTGAGGAAGAGACACAAGCGACTTTGGAGTATAGTAGGAAATTGAGATGCCTGCCCGCACCCCGGGTCCTCCCTTCCTTCTCAAGGTGTGGGATTTCAAACCTCAGCCAATGGTGCACTGCCAGCCCGCCTAAAGCCCTGACCCGGTCTCTGGCCCTGGTTCTCTGCTCTTGGCCCATGTGTTTGCAATGTTGATGCCATTGCTGCTTGACTCACCTGGAGCAACCTCCAGCAGCTTCTCCCAGCAGCACAGGTGAGTGGCTGCCCCCAAGTCACCACTACCCGGGGTCACACACCCCTCTGGGGGCACCATGCCCACCTGCTTGTTTCTTCTCCCTGGCTCTGAGGAGCCACCTTTCTGTCTTGGGCATTTCTGAAATAGAGACTCAATATATGCTCTGGCTGGACTGGATCGAGGTCCTCCTATCTGGGACAGGTATGATCCACCAGACCTGGTCCTCTGTAGTTGGGATGGTAGATATGTAGCGCCATGCTCAGTTATCGATTTAGATGGATTATCCCAAACTTTTATTCCACAGCAGCCGATTCTTGACCAGAGGTGAAGCTCTGGGTAGGGCCACAACCATCAGACCTCATTCTCCTCATAGGATAGTTTTGAGGAAATAAGGGATTTATACAGAGGGATCCCTGGAGCATTGCTTAGCACAGAGGGAGTGGCCTTCAGAGAATGTTCTCAGCAATTCTGTGAGCAAATGATAGGAAGATACCGGGAAAGGATTCAGGTGGGGCCAGTTATTAATTGAGCAACAGGTGGGGATTATGAAACAAAACATTTCTCTCTTTCATCCTTACCCTATCCCCATGAGGAAGGGGATGCTTCACTCTGTTGAGTTTTGCAGCTGGAGAAGCCGAGGCACAGAGAAGCCAGGGGAACTACTTATGACTTCAACTTCACTACCATGCTCCCTAGGACAATGGGTGCTATTCAATCCACTTCTGGTAGGTAGTCCAATTCTTGTCAGTTGTGTGGCTTGAAGCCTAGGCATGGGTGCTGTTCCTGAGCTCCTCAGAAAAAGGCTTGTCCTCTACCACTTGAGCCCACAGCACCACTTCTGGTTTTCTGGTGGTTCTTTGGAAATAAGAGTCTCATAGACGTTCCTGCCGGGGCTGGCTATGAGCCATGATCCTCATATCTCAGCCTCCTCTGTAGTTAGGATTAGAGTTCTGAGCCACCGGCACCCGACTTAATTGTAATTCTGCCTTTTCTCTCTCTCTCTTTCACAAGAACTGGTTGAATGGGTGCTGGAGAAGGGGGCCTAGCATCACTATGTGGCTGGAATCCAAGGTGACCCTCTCATTCTGGAGGTGGGCTGTAGGTCAAGAGCTATTTCGCTCAGACTTTTGAAAGAGCTCCCTGAGGTAAGCCCCACTGTGCCCTGGCTAGACCGTGAAATTCATTGTCCATCCAGCCTACTGGACTTATTGTATTATATTGCTTTCTACATCATTTTCCAGCACCTGGCTAAACTTATGATAAATAGTTATGGAATGAAAATGTAATGCCTTCTTAAGAAAGTCATTTAGAGCTCTGGGAATGTGGCTTCATGGCACAGTGATTGCCTATCATGCATGAAACCCTGGGTTCAATTCCTCAGTAACACATTAAGAGAAAAACACTGGAAGAGATGTTGTGCCTCAAGTGGTAGAGTGCTAGCCTTGAGAAAAAATATAGCTCAGGAATAATTACTTACCCTTGAGTTTAAGCCCCTGGACTGGCAAAAACAAAAATTATTAAATGGAAAATAAAGATTGCATGCTTGAAATATAAAATTGCTCCTTCCCTACTGACACCTGAAAATAGTCCCTAATTCATGTACTATACTTATGTTAGGATACTGTGTTGAAAAAAGTTTTGTTCATTAAGTCACAGCAATTAATGGCAGGAATGTGCTTAGATGTCAGCTGAAGATTAATTCTGGAAATTCAAGGATTCCAGGATTTTGTGTCATCATTGCTAATCACAAAGTGAAAAGTAGTCTAAGTGTGATTTTGAAATCTTTTTGGTCAGTTTTGGCACCAAAAAGGCAGAGGCTAATTAATAGTTGTGAAAGAAAATAAGAAATAACTCCAGATGGAAGGAATAAGCGATAGTAACTAATGTATACCAGAAACTGGTCTAGGGAACCATTTTTGGTTATTGAAGAACTAGTTGTCAACTAGGATTTTTCTCATTGCGTTTAGCATTTTAAATCTCTTATGCTAGTTCTTAATTGCTGTGTGATAAATGTATCTCCTTCTACACTGTTCTTTCACACCTTATCTCTTTTGTTTTCTAAAAAATCTCAGTCTTTCTATATTTCTCTATTAATATTTACTGATAATAAATACACCTATACAGATGTCACAGGATGCTAATGTAAGGATCCCATAGCTCATGACTCATTAATGTAACAAAATGGAAAAGGAGGACATATTTACTGCTACATCAATTTTTCTGAAAAGCTGCAATGTCATCATTTGGTTAAAATTTCCATTCTTTGTCTACACAGAGTCATTCAGTGCACATAAATGCAAATATGAAATGGGTGCTGGTGGTTTACACCTGTAATCATAGTTACTCAGGAGGTTGAGACCAGAGGATTGTGGTTCAAAGCCAGCCTTGTCAGGAAAGTCCATGAGACCCAATCTTCAATTAACCACCAGAAACCCGGAAGTGGTGCTGTAGCTAAAATGGTAGTGTGCTTAACTTGAACTGAAGACCTGAGGAACAGTGCCCAGGATCAGAGTTCAAGCCCCACAACCAACAAAAAAGTGAAATGTGACTTTAAGTTTCCCCAAAAGGAACGACAAGATAAATAATCTTCCCAAGAAAACAAAATTAATTCCTAAATGATTCTGTGCACCTACTTTTGCAGAGTTATGTTATGGATTCTTTGCTGGACATATTCTCTAAAAACAAATCGTTTAAGTAGGGTTACAGTTGGACCCATTGCAACAATGAGATGTACAAGTCCTTATGTCGAAAAACGAACTTTACAACTTTGGTGTGGGAGGAGGATGGGGTGTTGGAGAGGGGGAGTATGGGAAGGGATGGGAAAGGGAAACAAAGAAGAGGCAACAATGCTTAATAAGAAATGTACTCGTTATCTTACCCGCGTAATTGTAACTCCTCCCATTCGGTATTCTCACAATAAAATAAAAATAAAAAATGTCAAATTTTACCTTTACAATAAACTTCATCTAATATTTCTTGTTTGAAAAGAGACATCTATACAATTGATGTCACTTGGCTTTCTTACTATCTTAGTTCGAAGCCAACCCTGGCAGGAGAGTCTGTCAAACTCTTATCTGTAATTACACAGCAAAAAAAGCCACAAATGGAGTTTTGGTTCAAGCAGTAGAGTACTAGCTTTGGGAGCAGGTGAGCAGGAAAGAAAAATGTTCAGGGACAGGATCCAGCCTATGAGTTCAAGCCCCATAACCAACACAAACTAAAAAAACAAGCAAAAAAAAAAAACCCTAGATATTTCATTGGACCCCCTTTAAAGGAGTACTGGTCTGAGAAGTGGCTCCTTTTGCTGATCATACTCACTGGATGCTTTTTTGGAATCCTTATTGCTCTGGAGAATTTAGGACCAAACTAAAGGAATTGATAACTGACTCCTGCAACAAGAGAATCAACTCAGGGGTGAAATATCCATCCATAAGGCACTTTAAAACTTCCATGTCTTTGATTTTTTGCAGTAGAATGTTTTTTTATGGGTGGGGAACAGTCGTGGTCCTGAACTCTAGGCCTGGGTGCTATCCCTCAGCTCTTCAACTCTACAACTTGAGCCACAGCACCACTTCTGGCTTACTTTTTGCTTATGTGGTGCTGAGGAATCAAACCTGGGCCTAATGCATGCAAGGCAAGCGCTCTTCCACTGAGCCACCTTCCCAGTCCCTGCAGTAGAACATGTTTAAATCCACGTTATTTCCTTTTGTTCAATGCTAGCCTTCAAATGGCACATTATTTCTCTTTGTAATACTCTCAACTAGAAGTTTACAGAAAAGTTATATATGAGTAAAAACACACACGAAAAAGTCAGGGACAGAGTTCCCTTCAAGCCTTGGGAATCTTTCTTGTACAGTAAAAAGGAATGCACAAGTTAACTTGAACTTTTTCAGTCCTCTATATTCCATTCCTCTCCTTGGATCAGTTTCCACATCCAGTAAGACTTACTTTCAGGAACAATCTATGGTGCTGCCTGACGTATAATGAATATTTTCTTGCTTCACCGAAATAACACAAGGACAGCCTGACCTGAGGTAACAGGTGTTTTAGAGACAACTTAGTAAAGAGAAAATATGAAATTATATTGCTTATAAATACATTATCCATGAGTGTATTGAGTTCAAATTTTGGAAGTTCTCTATAAATTAAGGCGAATTTTAAATGGGAAGAAGTTTCTCCAATCTTTTTTTTTTTTGTGAGTGTATGTGCTGCATATTATTTTCCAAGTGTACATGAGTTAACAGTAAGGAAACAATACCAATAATAGGAGAAAGAGAAGTTTTATGTTTAAGTGTAAGGGTTCATACACTATAGAAGATTCTACAAATAAGACAACATTGAAACAATAAAGCCAAGTCCAGTATGTAGATTTATGAGAGTGATATACAGAAACATTACTCCTACATGGAACACGAAGTATGAGGCCACTCCCCTTCTACATCACGCTTGCTAATTACACAACTTTGTAGAGAGTAGAATGGAAGCATAATTAAGTTTCCAATGCAAATCAGATATAAGAGCATGAACTTAATTGGAAAAAAAATCCATCCTGAGAGAGCAGGGATTATACTAGCCATGAACTGTTGGATAAGAACACATTTTTTTTCTTTCCTTTACTTATATATTTTTTGTTGGTGGTGGTCTTGGCACTTGAACTCTGGGCCTGGGAGCTGTCCCTCTGCTATTCAGCTCAAGGCTAATGCTCTATCACTTGAGCCACAGTGCCACTTTCAGTTTTCTTGTAGTTAATTGGAAAAAGAGTCTCTGGGACTTTCCTGCCTGTGCTGGTTTGAACCCCTATCCGAAAATCTCACCACCACCCAGCTTAAGATCACATTTCTAACAGTGTACAGTCAGCATATGTAATGTGCATGTTCATCTAACTTTATATGAATTCTTGAGTTAAAAATCTATGCTACAGCTTAGCCTTTACACTCACAAAATGTTTGTAAGTTGATACTACTGGAGAAATAAAACTTAAGAATGTAAAGTGGTCTGGGAAGTTCGGTTTTCATCCAGCCTGGTTAGAACAGTCTTTGAGAAACTATCTATAATTAACCAGCCAAAAGCTGGATTGGAAGAATGGCTCAAGTATTGGAATACCAGTCATGAGCAAGATTACTGAATAAGAGCTTGAGGCTTTTGCATACATGCATACAGACATACACATAATAGAGGCACTTATATTTGCACACACAAATACACAAATGAAGCAAATCTCAGAATAAGTAGAAAAGTTAGAAAACAATAGAAAATATGTCCTGAGTAAGACTAGAATCAAGTGATAATTTTTAATGTTAGAAAGTCCTCAAGTGAACATTCTTCAAAAAAGTTTAAGAATATTACATAGATAGGGACCAGAGATAGTAAGGGGGTCAAGTAATCATTTATTAAAGGCATCAGATCCATGGAGGAATGAATCAGAGAACTCTGCAGGTGCATCTGAAAATGTTCATATCCTGTGTCAAATGTTAGAACATCTTTGAAAAGAGTACATGAACACTCTGAGCTGTCTATTACTGGAGATTTTCAGAATTGCTATTCTGTATCTAGATTAAATACACCAAGAAATTATGGAGGAGCAATGTGATACAAGGCTAGAATTCTAACACTCAGACTAAGACAGATTAGATAGTGTAATTACACAGTGATACCTTCTCTGGACCAGATAGTATAATTTTGTATTAAGAAACAAACCAAACAAGAAAGGAATACAAAGTTGGAAATTTGGGATAATTTTGTCATTATGTTTTGAGAAGTCAAGTTTCCTATTGAAATGCAACTCATATATAATCCTCAGTTGTATTTTAAATGCTCTAATTACAGAACATTCTTAGATGCAAAATGGCTCATGATTCCCATCCAAAATTTGAAAAAGTAAGTAATCATCATTCTGGTAGATTCCAAGGAAAGGATGAAGGATTACAAAAGCTTAAGCTGGAGAAATAGCAAAGTTATTCTAATGTAGGACTTTGTAGATCTTGCTAAATTAGAGATCAGATTTAAAATAAATATTTTGATTTTGTTTGTAATTTCATATTCTAAAGGATACTACCAAATTCTTTTTAAGTAGAGGGTTTAATGGACAAATTTAGAAATGTTTCTTGCATTCTATTTGCCTAGAATATTCTTTCATGAGAGTTATAATTAGAACTCTGTTAATAGATAATTCCAACAGTTCATGTATAAAATGATAATGTGAATAATGTAGACAGAGTTGGCAACAAATGGATGAAATTAATTTATAAATTTAGAAAAAGGGCAATTTTTTGAGGCTTTGGTATAACATGGTATGAAGAGAATAATTGTGGGACATCTTCTTTCTTCAACCTGTATGTAACACAGGAAGCATTTCCTTAATTACCTGCCTCTGTATACAATGAGGAAAATGCTGGATTTGGGGTTTGTTTTATTTTTGTTTTTGTTTTATTGGTTTGTCGTAGGGCTTGAACTCTGGGACTGGATACTGTCTCGGAGCCTGTTTATTCTCAAGGCTCCACCCAACCACTTCAACCTCAGCTCACTTTTGTCCGGCTTTTGCTGAGAAGTTTATTGGAGAAAAGAATCTAGGGAACCTTCCTGCCTGGGTGGTGTAGTAGGAAGACCCCTACTCAGGCAGGCAAGCCTACCTAGTCGTCCCGAGTGACAAAGCCCACCTCAACAAAATTGTTATTAAAGAAGCAACTTTATTGAGAAGGTTCCTACACTGACTGGCCAAGGCAGCAGCACAGGCTGGGGAGCTGATACTGCGACCCCCAGCGGCCCACGTGCTTAGGTTTTTAAAGGCAAAAATCACAAGGTGAAGTCTGGTCACTTAGGCGACCAATGAGATTTTCATGCACCCAAAAGATTGCAGTCATACCAGACCACATGCAGGTGGCCAATGAGGTTACACTTTGTCACATAATGGCTGCTTAAACCAGCCTATCACTTTTGGTTTAAATGACTCAAAAAGTCAATGGTAAAGCAGAGCTTAAGGTAAACATACACAAAGGAGTTTAGTGGAGTTTAACATAAGCATGTGAAAAAGGCAGAGTTTATAGTAAACTCGGGATGCTGCCAGCACACAACCATGAGCTGGATTGCTGGCTATCTGTTTAATGTGTCAGTCCTTAACAGAACAAAGGTGGGTTAAGTTGTTGAGGGGAGGGGCACCTAAAGGGATTCTTTTTTTTCCAAGAATTGGGCTGGTTGGAGCCAAGGATTTTGTTTTTTTTTCTATAATCCCTAAAACAAAAACAAAACCTGTAAAGCAGTTGTCCCAGCTCGAGTCTCCTCTCACGGCCTAGTTCAGTGGGCTTTGAACTGTAATATTCCAACCTTAGAATCCAGATTATGTATGATAGTTAAAAAAGTATAAATATAAATAATATTTGCAAGAATACCAGTGGAGGAAAAATGATGCAATCCAGTTTATTGTGGTGTTCTTTCCAGAACACAGAGGGCATCACATTAGCAGAGGTGCAGTGTATTTTCACAATGGAGATTAGCTATTCTTGATGTGAACTAAGGGAATTTTGAGGTGCACCCTACAAGTTGGAAACTATTGGGCTAGGATGACTTTATGGCATAAATCTTGTGATTGATGGCCATAGAAATAATAGATTAATCTGAGAAACAACTGTTACTCTTGAAGAATTAATTATAACATGCTTCCTAGTTTTATCCTATACCAGAATGTTGCTCTTTTTCTGTTCACTTCTCATTCTGTAACACCCCATTGGAAAATGCATCTATTGCAGAATTACATAACATGCAACCAGGTATATTTTTGAATCTCTCAGGTACGGAATGTTCAGAATTTGAAAATGAGTAGTTATTAAACATAGGAATTTTGAAGAACACATACATTCTGTCCTCTTAACAAATTATTTAATTTTAAAAGTTATGGGTTTCCATAGAATTAAACTGTTTTCTGTTTTAGTTAAAACATTTACAAAATTAAGGTAGATATAAGAGATCATTTTCAGCTCTTAGTATATATTAGGTAAAAAGATACACATATAATTAGGTAGTAAGTTATTACTATGACTGTCAGTACAAAATATGTATTTGAACTCTTAAATTGGTTATACTTTTAAGATATACTCATGGATTGATTTTGACCAACTTGACCAAACAGTTATTACTCTCTGGTTATTCCTGTGAAACTCAAGTTGGATATACTCTTTCCGGATTTCTGTTGAAAATAACTTTCTTTGTAAGATCATATCTATACACACTAAGATAATATATCCCATATTTCTTAGGTTTGAATATCCCATCAGATTTACTGAAAATCAGTATTGTGGCTATGCTTGTTAGATATATATTTCAAAAAAACAAACAAACAAAAAGCATGTGTCACCTCCAGATTGTGGATTCATTTGTAGTTATTTTGTACATACAAAGGTTTCTTCATTAATAGTTTTTTTGTGGGAGTAACAATCACAACTTTAACAAATAAAGCTTTTTGAATATCTTTTCCAATTTAACATCCCAGAGCGAATCTTGCAATTTCTGAAAACCCTTTAAATATTAGTATTATTTTAGTTCATTGACTATACAGCTAAAGACATTTCTGAAACAAATATTGTTAAGATCTGAAAATGTAAGTGGGCATATAGGCTTTTTTTTTGCATCATTTTATGAAAAGTCAGTTTTTCGAAACTAAAAGAAATAGAATAAAAGAATGTAAGTAAATTGGGTAACATACTTATTAGTATAATTTTGTTTTCTTTTAGCACAGTCTTTTGAATGTATATGATGCAGTTAAATTATTTTTTGTGTCACTGTGCTTGTTATTTTTAGAATCTTTGTAGTTATAAGAGTGAATTTTTATTATAAATAAAGGTCTTTTAAAATGATTAGGATTAACCTTGTGTTTTATGTTCTACTCCCCAAAAAATGAGTTATTTTCAAGTGTTAATAGTTTATAATTGAATCTTCAGTATCATAAGAAATTTTGAAATAATGTGGTAGTATTGATGTCTTTTGTTTGGGGGGAGGGGGTCTGGTAGTGGGGCCTGAACTCTGGGTGCTGTCCCTCAGCTCTTCAGCTCAAGGCTAGCTTTCGACGACTTGAGCCACAGCGTCACTTTCGGCTTGTTTCTTTTTGCTTGTGTGGTGCTGAGGAATCGAACCCAGGGCATCATGCATGCAAGGCAAGCACTCTACCACTAAGCCACCTTCCCAGCCCTTCACGGCTTTTTAAACCAATTGTATTCAGAAGTTGGAAAGTGTTTAATTCATGCTTAGGTCTTGGTGTCTATGATTTTTAACCTCTCTTTCCTAACATTAATGATAGGTCAGAGTGCATTGTTGGGTATAGGAAAGGTAAAATATTTATCTAGGGTCAAAGGTGATTTTTATATCAATCTTGCTTTAACAGCATTTTAAGTAGTACCTTTCTCTTAAAATATTGGGTGTAAAAAGCAATCAAAATACTTTGAATGATAAACAATTTAGTTGAGCTACAATGAGGAAGTGATTGGTCCATAAGACATGCAATCTGTTTCCATCAGGAATTGGGGAGGTCATTCTTTCAGTAAGACTGTGTTAAACAGAGATAGGATCCAGGCAGTGCAGTGTTGAGTGAAGGGATAAAATATGATTTCTTTTATTTTGAGCTAGAAATCAAGAATCTTATACTTTAGCAGTTCCGTTCACCAGGGAGGTATGCATTGATTATGAACTTTGAGTTTTCATATTACAGTTCCCTATTTTCTAACAATGTTAAAGAGAAATATTATGAGTGTACACAATAATTCTGGGAAATTTTCCTATTATTTGTATACTAAGTGCTGGTATTTTAGTCATAAAATAGAATGTGGTTTATTGATACAGTGGGAGATGAACCTCAAGCTAACACTTACAAGGTGTGCAATTTTGTAGTAGTAATTACAACAATGAAGACTTCAATATCATCATCTGAGAATTAAAAATGTAAGTAGTTCCACTTTATGCAATTATTGTGAGGATTAAATTAGATATAATAGGTAAAGTACTTGGAAAAACAATCAATTAGCATTTGGTACATTGTACCTGTTATTTTACAATGTGATGAATTCTAACATTTTTATGTTGATTATATATGTACAATGTGATGTATTAATATTCATTGCATTGATCACTTTTCTGTCACTATGAGGAAAATAAGTGCAAAGAAAATTTCTGAGGAGGAAACTATTATATTAACTCATGGTTTAAGAGAACACAGTTTAAGATCAAATGTCTCCATTGTTTTTAATCATATTTTTCTTATCTTAACTAGTTGTACATGGGAAATTCCATTCAATAAATGACTGTTTTAAGTATAATGGATGTTTATATAGCTTTTCCCTGCCCTTCCAAACCTCACCACATTTTAATTTTTTCTAGTTTCATATTATTTGCATTAAATATAATGTCTTCACTCTTACTCCATGACTCTCTTTCTTCCTTCCCTTTGACTTCCCCTCACATCTTCCAAGTGATAATTTCCCGGTATTCATTTTGTTGGATTAAAAGTTAAATGTTATAAGAAAATACACCATTTAAATGCTCCTGTGCAAATAGCATAATTTAGTTACTATTGTTGTGTAAACTTCTATAAAGTTCTAGCTTCCAAATATGAGATAGAAAATGGGTCCTTTCTGTGTCTGGCTCTGACTTCGTTTACTTTACATATTTTTAGATCTACCCATTTCTTTGCAAATAATGTAACAGTCCTCTAATGGATAGGGGCAATCCAATTCTGTATATATGACACACTTTCTCCAACCATCCCTCTGCCAAAGGACATCCTGGCTGTTTCCATAACTTGGTTATGGTGAATAGTGCAGTAATGAACATGGTTGTGAAAGTGATTTTGCTGTATCCTTTTAGAAGAATTCATCACTATCTTTCTGGGAACAATCCTCTAGGCAGTTTTAAAGAATAAGCACATCCCTCCCTTCATCTTCATTACAACGTATTGCAAGTGCTCAAAAACAGATTACCCCATACAGGTCTCAATAAGCTAAAACCACATTGTGCCCATATTCTTTCAATACATTTTTAATAATTGTACATATAATTAAGGAAGAAACTTTTATGAACTTTCCTAATGTGGGAATGAGAGACATAACAGCAGAGTAAAATAATAAATATGCATTTTAATTAGCTATTATCATATTTAAAATCTTTTTCAACTCTAACTCACAACCTCACTTATTATTATTTTAATCTTTATTTGATTACTTCATCTATCGCCTAAATTATAACAGGTGAGTTAAATACGAAGGCAAAAAGTGTGGTTTGATTTTGACACTCATGTGTGAGGATGCACAATCTGGGCAAATAGATGGATCGGAATTAATAGCAATTATCCATTTTGTTAAAGTAGAGATGGTTTGCCCAAACTGATTCATATTTCATTGAACAAAAAGAAACGTGTAACAATTCCCTTTGTTTTGCTCCTATTAACTTTTGTTGCCATTTTATTTTATAATGAAGGATGATTTCATATATCTACTGTAGATACAATAATATGTTAAAATATTTCTATCCATATGTATTCATATATATGTACACATATATAAAAAAGGTAACAATGATTATTTACATCTTCTGTAACTATACAATTTACTAAATTATTAAAAACATTGATGGCTCATGCCTGGAATCCTGGTTACTCAGGAGGCTGAGATCTGATGAAAATGGTTTAATGCCAGCCTGGGCAGGAAAGTCCATGAGCCTCTTTTTTTTTTTGTGGGTTCGGTCGTGGGGCCTGAACTCTGGGCCTGGGCGCTGTCCCTCAGCTTTTCAGCTCAAGGCTAGCGCTCTACCACTTGATCCACAGCGCCACTTCCGGCTTTTTTCTTTTTGCTTATGTGGTGCTGAGGAATCGAACCCAGGGCCTTGAACATGCAAGGCAAGCGCTCTACCACTGAGCCACCTTCCCAGCCCTCCATGAGCCTCTTATCTCCAAACAACCAACAGAAAATCAGAATTGGAACTGTGGCTCAAAGTAATAGAGCGGTAGCCTTGAGAAAAAAGCTCACGGACATCACCCAGTTCAAGAACTACAATAAACCCAAAACAATCTATTGAATTTACATCTGTGAGCCAGGCGCTGGTGGCTCACGCCTGTAATCCTAGCTACTCAGGAGGCTGAGATCTGAGGATCGCGGTTCAAAGCCAGCCAAGGCAGGAGAGACCATGAGACTCCTATCTCCAATAAACCACCAGAAAACCGGAAGTGGGGCTGTAGCTCAAGTGGTAGAGCACTCGCCTTGAGCTGAAGAGCTGAGGGACAGCGCCCAGGCCCAGAGCTCAAACCCCACGGCCGACCAAAAAAAAAAAAATTACATCTGTGAAAAGAGAGTATTTCCATCACCCAAATGCACATCCATGCTCATTTGCAAGGTAACTCTGTTTTGTCTGAAGTACCAATGAACATTATCAATAAAGTAGAAAGAATTGGAACGTGGGTTAATTCTATCTCTCTCATGGATATTTCTCCACTCAAATACTCAAGTGTTACAATTATTCCAATTATTTATAATCATAGCTTTTATCTTCAATACACCTAATATTACAGTTTGAATTCAGTGTCCTGTGCCCACTAACTGGGTGTTCTTAGCACTTTGTCCTTTGAAGGCTAAATTATCCTGATTATTTTTTCAGATAGAAACTGGTTTCCTACTTGTGTATTATCTTGGCCTCATTCCACTTCATGTTATTCTTCCTGGAATTTAGAATAACAAGTGCATGGCATTATGTACAGATCTTTCTGTCTAGTATGGGCTTTAGCCACTGTCCTCACAACAGTGCACTCCCATGTAATCAGGATTTTCATAAGCTTTTCATAGCTGATTTTTTTGAAATCTTTCATTTCCTGCAGGTTCTTGAGTACTGAATTAATTAGTCTTTTCTTGGGTTGTTTTGTTTCATTTGAATCTATGTGTTGAGTTGTTCCTCACTTTTCCTTTTGTTTCTTTCCTTCAAGTTCTTACCTAAAGTGCTGAGAAACCAATTCTTCTTTCTCAAGATAATCAGGGTGAACATTATTAATTCCAAAGCAATTTCAGTAACATTTAAACACCATCATACCTATGAATGATATACAAATGCTAAGCGCTGAGAAGGGTGTTTTTACTTTCACGGCAGTCTTTGGCATCACAGACAGATCATGAAATATATGAAGATAATATAACTACAGATGCATGCCAGGAGGAGAAAAACCTATTATTAATTGTTTGACAAAGGCTTCCCTTTTAGTGAAAGAAATATATTGCTTGATGCAGGATTTCACAAAATCATATTGCTAGGAGGAACCTTAACAATCATGTAATACTATAGATTCATAGTGATGAATTGATTCCTGAATAATTTACTTTTGGGTCAAATAAAAGCAGGCTTCCAAAAAGCGTGTCAATTTTAGAGAAACATGATGAATTTTATGGAAATAGGTCCTTAGCTGATTTTGTTAATTTGTAAACTAATACAGGAAAATAAAGTACAGCAAGGTTAAAGAATAAAGAACTTCACATTGAAATACTCATTTGTGTGTGTGGTGTGTGTGTGTGTGTGTGTGTGTGTTCATGCCCATGGGAGTATGCAAATGCACATGTGTATGTGCTCATGCATGCATTCATCATTCTTGAAGCTTGATAGTCACTAAGAACTATTACTAAGCTTCTGTACCCAAGGATAGTGGTCTTCCACTTCAGCCACTTCTGGTTTTTTAAAGATAATTGCTTGTATTTTCATGATTGGATTGGCTTTGAAAGTGGTCATCAGGTCTCATACTCCCGAGTAGCTAGCTAAGCTTATTCAGCCTCTAAGTACCTAGTTAAAATTCTGAATATCCTCTATGCTTTAATTCTCTTTTATTCTTTTCCTGAGGTGATCACAAGCCTAAGTCATACATATGTCTAATTGCTTTAAAAATACTGTTACTGCTTGGCACCAGGCCCTCCCATTGATACTCTTAACTACTTAGCAGGCTTGAGAACAGAACCCAGGCCAAAAGGTTAGTGGAATTCCTTTTCACTCTATAGCTGGGTACATTGGATCATTTCCACCATCCTTCACTATCTAGTTACTAAGATTGTAAGGACTGAGGACCCAGGCCAGTCAACGTAGCAGGCTAGACAAGTAGGTGTTCATCTCTGATGCCATTGATGATGGGAAGACTAAAAGGACAGATCAGGTGCATGTTCTTGTGGAAAGTAACACCTATCCTAAAATTAACCACTGATATGACACCAGCCTAGCAAGAAAAATATACCCCCAGTTGAAATACTCACAATTTCCCACAACCAAACTAAGTATATGCATGAACTTTCAAGAACTTAGTACAATCTGTTCTTTGCTCTAATATCTGCTTCATCTGATTATCATATGATGTGACAGAATAGTGTTTCAATTAAACTTATGATAATTTAAAAAGTCCTAGAAAATTCTTTCTCACTTATTAAGTTCAAATGTATGGCATATTGCCTCATTTATTACATATTTGACTACCACTATAAATTAATCTTTTTGGGGGGGCGGTCCGGTTGTGGGGCTTGAACTCTGGGCCTGGGTGCTGTCCCTAAGCTCTTCAGTTCAAGGCTAGTGCTCTACCACTTGAGTCACAGCACCACTTCTGGCTTTTTTCTTTTTGCTTATGTGGTGCTGAGGAATCGGACACAGGGCCTCAGGCTTGCAAGGCAAGCGCTCTACTACTGAGCCACTTTCCCAGCCCCTTTAAATTAATCTTATGATTATTATTAATAGTAATATATTCTGATTTATTACTTTACTTTGTAACAGTTTTTAAACTTTTTGCTTCTCTGCTGAGGTTGAAGTATTTAAATAGTATCATCAAAATATATTCCTTGGGTATTTAAGGCAGTTTTTTACAAAGTTTTTAACCAATGGCTTCTAAGAATTCTTAATTGGTATATTATTTGGTTTATTTTTAATTTCAATTTAATTTCATTTTAATGGTGATGTACACAGGGGTTACAGTTACATAAATAAGGTAAAGTAATGAGTACATTTCTTAGGGAAGGAACATTGTTATCTCTTCCATCGATTTTTGTACACTCAAAACAAGCACTACTGGTGCTGTTGCTGTTGCTATAGATCCATGGGTACTTTTGCTTTCTTTGTTAATGCATTTTTATTATAAAATTGATATACAGAGGGTTTACACTTAATTAAGTGTACACTTCATTTTATATTCTAAATTTCAAATTTTGTGCTTAAATGTTTTCTTTTGTTTCTTTAGGATAATTCTTTTTTTCAGAGGATTAGTTAATTTATTTTTGCATGATATTTACACATGTAAATTATTCAGACAAATGTTTTGCTTTTATAATATTTAATATGTGATTATTAAAAATTTTCTTAATTTTTATATGATTAATGATATTAAATAAATTTATTTTTTACACTTACAAATATATTTGTCTAGGTAACAAATACTAACTGTACTTTCAAGAAGCACATACTTTATTAAGAAAGGCTTCATTACTTGGTCACTTTTTGGAAATACTTTTACTTGAATTAAAAAAAAGTTTCAGCTCCGCATGGTGATTTGTGGCATCCATTTTCTAGCTATGGTGGGAACTGTAAATGGTATTTGTAATTCGGGAGATACTGAAAAACGCTATGACCTTATTAGAAAACTATTCAGAGTGAAATGATTAGAGATATAACCATCATTAGTGTTATATAGAGCACCTAGCTATCATATTCTAAATCTTGAGTTAAAATACCAGTAACATAAATTTTTTGTCAAAATAAAAGGATACATGTTTTAAAATGTTTATTATTTCAACTTATTGGCAAAGGTTCTCATGTCTTCTATTAATTTTCAGTTTACTTCATCTATTAAAATCCAAGTATATTATGACTATTTTATTTCTACTAAACTTGTAAATAGTACATGCAATATCATGATTTCATATATTAACACACTTTTACTATTTGCGATAATTTCCTCCATTTAATATAATTATATCAATATTCCAAATGTGTGTATGTGGTGTATATGTGTGTGTTTATGTGGTTTTTGTATGTGTGTGCTTTGTGTGTACTTTGTAATGTTTGGGAGATCACACCATTGCTTCACACATGCTAGGCCAAAGTTTTACCACTGAGCTATGCTTCCTAATTATAATCCAAATAGTGTTTTACATAATGACGTTGAAACTTTATTTCCTAATATGTTTTTTCAAAATTATAAATGATAAACTGTGATCCATATTCTATCCACTCTAGCAATTTTTATTGTTACTTAGAATATTCCCATTTCCTTTCCACTTCCAAACTCTTGTGTTTGTTATTGATAAAGGTTTTACTTTGCTTCTTTTCTCTCTTCGTTCCTTTTCCCTTTAAAGTTTAACTATTCTTTATCTTATTTCTTTGGGAATTAATTATCATATTTCTATTACAAATTCTTAAAATTGTAACAGGTATATACAATGCTTCATTTTCTATTTTATTTTTTCCCATTTTCACTGACTTTTGGTCCAAACTATTAGATGGATTAAAAAGAAACTTGACTCAGGACACTTTATTTTTCTCCTTCTCTTCTCTGAACTCTTTCTGTTTTTTGAAACACAATAGCAATGACATATAGCTCCTACATGGTCCATCATTCCTTCCCCTCTCACTCTCCTCTGTTGTACAGCTCAAGTTGTTAACATTCAGATTTATTATGTTACAACATTATCTATATCTTAACTCATTCCTAAATTAATTTTAGTTGTTTCAAGTATTCTCTAAAGATATTTTTCTATATATAATATCTGGGGTCTTGTTTTGTACAAGGTACAAAAAATGAGTGACTATCAAACATCTATATATCTCTGTAGAATATTGGTTCACCTGCTCAATAAACTCGAATGTAAATTCAAGGAATACAGGTCAATCAGAACAATATTGTAAACTGGTGTAGCTTGAACCTTCATACTAACTTTGAAACTTATTACCATGTTTAGTAGTGAAGACAAAATAGTTTTCCTATAAGAGCAGACACATAGAAGAATGTAACAGGTTTGTCAAAAAATTCTTAGTTTTATGGTCAATAGATTTTGAAATCTATCCTATGACTTTATGAAATAAAAATAGAATCTAAGATGTGTGTTTTTGCACTATTGTCTCTCAAGATTTAAAAAATGATCTTAGACTACTACCTCAATCCTTTTTTGTTTTGTTTTGTTTTTTGTCATTCATGGGGCTTGAACTCTGGGCTTAGGTGCTGTCCGTGTGCTCTTCAGCTCAACTTGAGTGCCCTACCGCTTGAGCCACAGCACCAGATCTGGTTTTCTAGTGGTTTATTGGATATAAGATTCTCTGGACGTTCCTGCCCGGGATGGCTTTAAACTGTGATCCTCAGATCTCAGACTCCTCAGTAGCTAGGATTACAGTTATGAGCCTCAGGCACCTGTCCTACCTCCATCCTTATACTAAAATTTAAAATAAAAAAATGATTGTCAAAGTAAATGTGAGATGTGAACACTTATAAAACATAAATGTAAAAATTCATGACATTGCATCAGTAAAGGTTTCTAAAAATTTGACTTGGAAAGCATTAGTGGCTAAAGAAAAGCAAGAATAAACTGGATTATATCAAGTGATAACCTTTCATAATTCAAAGGACACTATAACCAAAGTTAAAACATATACAATTAAAACATATCGAACAGATACAGGTAAGATATTTGTTAATGCTACAGTGTTAATGTTATAATGAGTCTGAATCTTAAGTATTTTTATATCTTCTAATTCTATGTAAATTTTTCCTGAATAGGATAATTCTTTAAAGAACATATGTAAATTAACAGTCAATAGGAGGAGCATATGAAATAAGCTCCTCTTTATTATTTAAGAAAAAAGAAAAAGAAAACTCACTACTATGACCCTAATATAAAAAGATGACACAAAATATAGTAATGCATTTGTGGAGAAATTGATAACCTCTACATAGCAGAATGATTTGTATAATACTGCGATCCTTTTAGCAAGCAAGATTCAAGTGTTCATAAGGTCAAAGAGAATTGTAGATGATCCAGCCATTACACTTCTATGTATGTATTAAAAAGAAGTAAAAATCTTGTTTGGACAGGGAATGTAGTTCATTGACAGTGCACTTGAATAGTATGTGTGAGACCCTGGAAATAATCCCCAAAAACAAATTTTGAAAAGACACACTATAGAGGATGTATGCTGGACCAATTCCTGTAACACAATTTTATATCTACTTTAATGTCTGTTCTAAAATTTACATCATTTCTATTAGAAGAAATGCAAGTTTGTTAAAATTAGGCTTGGAAAACCTATTATTGTACAATTTACTTCCGAAGCACTGAAATGTATACAATAAAAAGAGTTATATATTGCATGTGAATTTCATGTCAGCAAAAAAAGAAAACTATTGTTAAAAATACTTCACACAAATTGCAGAATACCTAAAAAGATGTTTTCAATGTTGGCTAAAATTCTTTGTAAACTACAGTGTTTAAAACAAAGATGTGTTTTCTGTGGAATTTGAGTTTTTTTGGTCTGTTTTTTTTTGAGTTTATACAGAGATAACTCAATCAAAAATTGCATGTGATAACTGTAATATCTAGGAATTATGCATCACTTATAAGTAATTGATAACCTTTTCTGGAAGAAACTTTTAGCATATGACAGGAGACCCAAATCTATGCATCTGTATTTTATGAAAGTCATATGTTATTTGCTCAAACCAATTGCTTTTCTCTACTTCGCTAGGAAAAATATTATTCTCAAGGTAAGAGCCAAAAGCAGTGAAAAGAAACAAAATACATAATCATCTTGATTTATTTGTGAAAATATCAAATGAAATAAAAAAAATTCCACTCAAGTGACTCCAATATTAGTACCTATGAATCTGTTCCTGAATGCCAATATCAATTTAATTTTTTAAATTTTAATTTCTACAACATATAAAAACTAGAACAAGAAAATAAATATAGTCTGAGAGCAAACCAGCCTTGGACTAATATTCTTAATTGTTTTGAAATTACAAAAGAATTTATACTAAGAAGAAAATGATTTTATCCTATGGAAATCAATTAAGAATGTTTAGTATTTATTATAACTCAAATACCAAACAAGAGTATTTTATATAATCATTACAAATATCATTTTATTACTATAGTAAAATAGAATAAAATACCAGTCCCAATGTATTATCATTATTCTTAATTCCTAATCATTACCCTAAATCTCTTAAACAAACTAAATAGTCATGTCTTTAACATAAACGTAAATATTCTATACTTTTTACTCAACATTTTTCAGGGGCATATATTCATGTTTCTAAGAAATGTTCACAGCAGTTAAAAGGTGCTTTTGTGAAATTAATGTGATATATTTTGTTGTTGTTGTTATTGTTTGCAAGGCCTGTGCATTATCGCTAAGCCCTTTTATGCTCAAAGCCAGCATTCTACAACTTGAGGCACAGAGCTAATTCCCGTTTTTAGTGGTTAATTAGAGATAAGAATCTAACAAGTACTTTTTTGGGGGGGGTCCAGTCGTGGGGCCTGAGCTGTGGCCTGGGCGCCGTCCCTCAGCTCTTCAGCTCAAGACTAGCACACAACTACTTGAGCCACAGCGCCACTTTCAGCTTTTTTCTTTTTGCTTATGTGGTGCTGAGGAATCGAACCCAGGGCCTCATGCATGCAAGGCAAGCGATCTACCCCTAAGCATTCTTCCCAGCCCTAGACTACGTTTTCTAATTATATGAGCATTTTAAATTGGCACATCTCTAGTGGTAGATTATGAAGTAATGGTTGGTCAAGTGGAGGGTATTTTCAAATGATGAAAGGAAGTGACTACTACTAAATATTGGAGTATTTTGAGAAGGCAGTGATGATAAAATGTTCTAGAACTGAAGGTGATGTTCATAGTCCAACACATAGACATTCTATGAATCATTGTACTTTATCAAAGAATTGCAGATTGCATTTACATTAACCTTAGGATAAATTTTAGAATAGTAGTAGGTGAACCTGAGTGATAATTTAGAATTTAAAATCAGAGAGTTCTGTAATAAATGAGTTTAGTATGTTGATGAATAAGACTATCAATAAAATATTATCTGTAACATATCCTCTGCGTGATGATGTGTGACATTGCTAGCCAGTGAATATTCTACAAAATTATGTAAATTGAGGGATGAAATAGGATTGAGAGGAATGAGGGATAATAAACCTCAAGGTGCATTGCATTATCCATGAAATGTGTCTTAGTAGTGGACTGTTTGCTTTGCATGTATGAAGCACAGGGTCTGATTCCTCAGTACTACATAAACAAAAAGAGCTGGAATTGGCACTGTGACACAAGTCGTAGAGTGCTAGCATGAGGAAAAGAATTGCAAGACATTGCCAAGGCCCTGAGTTCAAGCCCCATGATTAGCTAAAAATAAAAAAGGTGCATTCTATTAAGCCAGGCACTAGAGGCTCATGCTTGTTTTCCTATACACTCAGGAGGCTCACGATGGAAGTTTGAAGTCAACCCTGGCAGAAAAGTCTGTGAGATTCTTATCTCCAATTAAATGTCAGAAAAATCTGAAATTGCTGCTGTGCCTCAAGTGATAGAGTTCTAGTGTTCATCCAAAGGAGCTCAGGGACAACACCCAGACCCAGAGTTCAAACCTCAGGAGTGAAAAAAGAAAAAAAAAACTCACTTTAAACTATTCATAAACTGCTTTGTCAAACAGCAATTCTCATTTCAACTACTTAAAATTAATTTAAAAATATGATAAGAATAAAATACGAATCATTTTGGGAACAAGACATAGAATTGAAAGGTTGTTTACAGGGGACAAAGTAAATTTTATATCAGGCACTTTGAGTTGAAATTTGTTCTTCAGTCTTCTTACATTTATGAAAGTGATATTACTGCCAGTTATGGATAAATTTCCTTGAGGAACAAATTGTATTCTACTTTCTTTTCATAGGAAACCATACAGATGATTTTTTTTGTCTCTCTTTTTTTTTAAAATTGTGAAAATACCTTACATAGGGGTTACAATTACATGGGCAAGGTAAAGAGTACATTTCTTTTCAAGCATTGTTGCCTCCTCCTTTGTTTTCCTTTCCCAACCTTTCCCATCTCCCTCTCATCCCCCAAGGAAAGTTGTACATTTCAGTTTTGGAAATAAAATCTTGTACATCTCATTGTTCCAATGGGTCCATCTGTATCCCTATTTAAAACAAGCTCTGTTTTCCCTCACCTCCACAAATTATACCAACATCAAATACAGTGAAAGCATGGGATATACTGAGGGGGATGGATATACAAACCAAAAAAAAAAATCATCTTATAGGTATGTTAGGAACAATCACAAGAAAGAAAAACAATTGAATCCTTATCTTGCGGTTCATTTAGACTAACATCAACTTAACTGACCATTTCTGCTGGTCTCAGACATAAATTAGTTACAGCAAATAAGGGAAACATTGGACTTACATTTCTTTGGGCCGGGCTTACTTCACTTAATTTAATTTTTTCCAAGTCTTTCCACTTCCTAGCAAATGGGGCAATGCCATTCTTTCTGATGGGGGCATAGAATTCCATTTTTTATATATACCACGTTTCCTTGATACATTCATCTACTGAGGGGCATCTGGGTTGGTTCCATATATTACCTTTGTTAAATAAATCTGTGATAATCATGGTTGTGCTTATAGCTTTGTTTGTGAACATTTGGGTAAATGACTAAAAGTGGGATTGCTGGGTCATAGGTGTGCTCTATGTGGAGTCTTTTGAGGAACCTCCATACTACTTTCCAAAGTGGTTGAACAAGTTTACACTCCCACCAAGAATGCAGCAAGGTTCCCTTCTCTCCACATCCCCTGCCGCATCTGTTCTTATTAGAGTTCTTGATAGCCATTCTAACAGGGTGAGGTGGTATCACAATGTTGTTTTTATTTGCATTTCTTTTATGGCTAGGGAGGTTGAGTATTTCTTCATATGTCTATTGGCCATCCTTCTTTCTTCTTCAGAGAAGTTTCTCTTTAAGACTTTAGCTCGATAGTTTTTGTCCTTCCCCTCCACAAATTATACCAACATCAAATACAGTGAAAGCAGAGGTTACACCGTGGGGGAGAGACATTAGTGGTTATGTCAAAAAATGAACTTTACAACTTTGGTGGGGGGGAGTTGGGTGGGGTAAAGATCGGGTTGGGGGAGGTAGGAGGACTATGGGAATGGATGGGAAGGGGAAACAAACAGGAAGAAACAATGCTTGAACAGAAAGGTACCGTTATCTTGCCCATGTAATTGTAAATCCTCTGTACGGTATTCTCATAACAAAAAAAGGAAGAAAGAAAATAATAACCCCCGCAAAAAAAGAAATGTACTCATTACCTTGTTCATGTAACTGTAAACCCTCTTTACAGAATTTTCACAATAAAAACCAATTTTAAAAAAAGAAAAAAAAAAGACTAGCTCACTTATTTATTGGGCAGTTGTTTCTTTGAAGATTTGTTGTTGGGGAATTCTATTTTTTGAGTTCCAAGTATATTTTAGATATGAGACCGTTGTCCATTGTATGGCTATGGAAGATCTTCGCCCAATCCGTGGGCTTTCTCTTGATCTTGCTAGCTAGGTTCTTTGCCATGCAGAAGCTCTGCAATTTCATGCAATCCCATTTGTCCAACATTTATTTGAATTGTTGTGTTTCTGGGTATCTATTAAGAAAATTTCGGCCTGTGCCAAGGAGACCTAGGGTAGCTCATATTCTCTCCTCTAATGTTTTCAGAATTTCTGCTTTGACCCCTAGGTCTTTGAACCATTTGTAGTTGATTCTGCTGCAGGGTGATATATAAGGATCTAGCTTTAGCTGTTTACTAGTAGTTAACCAATTTTGCCACCACCATTTACTGAAGAGGCTGTCTTTCTTCCATTCTAGATTTTTAGCTCCCTTACCGAGGATTAAGTGCTTATATGTCTGTGAGTTCATTTCTGAGTTTTCATATCTATTCCATTGGTCCTGAGGTCTGTTCTTCTGTCAGTACCAAGCTGTTTTGATTACTATGCCTTTGTAGTAGTGTTTGAAATTTGGTATTTATATTCCTCTTGCAGTGATCTTTCTGTTGAGGATCGTTTTAGTTATTCGGGGTCTTTTATTGTTCCATATGAATTTTGGGATTTCCTTTTCTATTTCGTGGAAGAATAAGTTTGGAATTTTGATAGGTGTCGCATTGAATTTGTATATAGCCTTGGGAGGTATCGCCATTTTCAAGATGTTGATCCTTCCAAACCAGGAGCATGGGAGGTTTTTCCACTTCCTATATTCTGTTTTGTTGCATTTTTCAGGTTTTTAAAGTTTTCGTCATAAAGATTTTCACTTCTGAGGTTCCAGGAAGATGGCCAAGGAGAAGCTGGAGTCTAAGCAAGCTCTCACATAGAAAGCAGTTTTAGAGTTCCAGGGAAGAGTCCTAAGCCAGAGAATCACACCAAGTGTGCCATCACAGGACAGAGAGTTAGGCCAGAGAGGAGAAACCAAGGCAAGGAGACACATCTGAGCTCTTGCCGGCTGCCGCCATGGCAGCAGCTGCAGTGGTGGTGGCGGCCACTGCCATACCTGAGCCACAGAGAGTACGGGACGAAGGAGCCAGATGCAGTGGGTGAGCGGATTCTACTCAACACCAGCAAGAACTGACAAGGAGCGAACATCTTCATCCTGCAGGTCACAGACCAGAGACGACCCAGGAACCAAGACTCGGCATAAGCAGAAGCCTGACGTCCTCACTCCTTCTCTGAGAGCAACGGAGGGAAGGCCACCCTTCCCCACCTCAGCACCAGAGATCTCCATCTTGGATACCGAGAAAGCTCAGAGGAGCTGCTAGCTCCAACTCAGGCCTTGGAATAAAACTAGTCATTTAGCAGGTCACAAAAACTTAACGGCGGCATGACCTGACAGACTCAGCTCCACCTAGGGAAAAGTCACCCAGCTCGGGCGCCAGCCCTAGGAGTGGGTTTCTTCACTGGGTAATCAGAGCCAGAGGCTGCCCCTCCCTCTAGCAGTCTTGACAATCAATTGAAAATAAGTAAACAGAAACCCTGAGAATGGCTCCAGGCTGGGCTCTGTGAGTTTTTCACAAACTAGCCCCCCGGAAAAGCTGCTGTCTGTTGAAAGGCCTCAACTCTACCCAGAACTTAGCCCCATCACTGAATCCCCCTCTTTTGTGATACTCAAAGCAGATCTGCCTCCCAATGAACTAGCCTGGGAGGAGGATCGCCAAATCCTGGGTAAAGCAGAGTATTTTTCTGCGTGTTCAAACAAACTGACTTAAGAAACCAACCAAGCCACAGGACTACAAGAGACCAGAGACTCCAACAAGAGGCTGGTTAGGGACACAAGGGAGATACAGAATTTATCCCACCCTTACAAAAAAAATCAAAGAAATTTTTTTCTCTTCTTCTTCTTCTTCTTCTTCTTCTTCTTCTTCTTCTTCTTCTTCTTCTTCTTCTTCTTCTTCTTCTTCTTCTTCTTCTTCTTCTTCTTCTTCTTCTTCTTCTTCTTCTTCTTTTTGGTACCTCATATAAAATTTTTTTTCTGTTCTAAAACTTTTTTAATCTTTAATTTTTGCCTTTTTAAAAATGAATTGTTTTCCAGATTTTTTTTCCTCTTATAATTGTTATTTTAGGAATATGTGAGTGTGTGTTTTTCTTTTTTGTTGTTTTATTTCTCTTTTTTTTCTTTTTAAATTATCTTTTTGTTTTTTGTATAGCTCTACTGAACTTCAGGTTTTTATTTCTTCCTTTCTTATCCTTTTCACCTTCTCCTCTCTTTCGTTCTTCTATATGTGACATAATTCTTGTCCTGCACATCCTCAGATAAACCCGAAGTTGACTATTAGACCCTATCCCCCATTGTGTACACACTTAATCCACAAATTTATAACTCAATTCAAAACCTCTGAGACATAAATTCCTTAATAGCAGCTCTACCTCTTTATACCTATATAATATTTTAAGCATATTTATTTTTAAGTTTTTCACATCTCATTTATATCCCTCCCCTTTTCTCAATATATTCACGTTGTCTCTAAATAGATTGTTATCTTATCTACATAATATTGTTAATTTTTACTTTTCTATTTTTTCTGGTCTCTTTTCTTTTCCCTTTCGCTTTCTTCTTTTTTTCTCTCTCTCTACTTTCATCCTACCCATCCTATTTCCTGCTTTGAGATTAGGACTTAGTTAACTCTCCCTGAGACTCCCCACATCAATCTATTCCTATTTTTACCCACATCTCTCCCTAACCATAATAATTTCTGGTTTTCCAAATTCTTCTTTGAGGTTCATAGTCCATTAATATATAGTTGTTTGATGTTGAATAGATGTATCTGTTGAACTAGATTGTATCTCTAGACTATTGACTATGCATATTCAGACTTTGGTTGATGCTTGCCTTAAGATAGTGTTCTAGGACAAAACTGGTGCTATTTTCATCTCAAATGGGCAGAGTAAGCCCAAAAAACACAAGGAAAATGACAAATCCGGGTATCTCAATTCCCAATCTTGATAATCAGGGGAGAGAACAGATAATGAATAATCCAGAGGAGAGTTCCCAAATAACTCTACAAACACTGCTGGCAAACATGATAAATGAAAAGTTTGAAAGCATACAAAGGACTTTGTATGAACGTGATAGGGAGAGGGAGGAGGCAATCCAAAAGTTTATAGGAATATCATAAGTGTGAGGAAGCTACTCAAAAACTGATACAGAAATTGCATGAGCAGCTTTAGAATACTCAAAGACAAAGGCAGGAATGGCGTGAGCAGGCTGAGAACACTCAAAGAGAACTACAGGAATCCCACGAACGGGAGGAATCTAATCAAAGAATAATAAAGGAATTGAGTGAGCAGGAAGAGAATACACAAAGATCACTAAGGAATTCATGGAATCCATAAACAAAGAGCTGAAGGAAGTCAGGAAGACCACAAAGGGAATGCTGAATGGAACTATACAGAAGGAATGGGAATCCAAGGAAACCATAACCAATCAACTAAGTAATTTTAGAATAAACACTGAACACCAAATAAAGGAAGTAAACAATTTCAGACAAGATCTAAAACAAAGCTTCAACAAAGAGTTTGAAGCCATCAAACCTGACCAATTAGAAGGAAAACAGATAAAAAGCAAAGTAGAAAGTTTGATAATAGGTGAGACCATGCAGAGGATTGAATCTCAGGGATTGAAAACAGGCTAGATATTATAGAGAAAGAACATAAAACCATCCAAGACAACTATCAACCAAGAATACTGTACCCAGCTAAACTCTCTTTCATAACTGAAGGCCAAATAAAAATTTTCCATACCAAAAAAAAATTGAAACGATACATCTCCACCAAAACACCCTACAGAAAGTTATTAAAGATGTCCTACACATAGAAAACCAACAGGATCACAATAAAGGCCAAGAACCTGCACCCAAACTGAGAATCCAAGAACCATAGGAATAACCCAGTTTTCACAGCCCCCAAGAAGGTGGATAACATGGCAGGAACTCCCAAATACTTCTCAGTCCTATCTCTTAACGTTAACGGACTGAACTCTTCAATTAATCGACATAGACTGTCTAGTTGGATTAAAAAACAAAACCCTTTTATCTGCTACCTTCAAGAGTCACATCTTGCCCTTAAAAACAAACACATTTTCAATGTGAAAGGCTGGAACAAAATCTACCAAACAAACGGCCCCAATAAACAGGCAGGAGTTGCAATCCTAATATCAGATAAAATAGACTTCAAATTAAAATTCGTGAAAAGAGATAAAGAAGATCGCTACATACTAATTAAGGGATCTCTCCTTCAGGAGGATATTACAATTCTAAATATGTACTCGACAAACAATGGAGCACCCAAATTTGTGCAAGAAACACTATTTCCCCTCAAATCCCATATAGATCCAAAGACATTAATTGTTGGGGATTTTAACACACCACTCTTCCCACTAGATAGATCAACTCGGCAAACACTCAACAGAGAAACTGCAGATCTAAGCAGCTGCATAGATCAACTAGATTTAACAGATATCTACCGAATATTTCACCCAGCAGCATCAGAATACACGTTTTTCTCAGCAGCACATGGAACATTTTCAAAAATAGACCGCATTTTAGGCCACAAAACAAACTTGTCTAAATTCAGAAGCATTGAAGTTATACCTTGCATTCTCCCTGACCACAAGGGAATAAAATTAGAACTCAACACCAAAAGCAACCAAAGAAAGTCAGGTATCACATGGAGGCTGAACAACACATGCTGAATCATGAGTGGGTCATGGAAGAGATTAGAAATGAAATTCAAATGTTCATGCTATTCAACAAAAATGAACACACAAATTACCAGCTCCTCTGGGACACATCAAAGGTAGTACTCAGAAGCAAGTTTATAGCTCTGAGCTCCTACATCAACAAATTGGAGAGATCTGAAACCAACAATTTAATGACACATCTAAACCTCCTTGAAAAAGAGCAGCAAGATAAACCCCAATCCAGCAGACAGAAAGAAATAATTAAAATTAAATCAGAATTAAATGAATTAGAATTCAAAAAACTATAGAACGAATCAACAAAACAAAGAGTTGGTTCTTTGAAAAAATTAACAATATTGACAGACCCTTAGCAAATCTTATCAGAAACAAAAGAGAACACACCCAAATAAATAAATTCAGAGTTGAGAATGGAAACATCACCACGGAAACAATCAAGATTCAGAACATTATAAGGGAATAATTCTCAAAACTTTATGCTAATAAGTTTTGGAACTTGTCAGAAATGGACCTATTCCTAGCAAATATTGACATGCCAAAACTAAACCAAGATGAGTTAAACCAGCTTAACAGGCCCATATCAAGCATTGAAATAGAAACAGCAATAAGAGACCTCCCAGCTAAGAAAAGTACAGGACCAGATGGTTTTACAGCAGAATTCTTCAAGGCCTTCAAAGCAGAGCTCACAACAATACTCCTCCAACTCTTCAATGAAATTGAAAGAGAAAGTTCACTACCGAACACATACTATGAAGCCATCATAACCCTCATCCCAAAAGCAGGATGGGACTCATCAAAGAAAGAGAACTATTGACCCATTTCTTTGATGAATATTGATGAAAAACTTCTCAACAAACTTGGCCAATCGACTTCAACAATTCATCCAAAAAATCATACACCACGATCAAACAGGATTCATTTCAGGGATGCAAAGCTGGTTCAATATACGCAAATGAATTAATATTATTCATTACATCAACAGGAGCAAGAATAAGAACCACATGGTTTTCTCAATAGATACAGAAAACGCATTAGACAAGATCCAACAACCATTTAAGAAGAAGGTTTTGAAAAAATTAGGAATCCATGGAACATTCCTCAATACAATAAAGGCTGTATATGATAAACCTACAGCCAGCATTATACTTCATGGTGAAAAAATAAAGCTATTTCCTCTTAACTCAGGAAGGACAAGGTTGTCCACTCTTTCCACTTATCTTCAACCTAGTATTAGAATGCCTAGCTACAGCAATAAGACAAGATGCAGACATAAAGGGGATCCAAATAGGGAAAAAAAGAAATAAAACTCTCCCTCTTTGCAGATGACATGATCTTGTATTTAAAGAATCCCACAGACTCCACTTCCAAATTACTCAAGCTGATTCAAAACTTTGGCAAAGTACCAATGTACAAAATTAACCCCCAAAAACCAATGGCTATTCTATATGCTAAAAAAGTGAAAAGTGTGGCTGAAATTAGGAATGCAACTCCATTTGTAATAGCGCCACAAAAAATAAAACACCTAGGAATTAACTTAACCAAAGAAGTGAAGGACCTCTTTGATGAAAACTTTAAAATCTTGAAAAAGGAATTTAAAACAGAACTTAGAAAATGGCAAAACCTCCCATGCTCCTGGATTGGAAAGATGAACATCGTGAAAATGGCAAAACTTCCCAATGCTATCTACAAATTCCATGCTATACCTATCAAAATTCCAGCCTCATTCTTCAAGAAAATAGAAGAGGCAATTCAATAATTCATATGGAACAATAAAAGACCCCGAATACCAAAAACGCTCATCAACAGAAAAACACTGCTCGAGGAATATCAATACCAAATTTCAAACTTCACTATAAAGCCATAGTAAACAAAACAGCTTGGTATTGGCATAAGAACAGACCTCAGGACCAATGGAATAGAATTGAAAACCCAGAAATGAACCTACAGACCTATAGCCATCTAATCTTCGATAAGGGAGCTAAAACAACAGTATGGATCAAAGACAGCCTTTTCATTAAATGGTGCTGGCAACATTGGTTAACTACTTGTAGAAAACTAAAGCTAGATCCTTATATATCACCCTGCACCAGAATCAACTCTAAATGGATCAAAGACCTCAAAGTCAAAGCAGATACTCTGAAAACATTACAGGATGGAATAGGAGAAACCCTAGGTCTCCTTGGTTCAAGCTGAAATTTTCTTAATAGAGACCCAGAAACACAACAAATCAAAGAAAGGTTGGACAAATGGGATTGCATAAAGTTGCAGAGCTTCAGCATGGCAAAGGACATAGCTTGCAAGATCAATAGAAAACCCACGGATTGGGAGAATATCTTCACTAGCCATACAACAGACAAGGTTCTCCTATCTAAAATATATTTCAAACAAAAAAATAGATCCCCC
Source organism: Dipodomys merriami (assembly GCF_024711535.1). NCBI lineage: Eukaryota > Metazoa > Chordata > Mammalia > Rodentia > Heteromyidae > Dipodomys > Dipodomys merriami. The sequence goes on from NW_027204793.1 coordinate 38,119, forward strand.
AACAACAAATCCTCAAAGAAACAACTGCCCAATAATTATGTGGGCTAAAGACTTAACGAGAAAATTCTCTGAAGAAGAAAGAAGGATGGCCAATAGACACATGAAGAAATGCTCAACATCCCTAGCCATAAAAGAATTGCAAATATAAACAACATTGAGATACCACCTCACTCCAGTAAGAATGGCAAAAATCAAGAACTCTAACAACAGATGCTGGATTGGATGTGGACAGAAGGGAACCTTACTTCATTGTTGTTGGGAATGTAAACTTGTTCAACCACTTTGGAAAGCAGTATGGAGGTTCCTCAAAAGACTCCACATAGAGCTCCCCTATGACCCAGCAATCCCACTTTTGGGCATTTACCCAAATGTTTACAAACAAGACCACACTAAAGCTACCAGCATAACTATGTTTATTGCAGCATTATTTACCATAGCTAAGATATGAAACCAGCTCAGACACCCCTCAGTAGATGAATGGATCAAGAAAATGTGGTATATATACACAATGGAATTCTATGCCTCCATCAGAAAGAATGACATTGCCCCATTTGTTAGGAAATGGAAAAACTTGGAAAAAATTATATTAACTGAATTAAGCCAGGCCCAAAGAAACATAGGTCCCATGGTTTCCCTTATTTGCAATATCTTGTATATGTATGAGACAAGAGGAAAAGGTCAGATAAGGTGATGTTAGGAAAATGATCCCTTAGATATGTATTTTAATGTTTTTTTTTTCCTTTCATGCATTTTTTTCTAAAGCATTAATAAGATTATCTCTTTCTTAGCTTTGTATGTCCCTTCCCCACAGTATAACCCCTGCTTTCACTATATTTGATGTCAGTATAACTTGTAGAGGAGATAGGGAAAAACAAGTCTTTTAAGGATACAGTTGGACCTGTTGCAACAATGAGAAGTACAGATTGTCTTGTCGAAAACGAGCTTTATAATGTTGTTCCTGGGGGGAGGGGAAGGCGTGGAGGATTGTGTGGGGGGATGGAGGTCGAGGCTGGGAAGGGATGTGAAGGGTAAACATAGGAGGAGGCTGCAATGCTTGATAAGAAATGTACGCAATAACCTGCCCATGTAATTGTAACCCCTCTGTAGATTGTGTTCACAAAAAAAAAAAGATTCTTCACTTCTTTTATTAAGTAAATTTCTATGTATTTTATATTTTGTGTGGCTATTTTGAATGCCGTTGCCTTCCTGATTTCACCCACGCTTTACTCAGTGTTGTCATACACATAAGCCATTGATTATTGAGGATTAATTTTATACCCTGCTTCTTTGCCAAAGTTTTGAATCAGCTTCAGTAATTTGGAAGTGGAGGCTGTGGGATTCTTTAAATATAAAATCATGTCATCTGCAAAGAGTTTTACTTCATCTTTCTCCACTTGGAACCCCTTTGTGTTTCCATCTTGTCTTATTGCAGTAGCTAAGCATTCTTATACTAAGTTGAAAAGTGGAGAGAATGGACATCCTTGTCTCATTCCTGAGTTAAGAGGAAATGGCTTTATTTTTCCACCATTAAGTATAAGTAGGTTTGTCATATACAGCTTTTATTGTGTTGAGTAATGTTTCCTGGATTCCTAATTTTTTCAGACCCATCATCCTAAAGGGTTTGGTGAATCTTGTCAAATGCTTTTTCTGCATCTGTTGAGATAACCATATGGTTCTTATCCTTGCACTTTGTTGATGTGATGAGTTATATTAATTGATTATGTATATTGAACCAGCATTGCATCCCAGAAATGAAAACTGTTAGATTGTGATGTACGATTATTTGGATGAATTTTTGAAGTTCATTGACCAAAATTTTGTGGAGACGTTTTGCGTCAATATTCATCAGAGAAATGGGTTTATAATTCTCTTTATTTAATGAGTCCCTGCCTGTTTTTGGAATAAAGGTTCTTACGGCTTCATAGAATAAGTTCTGTACTGAATTTTCCCTTTCAGTTTCATTGAAGAGTTGGATTATTGGTTTGCGCTCTGCTTTGAAGGACTTGTGGAATTCCACTGTAAATCCATCTGGTCCTGGGCTTTTCTTTGATGGGAGGTCTCTTATTGCTGTTTCTATTTCAATACTTGATATGGGCCTGTTAATATGGTTTATCTCATTTTAGTTTATTTTTGGCATGTCCACATTTGCTAGGAAAAGGTCCATTTATGCCAAGTTCTCAAACTTATTAATATAAAGTTTTGAGAAACATTCCCTTATAATGTTCTGAATCTTGTTGTTTCTGTGGTGATGTTTCCATTCTCATCTCTGAATTTATTTATTTGGGTGTGTTCTCTTCTTGTTCTTATAAGATTTGCTAACGGTCTTTCAGTTTACTTAATTTTTTTGAAGAACCAAATCTTTATTTTGTGGATTCTTTCTATGGACTTTTTAAAAATGGTAATTCGTTTAATTCCTATTTAATTTTAAGTATTTGTTTCCATCTACTGGAGTGGGGTTTATCTTGTTGCTTTTTTTCGAGGAGGTTCAAATATCTCACAAAATTGCTGGTTTCAGATCTCTACAATTTGTTGATGTAGGAATTCAGAGCTATAAACTTGCCTCTGAGTACTGTCTTTGCTCTGTCCCAGAAGTGCTGGTAATTTGTGTTTTCATTTTTGTTGGTTATTATGAATATTTGAATTTACTTTCTATTCTCTTCCATGACACACTGGTGATTCAACAGTATGTTGTTCAGCCTCCATATGTCACAGGACTTTTTTTGGTGGCCTTTGGTGTTGAGTTCTAATTTTATTCCCTTGTGATCTGAGAGAATGCACGATAAAACTTCAATGTTTTTGAATTTGGACAAGTTTGCTTCATGACCTAAAATGGGGTCCATTTTGGAAACTGTTCGTTGTGAGGCTGAGAAAAACGTGTATACTGATGCTGCTGGGAGAAATATTCGGTAGATGTCTGTTAAATCTAGTTGATCCATGCAGTTGTTTAGATCTGCAGTTTGTTAAGTTTTGCTGACTTCATCTGTCTTGTGGGTATAGTGGTGACTTAAATTCTTCAACGATTTATGTCTTTGGATGTATGTGAGCTTTGAGGGAAAGTAGTGTTTCTTGGATAAATCTGGGTGATCCGTTGTTTGCCAAATAGAGATTTAGAATTGTAATATCCTCCTGAAGGGGAGATCCCTTAATTAGTACGTAGCAACCTTCTTTATGTCTTCTCACTAATTGTAATTTGAAGTCTAGTTTATCTGATATTAGGATTGCCACTCAAGCCTCTTTTTGGGGCCATTGGCTTGGTAGAATTTATTCCAGGCTTTCACTTTCAAAATGTGTTTGTTTGTATGAGCAAGTTGTGACTCCTGAAGGCAGCAGATAGAAGGATCTTGTTTTTTAATCCAAACTAAATAGTCTATCACTTAATTGGAGAGTAAGTCCGTTAATGTTGAGTGTTAGTACTGAGAGGTGTTTGGGAGTTCCTGCAATGTTATCCACCTTTGGTGCTGGAGCAACTAGTTTCTTCCTATAGTTCTTGGATTCTCAGTTTGGGTGCAGTTTCTTGGTCTTTACTGTGGTCTTGTTGGTTTTCTGTGTAGGACATCGTTTAGTATCTTTCATTGGGCTGGTTTGATGGAGATATATTGTTTCAGGTTTTCTTTGCTATGGAAGGTTTTTATTTTTCCTTCGGTTATGAAGGAGAGCTTAGCTGGGCACAGTATGATTGATTGATAGTTGTTCGTCTTTAGGACATGGCCTACATCATTCCAGGCTCTTGCTTTAATTGTCTCCGCTGAGAAATCTGAGGTGATGCTAATTGGTTTCCCTTTGTAAGTAGTTCATCTATTCTACTTGACAGCTTTAAGGATTTTTTCCTTGGAATTGATCCTGTGTGGATTATAATGTACTGGTGAGATATCCTGTCCTAGTTGGGTCTATTTGGGGTTCTACAAGTTTCTTGTATCTGAATAGGCCTATCTTTTTGCGTGTTTGGGAAGTTCTTTGCTATGATCATGTTAACCAAATTTGCTAGACCATTAAATTCTGTCTCTGGGGACTGGGAAAGTGGCTCAGTGTTAGAGCTCTGGCCTTGCATGCATGAGGCACTGGTTTTGGTTCCTCAGCACCATATAAGCAAAGAGAAAAAAAAGCCAGAAGTGGTGCTGTGGCTCAAGTGGTAGAGCGCTAGCCTTGAGCTGAAGAGCTGAGGGACATCGCCCAGGCCCACAGTTCAGGAACCCACGACCGGACCAAAAAAAAATTCTGTCTCTAGGTACTCCTCTACACACATTATCCTCAGAGTAGGCCTTCTGAGAGTGTCTTCCAAATGTTGAATAGATCTATCATATTTCTTGGATTTCCCTTGGATAGTTTATATTCTTTCTCTGTAATAACCTGGCTGTCCTCAATCCCTCAGATTTGCTCCTCTGCATGGTCTAACCTATTGTGAAGACTTTCTACTTTGTTTTTTATTTCTTTTCCTTCTAATTGGTCAGCTTTGATGGCTTCAAATTCTTTGTTGGAGCTTTGTATTAGATCTTGTATGAACTTCTTTACCTCCTTAATTTGGGGTTCAGTGTTTATTCTCAAATCACTTAGTTGCCTGGTTATGGTTTCCCTGGACACACAGTCTTTCTGTTGGGCTCCATTCAGCATTCCCTTTGTGGTCTCCCTGAATTCTTTCAGTATTCTGTTTATGGATTCCATGAATGCCTCTGTTGATCTTTTTCTATTGTCATCCCGCTCTCCCAAATCCGGTATTACACTTTGATTAGCTTCCTCATGTTCATGCAATTCCTGTAGTTCTCTTTGACTGTTCTCAGTCTGCTCACACAATTCCTTTATTTCTTTTTGACTGTGCTCAACCTGCTCACGCAATTCCTGTATCAATCTTTGAGTAGCTTCCTCACTCTCATGAGATTCCAGTATTAATCTTTGGTTTCCCTCACTCTCCATATCACACTCACATTGAATCCTTTGCAGATTTTCAAACTTTTTATTCATCATGTTTACCAGTAGTGTTTGTGGAGATTTTTGGGAACTCTCTTCTGGATTATTCATTAACTATGCTGTCAACTAATTTTCATGAGTGGGAATAAGGATACCTGGACTTGCCATTTTCCTTGTGTTTTTCCTGCTTGTTCTGCCTATTTGGTATGAAAGTAACACCAATTTTTTGCTAGAACAAAATTTTAAGGAAAGCATCATCAAACTTCTGTAGTTTCACAGACAAAAGTCAGCAGATAAATCTAGTTCAACAGATACAATCTATTCAACATCAAAAAACTATGGCTTAATGAGCTAAGAACAGCAAAGAAGAATTTGGCAAACCACAAATTATTTATTTTAGTGAGAAATGTGGGCAAAAATTTAAATTTAAAAAGTGAAACACTTAAAAATTATGTGTTTAAAGATGATATTGAGAGGAGAAAAGGATAGGATGAGAGGAAAGGAGGGATAGAAAGGAGACATAAAAAACTATAAAATAAAAATTCTTAAAAGTAGTTACTTGAAAATTATATAGGTATAAAGAGATATAATCCTGCTCTTAAAGAATTTTAGCCTAAGAGGTTGTGAACTGAGTAATAAATTTCTGGATTAAGTATGTACACAACGGGGCATAATGTCTAATATTGGACGATGGGTAAATATCTGGGGATGATCAGAATAGCAATTAAGTCTCACAGAAAAGAAAGGGAAAGAAATAAGTACCAAAAGGTCAGAAGAGATTTTTTTTAAAAAGCCCCCCCACACACATTTACACTTAAAATAATAATGATGAGAAGAAAAAAAATTAATAGAAAATATTATTTAAAAAAATTAAAATTAAAGAAAGGTACAAAAAAGAGTTCTTTGATTTTTTTTTGGGGGGAGGGTAGAATGTGACAATACTCTATTTCCCCTGTGTCCATAACCAGTCTCTTGGTGGAGTCTCTGGTCTGCTTGTGATGTTTGTTTTTCCTGTGGCTTGATTAGTTGCTTAAGTCAGTTTGTTTGAGCAGGCGGAAAATTGCTCGCCATTACCCAGAATTTTGAGATCTTCCTCCCAGGCTAGTTCAGTGGGAGGGAGATCTGCTTTGAGTATCACGAAAGAGGGAGATGGCTGTGTCTTCTAATTTTGAGATGCTGTAATGAGGCTAGATTCTGGGTAGGGTTGAGGCCTTTCAACAAACAGTAGCTTTTCCCTGAGGTGCTAGCTCCTGAGACACACAGAGCCCAGCCTGCAGCCATTCTCAGGGTTTATGTTTACTGAATTTCAATTGATTGTCTCAGCTGCTGTAGGGAGGGGCAGCCTTTGGCTCTGTTTTCCCAGTGAAGAAAGTCACTCCTGCAAGGGCGGGGCTGCTTTGCCTGGGCTGGGTGACTTCTCTTGGGTGGAACTGATCCTGGTAAGTCAGGTTCCTGTTATCTCCTAAATGGATCTTGTTTTCTTCCAAGGCCTGAGTTGGAGATAGCTTTTCAAATGGGCCTTTGTTAGTATAAAAGTTGGAGATCTCCGGTGGTGGTCTTACCTCCTCAGCTCCCTGAGAAGGAGTGAGGATGTCATCGTTCTAGTCATGTCAGTGTCTTGGTTCCTGGGCCATCTCTGGTTTGCGATCTGCAGTATGAAGATATCTGCTCCTTGTCAGTTCTTACTGGTATTGAGTAGAATCTGCTGTCCCACTGTGTCTGGCATCTTTGTCCTGGACTCTGTGTTATAGGTATGGTGGCTATGGCAGCTGCCAATGCTGCCACCACCGCCACAACCGTGGCTACCAGCAAGTGATATGTCTCCTTGCCTGGATTTTCCTTCTCTGGCCAAACTCTCTGTACTGTGATGGGACACTTGGTGTGATTCTGTAGCCTAGGACTGTTCACTGGAACAGTAAAACTGCTTTCTATGTGAGAGCTTGTTTAGCCTCTAGCTTCGCCTCTACTCTCTCCCTCTGAACACATTTTTTGCCTCTTATTGAAGTATATCTGATATTTTAAAGTAGATTTGTCCAAATATAATATTAATTTAATCAATTATTTCATTAGGACAATGTTGGCCAGATTTATTTCCAGTAAATCTTATCCCTTAAAATAAATGAGAACATGCTGTGTCAGTCTCCTATTAATATGACAAAATACTTTATAAAATTAACTTCAAAGGAGGAAAGATTAATCTTGGTTTCTGATTTTATACACTTCAATTTACATTTATTATCCTCATTGCTTTTGGTTGGTGGTGGTACAGTACCCCACATCAGGAACATGTGATGGCGTATGTGTATTCAAGGAAGTGAGGAAGTTAAGAAAAGGAAGAATAGGAGTAGGACAGGGAGAAAGGGGAGGAGGGGAAGGAGAGGAAGAAGGAAAAGTAGAAGGAGACAGAGAAGTAAATGAAGGAAGAGGAAGAAAGGACTTTGATCTTAAATCTTCTTTGATCACAAGTTCTCAGTGACCTAATCTCTATAACTATGCCCACCTGAAAGGTTTCACCTCTTTATGGCAACATAGTGAAACCTAATTATTAATCCCAATCCTTTATTATTTCAGATTTAATTTCTGGGTACATCTTTCAATACAATTGTGATAACTTCTGTTCCTAAATATAAGAGATGCTATTTGGCATAGAGGTGGTTTGCTTATACCATTGCTGGAGAGATGAATGAAATATTTTGAGCTCAAATACATTTTATTTAGCAGATAAGGAAGCTCCTAGAGGTTTCATTTTGTGACCTTCAAAAATGACTATTTCATCTAATTCATAATGACTTGAATTTTTCATAATTTTATGGCATTTCCATTCAAGTATTTGTCATTGATAGTGAGGTTTTTTACTTCAAGTTGAAGGAAAAATAAATACTATCACGATCATTAATCAGAATTATTCTTTAAAGAGTAGGTATAATATGAATTTCCTACCATTCAAAAATTAGTCATATTCAAGTCTATAGGAATAATTGGATAAGTGATTAAATATCTTGATTTAGTTATCTTATACTGAGGTTGATTCAATTTCTAAAAATCACTGTTGACATAAAATACATCAAATTCAGTGTTTCTCTGAAATGACTTGGTAATCAAACCTCAGAAATACATGACTAGTAACAAAGATATTTATATACTCACAAAATGTATGAATCTACAAAACCTAAAAAAGTTTAGGTTTAAAAGAAAATAAAATCATGTGACCACAATATATAATATTTAATTTAATGAAAAATTGCTTCATTCAGCCTTACAGAGCCTTTTGATTTTAGCTTACATGAGAAATTTGATTAACGATTCCTTTTTTGCTTTTGAATAATAGAAAATGTCAATTTGTTTAAAGATTCTGTCATTTAAACCTTTGAGTGCATATTTTTTCATAAAACTGAAAAATATTTTTCACAATGCAATTCAGGTTTAATAACAATATCTAAATGTTAATTTGTTAAATTGAGCCTCTAGAATTCAAATAATACAATTTATTTATTATTAGATATATTAAATCTGTGCTAAATATGGATGTCTCAAGCTTGTAATTCTCGCTACTCAATTAGCTGGGGTTCAAGGTCAGCTTTGCCAAGAAAGTTTGTGAGACACATCTCAATTATTCAAACACACACATCACAACACACACATACACACACACACACACATACACACACACACAAAGCCAGAAATAGAATGGTGACTCAAATGATAGAGCAATACCCTTGAGGAAAAAAACAACAACTAAGAGATAGTTCTTGAGTTAAAATCACAAGAACAACACACACACACACACACACACACACACACACACACACACACACACATACAATATTATGTCTAAATGCTTACTTTAGTTTGAAGAAATAAACAATATAATGAAATGTAATATTTGTTACATATCTTGGAACATTTGAGAAGTTGTTTTCAGTATAATTCGTCTTAAGATATAACATAGGTTATTAAATTTAATATTAATCTAGTTAGTGTTTATAATGACTCATAACACCTTAGAGTACAACAGTTGGGATTTTTCTATAACCATAAAAGATATTCTGAGTAAAAAGAAGAGAGGAATATAGGATGAAAGAAGCAAGAAAGAAGGAAAGGAAGAAAGAAAGAAAGAAAGAAAGAAAGAAAGAAAGAAAGAAAGAAAGAAAGAAAGAAAGAAAGAAAGAAGGAAGGAGGGAAGGAAGGAAGGAAAGAAGGAAGGAAGAAAGAAAGAAAGGAAGGAAGGAAGAAAGGAAGGAGAGAAATTGAGAGAGAGGTAGGGATGGAGAGAAGGAAGGAGGAAGCAAAGAAGAAATGAAGGAAGGAAGGGAGGGAGAAAGGATGGGTCAAAACAATTTAATTCATAAAATCTATTTAGCCCAACATAACCTCCATGTAATTAATCCTTTAGTAAAGTCAAGTTTCCAATTTTCACTTCTTTGCATGTTCTCCATGCACGAATGAAACCAACAAATGAAGGATCATAAATATCCAGGTGAATCTGTTTGCATCTGTAGTAATATGTATGCAAATCTTTTTCTCATTTTTTATACATCATCAAATAACATTTGCAAACAATTTACATTTAGTTATAAATATTCTAAAAATTGATGAAACTGAAGGATGTCAATATATTATATAATGTGAATACAATTATTTTTAATGTTATTAATATTAAATACTTCATGTTATATTAATTATAAAATTTTATTATGCATTTTATCAGATTAATTAGCATCCTCTGATTTGGGTTTCTGTGTGAGTCCTAATAGCCGACTGTAATTAAAATCAAAGGATATCTGTATTTTTTGGCACAAACGAATATTTCTGAAAGCAATTAACTCATCGTAGATTGTTGAAATTAGTTATCGGGTCCTTTAAATGCAGTATCATTTCATCTGTAAAAAGGGATAGGTTTACTTCTTCCCTATTTGGATTCCCTTATGTTTTTCTTTTTATTAACTTATTTATATTTTTATTGTGAGAATAACGTACCGAAGAGTTACAACTACACGGGCAAGATAACATGTACATTTCTTATCAAGCATTGTTGCCTCCTCTTTGTTTCTCCTTCCCATACCTTCCCATACTCCCCCCACCCAACCCAAGCCTTACCCCACCCCCCACCAAAATTGTAAAATTCGTTTTTCGACATAAAGACTTGTACATCTCATTTTCCAATGGGTCCACCTGTATCCCTAATTAAATGATTTCTTTTTTTCCCTTCCCCTCCACAAATTATACCAACATCAAATACTGTGAAAGCATGGATTATACCATGGGGGAGGGACATACAAAGCAACAAAGAAATCGTCTTATAAATATGTTAGAAACAATTGCAAGAAAGGAAAAAAATGATTTGAATACTTATGTTATTCTCTTGCCTATTGCTCTTGCTATAAAGTCCACTACCATATTGAAGAGTAGTAGAGAGAGTGCACATCCTTTTCTCATTCCTGATTTTAATGTCTTCATGCTTCCACCGTTAGGTAAATGCTAATTATCTCTGCCATATACATACTATGTATTATATTGAGGAATGTTCCATGTATTTCTAGCTTCTCAGACCTTTTAATCATAAAGTTGTATTGGAGATTGTTAAAAGCTATTTCTACATCCCTACAGACAATCATGTGTTTCTTGTCCCTTCTTCTGCTGATGGTTTGTATGATGTTTATTGACAAGAATATTGAATCCAATTGTATCTTAGGATGAATCCTATTTGATGATACAATATAACTTTTCTATTAGTTGCTGAAATTGGTTGGTGAGAATTTTATTAAGAAGTTCTGCATCATTGCTTGTCAAAGAGGTGGGTTCATAGTTTTCTTTTTTGGTGAGTCCCTATGTGATTTGGCGAAGAGTCTAATTCTAGCTTCATAGAATGTGTTTGATAATTCCATTTCCCTTTCTATTCCATTAAAGACTTAGATCTGTGTATTGTAAGTTCTACGCAGGCCTTAATTTCATTGAGTACATTCATTGAGTCCTAGATTTTTGTTGAATGGAATGTGGTTTATTGACATTTCATTTTCATTTCTTCTTATGTGTTACTCCTTGGTTCAGATTGAGTATAGGAAAGCATCTATTTCTCCAGGATTCTCCAGGAGATAGGCATAAGGTTTTCAAAGTTCTCTCTTATATCATTCTAAATTTTGCTTATATCTGTTGTTTGGTCTCATTTTTGTCTTTAATTTTCTCTATTTGGGTGAGTTCTCTTATTGCTTTGGGTATTTTTTATTATGAAGGAGATATACAGAGGAGTGGGTTACAGTTACATAAGTAATGCGTACATTTTTAACAGTGTTTACATTTCCTCCAATAGTGCAGTAATGTTCCTTTTTGGCCACATTCTCCACCAGGCCAGTGATGTTCCTTTTTGGCCCCATTCCCCACCAGCCCAGCATCTGTTATTATTAATTTTCTTCATAATGGTCCTTCTAACTGGGGTGAAGTGGAATCTCAATGTTGCTTTGATTTGCAATTCTTTTATGGCCAGAAATGTTCCATAATTCTTCATGTGTCCATTGGTCATTCATATTTCTTCTTCAGAGAGGTCTCTTTTTAAATCTTAAGCCCCCTTATATTATGAGGGTTGCAGTTCTTTAAGGATTTGTTTTTTGGGGAGGGTTAACTTTTGGGCCTCTAAGAATATTTGAGATATGAGGCCATTGTATGTTGCAGAGCAACTGAAGATCTTCTCCCAATCTGTGTGTTTCCTACTTATCTTTCTATCTACATAAGCTCTCTTTTTAGTCAGCTTTGGTAAGGGTTTGTCAAGTCTGTTAATTTATTGAAAAAATCAGGTCTGTTTTGTTGATCTTTGTCTTTATTTAGTTATTTTTGATTTAATTTTTTTATTTGTTTCTGTCTACTTGGCTTTGGCCTTTTTCCTTTTTTCAAGAAAGCTTGAGGTACATAATTAAAATATTGATTTGAGATTTCCGCAATTGCTTGATGTAGGCATTCAAACCTATACATTTTCCACTAAGTACTGAATTTAATATGTCCCAGAGGAGCTCATTATGTGTGTTCATTTTTGTTATATTCCAGAAACTTTCAGATTTCCATTCTAATCTCTTCAGTGCCCCACTGGTGATAAAGCAGTGTGTTGTTCACTCTTCATGGGTTTGATCTTTTTTTGCTTTAGCTGTTTAATTCTAAGTTTATTCTGTTGTGGTCTGAAAAGATCCTCCTCTATCGGGGATGGTCGTCCTCTTCGACCGAGCTCGCAGCTTCGGGAGGGACGCAAATGTAGTGGTGAGGGAGGAAGGGGATACCTGCCTAACCAGCCAGATCAGCAGAATCAACTGTGGCAATCAATGGGGTGACAGATGTTGTGGCCAGATCGCCCTCACATCCTCATGTGGTGACTTGAAAAGGCAGCCTTGCAGCAGCACTGAACAACTGGCAAAAAGAAATAAAAAGGAAAGACATCGAATAAAAGTTTGCATAAATTATAACCTATTACACTTTAAAAACAGTTTTACTTTCCTCTTGCCCTATATTTTGGCATGAGGCCCTCTGAATTAGCCAGAAATCTCCAGAATTTCTTCATACACAGTAATGCAAATACATATAGCTTCTATTCTTTTTAAGGTTAAGGGTGATTGCATCTAGATCTTTCCCATGTTTGATTCATGAAAAAGAAATCCTGAAGTGTATCTGTAAAACACCAAACTCAGGATTTGTTTTGATCTCCTCACTGGAGAAAAAGAATAAAATGACCGAGCAACAGGTATCACCCATATTGTCGTTGTAGTATCTCTCTCTCTGATTAGAAAATAATCCTGCAGATCACTTATGCAAAATATTTTCCAAGAATTCTTGTTGTTATATTGCATTTATCTTCCTCTTCCTGTCTCCTCTCCTGCTCTTTTCCCCAGGGTCCTGTTTCCCTTTTCCTTCTCTCCTCCCCTCGACTTTCTCCCTGTACCTTTTCTTCTTCCTCCTGCTATGCCCTTCCTCTTCTCTTGCCCCTTCTTCTTGCTTTCCTTTCCTCTTTCTCCTACACTTTCACTTTCTTCTATTTCTTCCTTTATGGTCCTGGGGGTTGGGCTCCATGCCTTGTGCTTACTGAGCAGATGCTCTCCTGCTCGCTACAGGCCTCCAGTCTGGACTTCATTTAAATGACACTCTATTTCTGATTTTTTTAAAGTATCAAACCAAGAAAGACTTTTGATTCAGGATGTAATTCATTGTACATATTCTACACAATAAATATGTGTTACTTCATAAATTGTAGCTAGTAGGTTTTGATTATGCTTTCGGCTTCACATAAACTCATCAGAAACAATTTGTTTGGAGGCAATCTAATGTGATTCTCCAAAATTAATGAACTGGTTACTTTACATATTGTACAAGCACTTCCATATTGCTCCCAGTTTAATGAATTGTCACTTTGTGGTAGCAGCCACACTAACACTAATCAAGGATTTCTGGGGAAAAGAAGAGTAAGTCCAGACAGGAAAATCCATGAGATCTGTATCTCAAATTAAATACTAAAAAGACAGAAGAAGACCTGTGGCTATGTGGTTTAGTCCCATCTTTGCATAGACTAAGATAACAAAAATACTCATGCCTGAGTTGAAAACCTGTGGGGGTACACACCCACTCCCCCCCCACACACATACACATACATATTTCTCAGTTAGAGCAAGTAGAATATCTGTTCTCCCAGTAACATGTTTGAGTTACTATCCTATGTGTTTGGATGTATCATCAACTTACCTAATTTTAATAAATGACACCCTGTTCATTATTATTTAATCCTGCTTACAAGACACATTTTCATGCAAAAAATTGAGTTTATTTTCAAAATCTTGACTGTCTTGGTTTGTAAGAATGAAATAATTGTGCCTTTAATTCATTAGTTCATCAATTAGAAAAATAACCCTAACCCTAGAACCGATTGCCTTTGGATGCAAAAACCACACAAATACATTAGATTTTATTCTTCCCATTTTTGTTTCTACTCATCTTTCTTAAAGTAGTTTGTAGTTTTATTCAATATCTTGCCATTTTTCTAACCTGAATCCTAACTGGAACATTTAGGCTAACCCTCACATTAATCATACCCTAATCCTAATATTATTATCAGTTTCCTATTTCATATTCATCCTAATTCTAACTTGACTTGTTATTTGAAGAGTTACTTCCAGTTTGACCCTAAATTTTCCATTTGCCTAATGCTAAAACTAAGACTAGCTGGAACTGAAACCTAACTTTCCACCTAATGAGAGTCCAATATTAATGTTTAAGAAAAATGCTCTAGTTTTTATTCATTCTATCGAAAACTCCAATTTGCACTATGGAAATGAATTTCAATTTACCCTAATTCCCAAAAATTTCCTGACTCTACCTCTAATGTTATCTTCTTCCCTAACCTGAACCATTATGTTATTTCTCCTCAAATTCTCTTATCATTAAAAATACTGTATTATCCGTTGATCTACCTTTCCTAAACTACTGTATCCTAAAACAGTTTCAGATTTACTTACCATCTAGTCCATTACTTAAAGCTAACTCTCAACTTAAACCTGGCTGGAAAACTATCATTAATCATTACAAGAATGATCACTGAGAAATAAATATAATGATAATGCTCTAGTAACTATTCAGCCTGACATTTTTTGCTTCTATTTGTTAGTGAAAACTCAATTTTATACAAAAAATTCCCATTCATAACACTAATCATAATCAGAACAAAATGCTGACCCTGATCTTAATCCCAATTATATGTCAATACTTATACTCACACAAGTACACTAGTTTTCACTAATTCTAACGATTCAAATAAGCCTTCCAAACATAGGTTTCAATTTTTTTCCAATATCTTAGTCATTTTCTAACCCGAACTTAATCTTAACTGGAACACTGAGAATAAACATAAGCCTAATTGCAAGTAAATTCTAATATTAGTAGCAATACTCTAGTTGACATTCACTCTAATTCTTACCAGGCTTATTCTAAAATTTACCTTCAATTTGAGCCCCATATTTTCCTTCTCTGTAACCCTAAGCATGGCTGGAATCCTAACCATAACCTTGACACTAATGCTATCCCAATTCTGAAATTTATGAAAAATGCTCAATTTGTGTTATCCTAACTAAAATTCCACTTGTAATTCTTGAAATGAATTGCAGGTTTTCCAAAACCCTACAGAATTTCTCACTCTTATCTCTGAACCTATCTTATTCCATAAAAGGAATCATTGTACCCATTGATCTCAAATCCAAATATAATGAAATACATTGTACTTCTATTATCCCAGCATTTCCTGAATTCCTAGAAACTAAAATAAGTTCAAATTTACCTAACATTTTCCCCATTTGTTTATTTTTGTTTTGATGGTCATGGGGCCTGATCTCTGGACCTAGAGCCTATCCCTGAATTATAGGCATGGGCATGATCCCGGAGTTCTTCAGCTCAAGGTGTGCACTTTGCCACTTGAGCCAGATCACCACTTTCTGGTTTTCTGGTGCTTAATTGGAGATAAAATTCTCACAGACTTTCCTGCCGATCTGACTTTGAACTCTGATCTTCAGAAATCAGCCTCCTGGATGAGTTCCGGGAAGATGGCGGAGGAGAAGCTGGAATCTGAATAAGCTCTCGCATAGAAAGTAGTTTTAGAGTTCCAGTCAACAGTCCTAAGCCAGAGAATCACACCAAGTGTGCCATCACAGGACAGAGAGTTAGACAAGAGAGAAGAAGCCAAGGAAACGCATCAGCTGCCGCTCCGGCGGCAGCGACCACCGCCGCGGAGTCATACCTGAGACACAGAGAGTCGGGGACGAAGGAGCCAGACGCAGCGGACAAGCAGATTCTACTCAACACCAACAAGAACCAACAAGGAGCGAACATCTTCATCCTGCTGTTTGCAGACCAGAGACGACCCAAGATCCAAGACTCGGCGTGAGTACAAGCCCGACGTCCTCACTCCTCAGGGAGCAGAGGAAGGAAGGCCACCCCTCCCCCCCCAGCACCTGTGATCTCCATCTTGGATACCGACAAAGCTCGGAGGAGCTGCTAGCTCCAGCTCAGGCCTTGGAATAAAATGAGTCATTTAGCAGGTCACAAGAACTTAACGGCGAAGTGACCTGCCAGACTCAGCTCCATCCAGGGAAAAGTCACCCAGCTCAGGCGCCAGCCATCGGAGTGCCTTGCCTCACTGGGTAACCAGAGCCAGAGGCTGCCCCTCCCTCTAGCAGCCACCACAATCAATTGAAAAACAGAAACCCTGAGAATGGCTCCAGGCTGGGCGCTGTGAGCTTTATCACAAAATAGCCCCAGGGAAAAGCTACTGTTTGTTGAAAGGCCTCAATTCTACCCAGAACCTAGCCTCATCACCACATCCCCCTCTTTTGTGACTCTCAAAGCAGACCACCCTCCCAGAAAACTAACCTGGGAGGGGGATCTCAAAATCTTGGGTAAAGCAGAGCATTTTTCTGCCTCTTCCAACCAACCAACTTAAGAAACCAATCAAGCCACAGGACCTCAAGCTGACCAGAGACTCCAACAAGAGACTGGTTGCAGACAAAAGGGAGATACAGGATTCTTCCCACTCCTGCCCCCCCCAAAAAAAATCAAAAGACTTTTTTTTCTTTTTTTTTTTTCTTCTTCTTCTTTTCTTTTTTTTTGCTTGTTTTTTGTTTTTTGTTACCTTATATATATATATATATATATATATATATATATATATATAATTTTTTTCCCTTCTAAAACTTTTATTAATCTTTAATTTTTGCCTCTTCTGAAAAAATAATTGTTTTCCAGTAACTTTTTTTTCTCATCTTATAATTTTTATTTTAGGAATACGTGAATGAGAGTTTTCCTTTCTTTTCTTGTCTTCTTTCTCTTTTTCTTTCTTTCTTAATTATCTTTTTGTTTTTTATCTAGCTCTACTGAACTTCTGATCTTTTCTTCCCCCTTTCCCATCCTTAAAGCTTTTCATATCTCCTCTATGTCCCTCCCCTTTTCTGAACATATTCACATTCCTCTCCAAATAGACGGTCTTTTAACCTCTATAATAACATTAATTTTTATGTTTCTATTCTTTTTCTGGTCTCTTTTTATTCCCCTTTCCGTCTCTTCTTTTTCTCTCTCTCTCTACTTGCATCCTACCCAACCCATTTCCTGCACTGTGATTAGGACATAGTTAACTCTCCCTGTGCCTCCCCACACCAATCTATTCCTATTTTTTACTCACATCTCTCCCTAATCCTAATAACTTCTGGTTTTCCAAATTCTTTTCTGCGGTTCGAAGTCCTTTAACATATAGTCGTTTGATGTTGAATAGATGTATCTGTTGAACTAGATTGTATCTGTAGACTATTGACTGTACAAATGCAAACTTTGGTTGATGGTTGCCTTAAGATAGTGTTCTAGCACAAAACTGGTGCAAACTTTATCTCAAATGGGCCGAGTAAGCCGGAAAAACACAAGAAAAATGGCAAATTCGGATATCTCTATTCCCAACCTTGATAATCAGGGATTAGAACAGATAAAGAATAATCCAGAGGAGAGTTCCCAAATAGCTCTACAAACACTAATAGCAAACATGATAAATGAGAAGTTTGACAATGTACAAAGGACTCTGTATGAGCGTGATAGGGAGAGAGAGGAGGCATCCCAGAAGTTTATACAGGAATATAATAAGCGTGAGGAAGCTTCTCAAAAACTGATACAGGATTTGCGTGAACAACTTGAGAACACTCAAAGAGAAAGGGAGGAATGGCGTGAGCAGGCAGAGAACACTCAAAGAGAACTGCAGGAAGCCCACAGAAGGGAGGAAACTAATGAAAGAGTAATTCACGAATTAAGAGACCAGGTAGAGAATACACAAAGATCACTAAAGGCATTCATGGAATCCATTAACAAAGAGCTGAAGGAAGTCAGGGAGACCACAAAGGGAATGCTGAATGGAACCCAACAGAAAGAATGGCAGTCCAAAGAAACCATAACCAATCAACTAAGTGATTTGAGAACAAACACTGAACACCAAATTAAGGAAGTAAAGAAATTCATACAAGACCTAAAACAGAGCTTCAACAAAGAACTTGAAGCCATCAAAGCTGACCAATTAGAAGGAAAAGAGATTAAAAACAAAGTAGAGAGTCTTGACAGCAGGTTAGACCTTGCAGAAGATCGAATCTCAGGGATTGAAGACAGCCTAGATATTATAGAGAAAGAACATACAACCATCCAAGACAAATCCAAGAAATATGATAGGTCTATCCAACACCTGGAAGACACCATCAGAAGGCCCAACCTAAGGATAATGGGTGTAGAGGAGCACCTAGAAACAGAAGTTAATGGTCTAGGAAATTTGTTTAACAGGATCCTAGCAGAGAACTTCCCAAACATACAAAAAGATAGGCCTATTCAGATACCAGAAGCTTTTAGAACCCCAAATAGACCAGACCAGAATAGGACATCCCACCGTCACATTATAATCCACACAGGATCAACCCAGACCAAGGAAAAGATCCTTAAAGCTGTCAAGGAGAAAAGGTTAATCACCTATAAAGGGAAACCAATTAGAATTACCTCAGATTTCTCAGCAGAGACAATCAAAGCAAGAAGAGCCTGGAATGACGTATGCCATGCCCTACAAACAAACAACTATCAACCAAGAATACTGTACCCAGCTAAACTCTCCTTCATAACTGAAGGCCAAATAAAAACCTTCCATAGCAAAGAAAAATTGAAACAATACATCTCCACCAAACCAGCCCTGCAAAAGATTCTTAAAGATGTCCTACAAATAGAAAACCAACAAGAACGCAACAAAGGTCAAGAAACAGCACCCAAACTGAGAATCCAAGAACCTTAGGAAGAACCCAGTTTTCACAGCCCCCAAGAAGGTGGATAACATGGCAGGAACTCCCAAATACCTCTCAGTCCTATCTCTTAACGTTAACGGACTGAACTCTCCAATTAAGCGACATAGACTGTCTAATTGGATTAAAAAACAAGACCCTTCTATCTGCTGCCTGCAGGAGTCACATCTTGCCCGTAAAAACAAACATATTTTCAAGGTTAAAGGCTGGAACAAAATCTACCAAGCAAACGGCCCTCATAAACAGGTGGGAGTTGCAATCCTAATATCAGATAAAATAGACTTCAAATTAAAATTCGTGAGAAGAGATAAAGAAGGTCGCTACATACTAATTAAAGGATCTCTCCTTCAGGAGGATATTACAATTCTAAATATCTATTCGCCAAACAATGGAGCACCCAAATTTATCAAAGAAACACTACTTTCCCTCAAATCCCATATAGATCCAAAGACATTAATTGTTGGGGATTTTAACACACCACTCTCCCCACTAGATAGATCAACTCGGCAAAAACTCAACAGAGAAACCACAGATCTAAACAGCTGCATAGATCAACTAGACTTAACAGACATTTACCGAACATTTCACCCAGCAGCATCAGAATACACGTTCTTCTCAGCAGCACATGGAACGTTTTCTAAAATAGACCACATTTTACGCCACAAAGCAAACTTGTCTAAATTCAGAAACATTGAAGTTATACCTTGCATTCTCTCTGACCACAAGGGAATAAAATTAGAACTCAACACCAAAAGCCACCAAAGAAAGTCCGGTATCACATGGAGGCTGAACAACACACTGCTGAATCATGAGTGGGTCATGGAAGAGATTAGAAAGGAAATTCAAATGTTCATGCTATTCAACAAAAATGAACACACAAATTACCAGCTCCTCGGGGACACAGCAAAGGCAGTACTCAGAGGCAAGTTTATAGCTCTGAGCTCTTACATCAACAAATTGGAGAGATCGGAAACTAACAATTTAATGACACATCTAAACCTCCTTGAAAAAGAGCAGCAAGATAAACCCCAATCCAGTAGACGGAAAGAAATAATCAAAATTAAATCAGAATTAAATGAATTAGAATCCAAAAAAACTACAGAAAGAATCAACAAACCAAACTTAACAAAATTGACAGACCCTTAGCAAACCTTATCAGAAAAAGGAGAGAACACACCCAAATTAATAAACTCAGAGATGAGAATGGAAAAATCACCACGGAAACAACCAAGATTCAGAACATTATAAGGGAATACTTCTCAAAACTTTAGGCTAATAAGTTTGAGAACTTGACAGAAATGAACCTTTTCCTAGCAAATATTGACATGCCAAAACTAAACCAAGATGAGTTAAACCAGCTTGACAGGCCCATATCAAGCATTGAAATAGAAACAGCAATAAGAGACCTCCCAGCTAAGAAAAGTCCAGGACCAGATGGTTTTACAGTGGAATTTTACAAGGCCTTCAAAGCAGAGCTCACACCAATACTCCTCCAACTCTTCAATGAAATTGAAAGAGAAAGTTCACTACTGAACACATTCTATGAAGCCATCATAACCCTCATCCCAAAACCAGGCAGGGACTCATCAAAGAAAGAGAACTATAGACCCATTTCTTTGATGAACATTGATGCAAAACTTCTCAACCAAATTTTGGCCAATCGACTTCAAGAATTCATCCAAAAAATCATACATCATGATCAAACAGGATTCATTTCAGGGATGCAAAGCTGTTTCAATATACGCAAATCAATTAATATTATTCACCACATCAACAGGAGCAAGAATAAGAACCACATGGTCATCTCAATAGATGCAGAAAAAGCATTTGACAAGATCCAACACCCCTTTATGATGAAGGTTCTGGAAAAATTAGGAATCCATGGAACATTCCTCAATACAATAAAGGCTGTATATGACAAACCTACAGCCAGCATTATACTCAATGGTGAAAAACTAAAGCCATTTCCTCTTAACTCAGGAACAAGACAAGGATGCCCAGTCTCTCCACTTCTCTTCAATCTAGTATTAGAATGCCTAGCTACAGCAATAAAACAAGATGCAGACATAAAGGGGATCCAAATAGGGAAAGAAGAAATAAAACTCTCCCTCTTTGCAGATGACATTATCTTGTATTTAAAGAATCCCATAGACTCTACTCCCAAATTACTCAAGCTGATTCAAAACTTTGGCAAAGTAGCAGGTTATAAAATTAACCCCCCAAAATCAATGGCTTTTCTATATGCCAACAATGAGAAAAGTGTGGCTGAAATTAGGAAAGCAACTCCATTTGTAATAGCCCCACAAAAAATAAAATACCTAGGAATTAACTTAACCAAAGAAGTGAAGGACCTCTATGATGAAAACTTTAAAATCTTGAAAAAGGAAATCAACACAGAACTTAAAAAATGGCAAAACCTCCCATGCTCCTGGATTGGCAAGATTAACATCGTGAAAATGGCAATACTTCCCAAGGCTATCTACAAATTCAACGCGATACCTATCAAAATTCCACCCTCATTCTTCAAGGAAATAGAGGAGGCAATCCAAAAATTCATATGGAACAATAAAAGACCCCGAATAGCAAAAACGCTCCTCAACGGAAAGAACACTGCTGGAGGAATATCAATACCAAATTTCAAACTCTACTATAAAGCCATAGTAATCAAAACAGCTTGGTATTGGCATAAGAACAGACCTCAGGACCAATGGAATAGAATTGAAAACCCAGAAATGAACCTACAGACCTATAGCCATCTAATCTTCGATAAGGAAACTAAAATAATAGAATGGAAGAAAGACAGCCTCTTCAGTAAATGGTGCTGGCAAAAGTGGTTAACTACATGTAGAAAACTAAAGCTAGATCCTTATATATCACCGTGCACCAGAATCAACTCCAAATGGATCAAAGACCTTGAACTCAAAGCCGACACTCTGAAAACATTACAGGATGGAATAGGAGAAACCCTAGGTCTCCTTGGCTCAGGTCGAAATTTTCTGAATAGAGACCTGGAAGCACAACAAATCAAAGAAAGGTTGGACAAATGGGATTGCATAAGATTGCAGAGCTTCTGCAGGGCAAATGACATAGCTGGCAAGATCAATAGAAAGCCCACCGATTGGGAGAAGATCTTTACTAGCCATACAACGGACAAGGGTCTCATATCTAAAATATACTTGGAACTCAAAAAATTAAACCACCCAACAACAAATCCTCAAAGAAACAACTGCCCAATAAATAAGTGGGCGAAAGACTTAAAGAGAAGCTTCTCTGAAGAAGAAAGAAGGATGGCCAATAGACACATGAAGAAATGTTCAACATCCCTAGCCATAAAAGAAATGCAAATCAAAACAACATTGAGATATCACCTCACTCCAGTTAGAACAGCAAAAATCAAGAACTCTAACAACAACAGATGCTGGAGGGGATGTGGACAGAAAGGAACCTTACTTCATTGTTGGTGGGAATGTAAACTTGTTCAACCACTTTGGAAAGCAGTATGGAGGTTCCTCAAAAGACTTCACATAGATCTCCCTATGATCCAGCAATCCCACTTTTGGGCATTTACCCAAATGTTTACAAACAAGACCACACTAAAGCTACCAGCACAACTATGTTTATTGCAGCATTATTTACCATAGCTAAGATATGGAACCAACCCAGATGCCCCTCAGTAGATGAATGGATCAAGAAAATGTGGTATATAAACACAATGGAATTCTATGCCTCCATCAGAAAGAATGACATTTCCCCATTTGTTAGGAAATGGAAAGGTTTGGAAAAAATTATATTAAGTGAAGTAAGCCAGGCCCAAAGAAGCATAGGTCCCATGGTTTCCCTTATTTGCAATATCTAGTATAGGTATGAGTCAAGCGGAAAAGGTCAGATAATGTGATGTTAGGAAAATGAACCCTTAAATATGTATTTTAATGTTTTCGTTTCTTTCATGCATGTGTTTGTAACGCATTTATAAGATTATTTCTTTGTTGCTTTGTATGTCCCTCCCCCACAGTGTAAACCCTGCTTTCACTATATTTGATGTCAGTATAACATGTGGAGGAGATGGGGACAAACAAGTCGTTTAAGGATTCAGGTGGACCTGTTGCAACAATGAGAAGTACAAAATGTCATGTCAAAACCAGCTTTACAATGTCTGTGTGGGGGGGGAGGGGGGTATAATTGGGTGGGGGGAGGGGGGTAAAATTGGGTGGGGGGAGGGGGGAGGCGGGGAAGGGAAGTGAAGGGTAAACAAAGGAGGAGGCTGCAATGCTTGGTAAGAAATATATGCATTATCCTGCCCATGTAATTGTAGCCCCTCTGTACAGTACGTTCTCAAATAAAATAAAATACAATTAAAAAAAAAAAAAAGAAATCAGCCTCCTGAATAGCTAGGATAGCAGGCATGAGCCACCAGTTTAATCCATTTTTTACTCTATCCTCAACCCCCTTTAACCAGAAACCTAATGCTAATCCCAATCTGAATTAAAACCAAATGATTAATGTGAGGAAAATTGTCTCTATTTAATCAATCACACATTTTTTTGCTTCTACTTCTTAGTTGAAAACTAAATTTTAGCCTAAAGCTTGTCCTTCCCTAACCCTAACCAGAACTAAAACAGTAACTCACTTTAAACCAAATTATATCTGAATGTTTAAAGTAACACTGACACTGGTTTTCATTCATTGTAACTTTGATGTTATTCATTCTTCTTAAAATATGCTGCAGTTTTACACAATATCTTACATCTTTTTCTCATCTTAACCCTAACTCTAACTGCAACACCTTGCCTAATCCTAAGCCTACATATAACTGAATTATAATGTTAATAGCAAGCCTCTATTACACATTTATCCTATCTCTTGCTCAGCGTGTAGGTCTAAAATTTAACTGTATTTTGAACCTAAATTTTTATTATTATTATTATTATTATTATTATTATTTTAATTGTGAAAAAACCGTACAGAAGGGTTACAATTACATGGGCAAGGTAATGAGTACATTTTTTATCAAGCATTTTTGCCTCCTCCTTTGTTTCACCTTCCCATCCCTTCCCATCTTGACCCCCCCAGCCAAAGTTGTAAAGTTCACTTTTCGACATAAGGTCTTGTACATCTCATTGTTGCAATGGGGCCACCTGTATCCCTAAAATTATGCAGCAAAATATGTCTAAGAAATATATTTTTCAATAAGATGTTTCAATCCTTAGATAAAGTTCATTTTACTTTAATATAAAGTTATCTCCAAAAATAAATTCTGCAACAAACCTAATGTATGTTTTCTTGCACAAAATGCTGTGATTTCTAGTCTTGTTATTCGATTTTAATTATATTTTATTTGTGACATAATCCCTACTTACATTTATTACAAATTTCTGTAATTATACAAATCATGCCTGTACACACTTATTTGCATACTCTAATATTCAACCAAAATTATCTTTTTTCCTGTCTCCCACAGGGAAGGATGAGGTGCTGAAGTACATGGAATGGAAATTTGCAATGTGAGGATTGGATCATGAGCAATTTCTACTTGGATGAATAGGAATTCTTCTTTCTACAAGAGATTCTTACCATTTAATGACACAGGGAAAGCCACAAAATATGAAGTTCATATGAAGGAATTACATTCCTAAAAGATGTGGCAACCCGGCTCAAAATTTCAGTCTTATCACCAGTTCTTTGTGCTTGCTGGCTGATCTATTTCTCTATCATATGTTTCATGTTGTTAAGTATATTAGTAATTCAGCTGTCAGTACATGGCAGGAGACTCCTAAAATCACAGATATTGCTATGTAATATTCCGAAGATTTGAAAAAGATTATATTGATCTCCAATTCCTCCTTTTGGCCTTTAATATACTAATTAATTGTCAAAACAATCGTGTAAGATGTTAGTTTATTTTCCCTTTTTAATTAGAGATTAAGCAAGTGTTTATCACAGTAAAAAGTGTTAGTGCTATCAGAGCTCTGATATGAACACCTTCTCCCTAACAAGTAATGCTGTATGGACTGTAAATATGGAAGCCACAATAAAATTCTCTCTCTCTCTCTCTCTCTCTCTCTCTCTCTCTCTCTCTCTCTCTCTCTCTCTCTCTCTCTCTCTCTCTCTCTCTCTCTCTCTCTCTCTCTCTCTCTCTCCCTCTCTCTCTCTCTCTCTCTCTCTCTCTCTCACTCTCTCTCCCTCTCCCTCTCTCTTATTCTCTCTCTCTAAACACACACACACACACACACACACACACACACACACACACACCACACAAAGCTGCCACCCAGACAAATGAGATATCAGTTCCATTCTTTTGTAATTGTAGTTGATTAGTGTTTCCTCCATAGGTTTTTCTTTACTTAAGGATCTTGCCTGGACCTGCATCTTTCCCTGAAATCAAGTACATTCAAGTCAAACTCCATGAATTCATACTACTACTCCAAAATACTAAAGTGTATTGGATGTAGAGACCAATAAAACACCCACCTTGTTATTTTAGTAAACATTGACATCATGAAAGTAGAGGAATATTGATCAGGAACTGAGGTAAGAGAACAAGATTATGTGGAAAAATGTAGAATACGGTATGTGTGTTAGAGATACACAATCAACTTCTGTAGACTATTGTATGGAAAACTTGTCATCCTATATTGAAAGCTCTATTTACATATACAGTTTTCCAGTTACTTTGCTTACCTATCACTTCTGATCACAATTCCTCTTATGAATGTTCATAGTACCTTTGAATATATCACAAGATTTGCATGTACTTATAATCTTAAGCAGACAGTCTGCTACTACATCTTGCATTCTATGTGACAAACCCTTATTTTTTGTTTCTCTATTTGCTGAATAAATGTATTCCTGGAAACAGGATATTGACAGGAAATCTGGGTGTATTTTACATTTTGTAAATTTCAAAAATAATATAAAATTTGTATTGACTAATACTTTTTATAAAAATGAGTGATATTCATGAACACAATATTTTGGTGCCTTTAAGTAAATTGAGAATTGATGTGGTAGTTCTTGTGTCTAATTTACTTAACCACTAGATTGTTCATGTATGAACATGTTCATTGGACTTTTTTATTTTTACATATAAAGGAGTCCTCAAGGGTTTGCTTTAAACTGATAATGGGGTTGTGTCTTCCTATTCCAAAATTTATATATATTTCAGTAAAATACTAGAAACACATGATGTTTACCGGAGCAATATAAAAGATGAGAACATATTTCTAAAGTGATTTGATTTATTGATTAAAACACAGAAAACAGTAAAATAGGTTCCTCGCTTGATACTGAATAAATTTCATATGAATGTAGCTCAAGATGAGACTCAGATAAATTCATATTAATATTACTGAGATTTACATCACAATATAAGCAATATAGGTATTCTATGGATGAAGAATGGAATTAAAAATAGCAGAGGAAAACAATTCAACATGCAGCTATTATGATTTTATAATGCTAATATGAAAGAAATGGAGCTTTTGCTTTTCTGAAGAAGAAAGTTAGGAAGCAATTTCAATGTAAAGCATCAGTTATAATGAGTCTAACGTCTTTTCCTCCAAGATCTCCAAGAGTACTATACTCATCTTCTGAAATGTGAATAAGTAATAATTTTAATTAGCCTTTGTTAATATTATTTTAATTGTGTAGCAAAAAGTTAAAATGTTTGCTCTCATTCCTTCAATATAATAGCATACCTTTATACTTTACTGTCTCTTCATACAAGCCTGAAATCAGTACTTCAAAGTAACACAAACAGAAAAACAAAAATAACCTGATGCAACAATCACAAATCCTAAATTATGTGAAAAAGACCACAATAAAAATAAATAAATCTGGGCTGGGAAGGTGGATCAGTGTTAGAGCGCTTGCCTTGCATGTCTGAGGCCCTAGGTTCAATTCCTCAGCACCACATAAGCAAAAAAGAAAAAAAAAGGAAGTGGCACTCTGGCTCAAGTGGTGGAGTGCTAGCCTTGAGCTGAAAAGCTGAGGGACAGCACCCTGGCCCAGAGTTCAGGCCCCACGTCTGGACCCCCCCCACAAAATAAGATAAATAAATAAATAAATCTGAGGAAGAGAGAAAACAATGACAGAAGAAAAACAGAAGATTACCCTAGCTCTCTCTAATGAAACAGAGATTTAGAGTCCTAGCAGGTACTAAAGGTCTAGAGGGTCACACCAAGTCAGCTATAATTATATATAGATATCCAATTCAAAAGGAGAGTTTATACTGTCTTCAGAAGAAAACAAAAATCTATGAAAAGTTACCCAGAGAGGTAAGTGACTTCCGTGACTGTGTTGGCCATCATATTCAAAAGCACATCTGCAGTGTGGAAATAGGGTAACATGGAAAAAAGCAGGAAAAAAATGTACGTCAGAGAAAGCCATATCCATCTACAGAGACAATTCACCATACCACTGGACAGTGTGAATTGTGGCTGGAACCACAAGTATTAACATCACAACATCTCACCTCTACTAGTTTCTACTCCTACACTTAATGGACTAGACAAAAACCTAATTCCAGAAAAGCAAATCACAACTGAAAACCAACACTTGGCAAATCAACCAAGAACACAGAGAGTCATGTATGAAGATCATAGATTCCACCAAAATAAAACCATCAAATGACAGAACAAATCATAAAAATACAATAAAAATGATGTCAAGGTAGTATAATTCACATAGTAAAGAACCTGGCATTGGAACAGACAAGGACCTTGAAGTTAGTTATCAAAATACATTACAAATACTGCTGAAAAATGTGATTAATGGAAAGATAGAAAACCTCTACAAAGAAAATCGTGAACAAGATGAGACCAACCAAAGATTAGCAAAATAATTCATGGAGACTACAAACAGAACGATAAATCAATTCTGAGAAGGCAAGGGAGTCCAAGAAAAAAAGATGCCTATTTAAAAGATATAAGAGAAGACACAGAAAACAACCCTTGATACACCCCCACCCAAAGAAAATACATGCAGAAAGTCCATACAGGACATAAAACAAAGCTTTAAAAAAGAGAAAGAACCCCTAAAAATGACCAATTAGAAGATGGGGAAATCAAAAACAAAGTAGAAAATCTCCATAGCAAATAGATGACATAGAAAGTAAAATCAGGGTCAAAGACAGAATAGGACTAATAGGAAAGAGGAGATAATCATTTAGAACAAATCCAAGAAATAAGAAATGATCTTGCAGAACTTCAAGACTCAGAAGATCAAATTTCGGGGAGATAGGTATCAAAAAAGAGAAGAGCAGGAAGCTAAATTGATGGGAAACAAATTACAGAATTCTAGCAGAGAACATGCCAAACATCCAAAAGAGATAGGCTCATTCAGAGAAGAGAAGCCTTTAGAACACCAAACAGAGAATTCTAGAACTCAAAAATCCACCACCACATAATAATCCATTAGAGGATCATTAAGGATCAAGGAAAGGATTCTTACAGCTGCCAGAGCGAAAAGACTGATTATTTATAAAGGATATACAGTCAGAATAAATACAGATTTCTTAGTTGATATGATAAAAAGGAGAGCCTGACATGATATATGACGAACATTAAAGGTAAACATCTACCAATTCATCCCAAGCCAAACACTCCTTTACATATAAAGGATATATAAACATATTTCATGACAAAGAAAACTTGAAAGAACGTATATCCAGCAAATCAGCTAGATAGAAGTTAATCAAATATATCGTACATAGAGAAGATCAAGAAGAACAGGAACTGGTTATATAAAATGCTCCCTACCAGAGAACAAGGTAAATATATTAACAGAAGATGAGGAACAGCTCCTAACAGCAGGGGTATTACATAGCAGGGCTTATCAGATATTTCTGTCTTAACTCTCAATATGAATGGATTTAAATTTCCAAATAGAAGACATAGATTAGATAGTAGTATCAAAAAAAAAAAAAAACAAGAGACACCTTTTATTGACAAAAACAAACACGTACTCAAACTAAAAGGCTAGAAGGAAAATTTTCAAGCAAATGGACACCATAAACAGGCCACAGTAGGATTACTAACATAAGGTAAAATAGAATTCAAATTAAAATTTGTAGGAAGAGAGATTACATATTGATAAAGGCAAGTCTCAATTAGGAGATATAGCTAGTCTAAATATCAATGACCTGAATCCTGGAGCATTCCATTTCATCAACCAAATTCTACTTAACCCAAAAAGACATCTCAATACATCATTCCCATCTATGGATTGGTTATCCAGGAAAAACTCAACTAAGAAACTGCAGATCTAAATAACTTCATTGACCACCAAGCCCTAACAGACATCTACAGAATATACATTCAGCGTCAGAATATACATTCTTCACATCAGCTCATGGAAGATTCTCTGAAACAGAACATATCCTATGTCACACAGAAATTCTGTCCAAATTGAAAGAAAAATTATTTGAATTCCCATATCTTGTCAGACCATAACAGAATAAACTTAGGATTAAACAGCTAAAACAAAAAAATGTCAAACCCATGAACAAAAAGATGCTGAATGACCAGTGCAACACTGAAGGGTTTAGAATGGAAAACTGAACTTTTCTAGAATTTATCAAAAAAACACACAAAGTACCAGCTCCTCGGGTATTTGTAGTAATTACAGGAGGATATATAGCTCAGAGTGCCTACATCAATAATTGAGGGAATCTCAAATTAATATTTTAATTATGTATCTCAAGCTCCTTGAAAACAGGAAGAAGCCCAAAACCCAAAGCAGTAGACAGAAATAAAAAAATCAGAAATAACTAAATATGGTCAAAATAAAACATAGAATCAACAAATCAGAGTTGGTTTTTTAAATAAATAGACTTGACAGATCCATACCAAATCTGACTAGAAGAGAATTTATATAGATAGATAAAAAGCACAAAGGTTGGGAGAAGAACTTTAGTTGCTCTGCAATGCACAATTGCCTCAAATCTCAAATATATTTAGAGACCCAAAAGTTAACCCACCCCAAAAAAATTCTCAAAGAAAAAACAACCCTCTTAATAAGTGCGCTAAAGAGAGACCTCTCTGAAGAAGAAATATGTATGGTCAAGAGACACATGATGCAATATGCAAAAATTCTGATCATAAAAGAAATGCAAATCAAAGCAACATTGACATTCCACCTCATCCAAGTCAGAATAATCATTATGAAGAAAATCAATAATAACAGATGCTGGCCTGGTGGAGATGTGGCCAAAAAGAAACATTACTACACTATAGGTGGAAATGTAAACTTGTTCAAATACTCTGTAATGAAGTATAGAGGTTCCTCAATAGAGCTCCCCTATCACCCAGCAATGATGGCTCAAGAAAATGTCATCTATATTCACAATCAAACTCTATGCTTCTGTCAGAATGAATGACATTGACCCATTAGTAAGGAAATAGAATCACTTGGAAAACGTAAGTCAAACAAGCCAGACCAAAGAATCATAGGCTAGAGGTTTGCAATCTTTTGGAAAAACTAAAATAGGTCTAGGATATTCACAATAGCTCAATAGCAACGTGCATATCACCATATAAAATGAAGCTTATTGAAATGAGCTCCAAGAAATGGATACAAGATGATTGAATAGTGAACTGTGTTTACTTATTTCTATTTAGTTTTTACCCTTTGGCTTATTCCCTGTAGTCGTTTGTTTTTATTTCTGTACCATTTGTCTTATACATAAATTAATGTGATTTGGGGAAGGGAAGGGAAATCACAGAAATGGTCAGACAAAGATTAACCAAAGCAACAGTAATATACACTAGACACTATGTTAGAAATGACTTCATAACTTTGGGGTGTAGGATGTCACGGCTGGGGGAAGGAGGAAAAAATGAGGAAGGGGTAACATTATTTAAAAATGTACTCATTACTTATGTAACTGTAACCCACCCCTCAGTATATCACAGTCATGATATAAAATCAAAAAAAAAATTAAGAGAATTCACCCAAATAGAGAAAATTAGAGACAAAAATGAGACAACATAACAGATACAAGCAAAATTAAGAATGCTATAAGAGAGTACTTTGAAAACCTTATGTCAATCCCCTGGAGAATCCTGGAGAAATTGATGCTTTCCTATACTCAATCTGAACCAAGAAGTAACACATAAGAAGTAATGAAAATGACATGTTAATAAACAACTTCCCACTTCAGAAAAATCTAGGACTCAATGAATTTATCATGAAACTAAGGCCTGCAAAGAACTTACAATAACTCAGATCTACTCTTCAATGGAATAGAAAGAGAAATAGAATTTTCAAAACACATTCTTTGAGGCTAGAATTAGACTCCTCCAAATCACATAGGAACTCCAAAGAAAGAGAAATATGAAGCCAAATCTTTGATAAACATTGATGCAGAACTCATTATTAGCACCTAAATCAAGGACTGTTACATCAAAACAAATGAGACCCTCTTTTGGAATAATTGTTTTCTCTTTTTATTACAAATCTTTGCTTGATTACTTCCTAATGTGATATTGGACCTCCTAATAGGGTGATGACATTTTCGTTCTCTTCAGCTTTCTCCCACATGTGGTCAAATATTTAAGAATTCAAAGATGTCCATTGCTAATTTATTAAGCTAACCTCTAAGGAAATGTGCATTTCTGGAATTTGGTCAGCTGTCTTGTTCTTACATGCACAGGAGTTCTTTGATTTATTTGTTCTACAAGGAATTATACTTTCTAATCTTTGTGTGATCAATTTTAGTCTCTCTGATCAGTCTTTCTGACCCTCTCTCTGGAGTCTCATTTCAGTCTGCCTCATAAAAAATATATTATTTATCAACAAAATGACTCTCAGCCTCTGTTTTTTCCCTGACCTCGTGTAGGCTGTGATAGCAGCCCTGATAGCAGCCAGTGCTTACTGGAGTTTTTTGTTTGTTTGTTAGTTTTGTGTGAGGTTTTTTTTTTTTTTTTTTTTTTTTGTATTAGAGGTCTAGGACTACTATTCAAGGTAGTAGCTTCTCTGGGTCCCAGTGATCCCCTGACCTAGATTCAACAGCTTTTTCTCCTAAAGATACAAAGGACAGATGACTAAATTCCTGTTTTAATTTTCTCAAAATGAGGAAATTTGGCATACTTGCAAAGCCATCAATAATCCTCTGTACCCACTTACAGAAATATTCTATCAAGATGGCTTTTCAAGGTTGACTGTAAAAATTTTTTATTTCCAAGTCACCACCATAAAGCAGATCATATTCCTCGGAGCAGACTTTTGGAAGGAAGGTTACCCTTCCTTCCTTCTCTTATAATACATCAAACCATAATATTCTGCAGTTGTTTCCAGCCTGGAGCACATTTTCCCAAGAATATTTTGTAGTGTAAAAGAGGAACAACTATCAAAATAAAGGTGAAAATACTTGTCTACTACAGACTGATTTATCTTGCTTATATATGTTGTTATTTTCATTACTTCAAACACAGGGATAAATTATATTGGGATTAGACAAGTGGCAAAGGATTAATGGAATAAACATTCAGTTTACTTTCATATATCCAATATAATACACTTAACCCCTTAAGGAAAATTAAATCCAATTGTAGAAACAATGTCAGAAATATAAAATAAGCCTCAATATGAATAATCTGGCACACATACACCACCATCTACTCAGAAATTCAGTATCTATATAAATACTTATTTGGTACAAGATAATAAAAATTTGATTAATGAATATGACTTCTAAGTATCATTCTAAATACTCCTCGTATATATAATTGTATATAATTTTTAGATGTCATCTAGACAGGAATTTAACATGCATGTAGAAATCAAATTTCCACAACTTACGTGAGATTAGAGGAGTCATACCCTTCTGTATTGTGTGGTGTGAATTTTACCACAGTGTTGAACCTTTCCACGTAATACCAAGAGTCATGCGCAATAATTTATTATTTGATGTTAAGATGAGTGCTGAGTGTAGGATACATTTTGTATTAATACATTAATTCACACAAATGAAACGATGATGATATTTGTTTAAATTCTAATGTTTCTCAATTTTACAATTCTTGAAATATATTATTAAAATTAGTTTCACTTTTTCATTTCTATGAAAGCAGAAATTAAAATTATCTATTAAACATTCAATATTAAGATATCAATAATAAATATACTATTATTAAAATGATAAACTATTAAAATGTGATTTGAATTTTAGTTCTAACAAATTGTAATGTAAACAACATTTAATAGAATTATGGGTAATATTTTTAAACTTACCAGCTTGTTATTGTTTCCTAATTGTGTCATTTTTATTCTTGGTCCAAGTCATCTATTCACCTTATTTGTTTAGTTTTCTATTTTATCTCTATTGGTTTCCTGATTATGCATTTTGTTTTTTCTTTTTAGTGACTGACATGAGGATGAAAATCTGTATCCTAGCTTATTACTTCTGATGTTAAAGTCAAATTGCTGCTCTCCACAGCTGTTCTACACTTCTTTGTATAGTATAGAATGTCCCCT
Source organism: Dipodomys merriami (assembly GCF_024711535.1). Taxonomy (NCBI): domain Eukaryota; kingdom Metazoa; phylum Chordata; class Mammalia; order Rodentia; family Heteromyidae; genus Dipodomys; species Dipodomys merriami. Next base: position 71,319 of record NW_027204793.1, read on the forward strand.
AAACCCATCGACTGTATTGCTGCTGTCATATATTTTATTTTATTTTTATTTAAATTTTATAGTCAAGGTAACGTACAGAAGGATTATAGTTACATAAGTAAGCTAATGAATTCATTTCTTTTCTAACTTGTTACCCCTTCATCCATTTTTCTCCCTCTTCCCTCCCAATGCAACTTCCAAGATCATTTCCAACATATTGTTTTGTGAGTATCACTGTTGCATAGGTTCCCTCTTTGTCCTTTGTCTCACCATTTTGTTTTTTTTCATTTCTTTTCCCCAGTTCAGATCAACATATTTACAATACCCAGGGTATCAAAATCAAATACAGTGACTAAAGAGGATACACTTTAGGTGGGGAAAACACAAAATGATAAAAACAAGTCACCTAGTACATTAAGAACAACAACAACAAAGAACATATCTTGGAGTTCATTTCACTTAAAATCACTTATACAGTCATATGTACATAGCTATTGAACTATTCTGCTCATCTACTAAGATTATCCTTGATGTACACAATAATGCTATTACCCAGTAATCCCACTTCTGGGCATTTAACCAAGTGACCACAAACAAGGCCACACTAAAGCTACCAACGCAATTATGTTTATCACAGTAATATTTTCCATAGCTAAGATATGGCATCTAATTTGAATTACCCTTTCATTATCAGAGGGTAATCAACTTGAATGTTATCCACCTATACAATATTTTCACAATATACTTGTCATTATTTTGAAAAAAACATATTTTAGTATTTTCTCATAGTAAAACAGAAAATAGTTTAATTCAATTGAAAGTTCTAACTTTCAGAACTGAATAATTGTTAACAGGACAGAATATATGTGTTCTTCAAAATTCCTGTAACTACTAATTATTCATCTTCAAATTTTGAACATTTCTTTCAAGAGACATTCAAAACAGTACCTTTTTGCATGTTATTTAATTCTGCAATAGATAGTTTCCAATGGGGTGTTACATATTGATAAGTCAACAGAAAATATAGCCACAGTTTAGTAGAGGATAAAACTATGAAGTATTTATAAAAATTAATTCCTCAAAAGTAAACATTTGTTCATCATAGTAAGCTATTATTTCTATGACCATCAATCCTAAGCTTTTATGCCATAAAGTTATCCCACCCCAATAGTTTCCAACTTGTAAGGTGCACCTGAAAATTCCCTTAATTCACATCATGAATATCTTATGACTATTGTGAAAAAAATTCTACACTTCTGCTAATATGATGCGCTTCCTATTGTGGAAAGAACACTACACTAAACTTTGCTGCAACATTCCCCCATCCACCGCCAGTGATATTCTTCAAATCAAAACACTTGCAAATATTATTTATATTTATACTTTTTTAACTATCATAGATATTCAGGAGGCTAAGATCTGAAGATTATGGTTCAAAGCCCACTCAGGCAGGAAGGTTCCTTAGATTCTTATCTCCATAATCTTCTCAGGAAAAGAGAGACTCAAGTTGCTCTGAGGTTGAGGTGGTATAGCACGAGCCTTGAGCACAAACCGTCTCAGAGAGAGTGGCCTGACACACAGTTCAAGTTCTAGGACAAACCAAAATAAAATAAAATAAAATAAAAACAAGCCCCAACTCTAGCATTTTTCTCATTGTATGCAGAGGCACATAATTTAAGAAATTGCTTAATGTGTTAGGAATAGATAGAAGAACCAAGAAGTCACACATTTACTCTCTTCATACCATGTTACACCAAAGCCTCAAAAATTGCTTTTTCTAAATGTATAAATAATATCATCCATTTGTTGGCAACTCTGTCTAGGTTATTCACATTATTTTATACATGAATCTTGGAATTATCTATTAACTAAGTTCTAATTATACGTTGCTTGAAAGAATATTTTAGGAAAGTAGAATGTCAGAATCATTCGTGAATTTGTCAATTAAACCCTCTACTTAAAAAGAATTTTGTAGTATCCTATAGAATATGAAATTACAAACAAAAACGAAATATTTATTTTAAATCTAAATTCTAATTGAGCAAGCTCTACAAAATCTTACATTAGATGAACTTTGCAATTTTTCCAGGCTTAAACTTTTGTAATCTGTTATCATTTCTTTGGAATCCAACAGAATGATGCTTACTTTTTCAAATTTTTGGTTAAAATCATAAGCTGTTTTCCATCTAGGAATGTTATGTAATGAAGAGAGCATTAAAAACACAACTGAGTATTATTTATAAGAATTTTTATTTTTTTCATATCTCCTTTCTATCCCTCTCCTTCTCTCATCCTATTCTTTTCTTCTCTCAATATCATCTCTAAACTTACATAATTTTTACGGGTTTTACTTATAAATTTAAATTTTTGTTTTTTCATTTTCCTTGTTTTTTAAAAATCTCTCTCCTATCATTCTGTCCAATCCATTTCCCTCTCTGAGATTAGGACTTGGTTAAATTCACTCTTCCTTTACCTCCCCAAATCTCTCTACTCCTATTTTTCCCATTTTTCCTAAACCGAATAATTTCTGGTTTGCCAAATTCTTGTTTGCTTTTCTCATCCAATTAATCCATAGATGTTTGATGTTGAACAGATTGTATCTGTTGAATTAGATTGTATCTACAGCAACTATAGGACTTTGGTTGATCCTTGCCTTAAAATAGTGTTCTAACACAAGACTGGTGACTTGCATTTCAATAGGAAACTTGACTTCTCAACACATAATGACAAAATTAGCCCAAACATCCAACTTTGTATGCCTTTCTTGTTGTTTGGTAAGTTTCATTGAGACAAAATTATACTACCTGGTCCAGGGAAGGTATCACTATGTAATTCCACTTTCTTACCACCTGTTTTAGTCTGAATGCTAGAATTCCAGGCTTTTTATCACATTGCCCTGCCATAATTTGTTGGTTTATTTAATCTAGAAACAGACTAGCAATTCTGAAATTCTCCAATGATCTTATCCACTAGACTGATTGCTCAGACTGTTTATGTACAATTTTTAAAGATGTTCTAACATTCGACACAGGATATGAACATTTTCAGATGCACCTGCAGGGGTCTCTGATTCATTCCTCCATGGATCTGATCCATTTAATCATGATTACTTAACTCTCTTACTAGCTCTGTTCCCTACTATGTAATACTCTGAAACATTTTTTAAGAATGTTCATTTAATTTAGTCTTATTCGGGACATACTTTAATTGTTTTCTAACTTTTCTACATATTCTTAGAGTTGTTTCATTTGTGTATTTGTGTGTGCACCTATAAGTGCCTCTGTGTGTATGTGTATGTCTGTATGTATGTATGCAAAAGCCTCAAGCTCTTATTCAGCAATCTTGATCATGACTGATATTCCATCTCTTGATCCGTTCTTCCAAAGCAGTTTTGGATGGTTAATTATAGATAGTGTCTCAAACACTGTTCTGACCAGGCTGGATGCAAACTGAACTTCCCAGAGGCCTTTACCTCCTTAAGTTTTATTATTTCCAGCATTATCAACTTTAAAACCAGATATATTTTCATGAGTGTGAAGTCGAAGCTCTAGCCCAGATTTTTAACTCAAGAATTCATATAAAGACAGGTGAACATACACACTACATATCTTGAGTATATACTGTTAGAAATGTGAGCTTAAGCTATGTGCCGTTGTCTCATGCCTATAATCTTAGCTACTCAGGAGGTTATGATCTGAGGATAGCAGTTCAAATCCAGCACGAGTAGGAAAGATTCTGAGGCATTTATCTCCAATTAAACACCAGAAAACTGGAAGTGGTGCTGTGGCTCAAGTGGTAGACCACTAGCCTTAGGATGAAGAGTGGAAAGACATCGCCTAGGCCCAGAATTCAAGACCCCCCCATGAAAAATCACAACCAAACAGTAATCTCTAGAGAGTATGAATATGACCTATCAAAATTTTAAGCAGTTAATGAAGGGCAGTCTTGGGAAAAGTAAACAAAGCTGTTCAAAGAGGGCAGTTTGGGGTAGGGGAAAATTTAGAACAGATTAAGTACATTGTCAAAGTTTATAAATCACCTACATCTACTGCAAATATTTTCATCTGCGAGTGCTCTTTGTCTGAACTGGACACTCCAGTCATGAGGCACACTTGATAGCTTGTGAAGATAGAATGGAAGAAACAAGATCAAGAACGCATTACTCTACTGTAGAGAAAACATTTCTCTATGTTTTCTCTCATCTGTCTTCATTACTCTTTTTTCATACTTTTAATAAACTCAAGTGATTTTGAATTATATCTTTCCTTCTTTGTTCTGGTAAAGTAATTGTTCAAAATATTTCACTAAATTTTATTTCCCATTATTTTCTATCATACTGTTTACTTGTCCAAGTGAGTCCATTAAACTTGCCCTTTGCAGTTGGTTGCCACAAAAACTCAAAATCTATGTTAATGAGGATAAGCTGTAATGCAAAACTTTGTCTCCAAAAAACCAGTCCAAGAACCTTTAATCACAAATATTTAGCTATAATTTTTTTCTTTTACCTTGAAAATATTCTCGTGTCTAAAGTGCCCTCAAAAATAAATACTCTACCTTGAGAGCATTGGCACCCACCCCTGGGTATCTAGACAGGGAACAGACCTAAGAAAGGAGACCTCTAGTTTCAAAGGTGAATCATTTGGGGTTGAGGAACACCAGAGAACTCTTCATTTGTTTGTTTAGCATTACTTGATAATGTAACCGAGTTCTTGAACGGCAGTAGATTAGAATAAATTTAGGGCATTAAATATTTAAAAAAAAACAAAAATAAATAAATACTCCACCACTTTTTGCTTCAATCACTTCTGACCTCAAAGATATATTTTGCTAACAAGATGCTTAGAAGAAACCGAAGAATACTCCACTTTTATCTTCTCTCTTAAGACTCTCCTTAGATACCATATCGAGAACAGTGAAGTTATTCTTTGCAGAATTATTTCAATAGATTATTTTTCTCATGGTCTTGCATTTGCTCAACAAGATGTATGGAGAAGAATAGAGTTAAATCACCCATTCTTTGGATTACAGTGTCTGTTACAAAGGCAATACTTCTATGTCCTACTTCTCTGTTCTCCTCTTAGCTCTTGACGGATTTCCAATTGATCACAGCTTCTTGGCTTCAGGTCTAGTAAAGCTGAAGGACTATAAGGTCTCCCCCACTGCTATATCTTCATGGTTTCTAATCTTTTTTTTTTTTTTTTGGAGGTCGTGGGCTTGAACTCTGGGCCTGAGTGCTGTCCCTCAGCTCTTCAGCTCAAGGCAAGTGCTCTACCACTTGAGCTACAGCGCCACTTCCTATCTTCATGGTTTCTCTTTCAAAACTCTTTTATTTGGATGTGGAATCTATTTTCATGTCTTCAATTTGTTCTGCAATACACTGAGCCAAATAGACTCTGTAAAATCACTTTAGGTAGCAAAAACATTAAGACAATCTATATCAAAAAGTTTTGGCCTTCCTCCACTGCAGAAGCAAATACGTTTAGCTAGGGCTTCTAAGAATGCGTTTTCTTACCTTTTCACTTTTCTCAATTCTTTTCTGATCCCAAAAGTTTTTGGCTTATGTTATAAGAGAAGTCTTCATTATCTCATGTTAATAAAGATATTATATTTTTGAGCTACTTAGAAATGTGAAATCATTGGTTTGAAGTATCCAATCAGATTTTTTTCTGTGTTTCACTGCTTCACGTGGAAAGACATTGTGGAAAATATTACAAACAGAAAAGTGTAAACCCAATACCTTCTTTCATTGTGGAAGACACTCTCTCCCTAAATAATTTGAACCAAATAATCTTTTTCAGAAAATTACTGTTTGGTATTTAAAGTCAATTCACAAATTTTCATTTCTTATTTTTTTAAAAAACGTTGAGCTTAAATTCCACTACAACCTTGTTTTCACAAAGTAAAAGTATTTTTCCTGGTTAAGGACAATTCTCAAGGGAACCAACATGATTTACAGCAAGGTTTGTGAGGTTTGTTGGTTTGGTGTGAAAAAGAGCCATCTTCACCCACAATGCTCCCTCTCAGCTAAGTCTCTATGAATTTCTTTACATGAAAGCCTATTTTCCTAGGTAATTTTAAATTTTCTTAATAGGCTAAGTTGTGAGAAAGTTTGAACAATTAAAATTTACCTGTCATAAATTTTAAACTTTTTTGAAATTCCTTTATCAGAATCGGGAATTCACAATTCTAATTCCAACTTTAACATAAAAACAGTAAATATGTTTTTTCCTGATATACTGTCCATGAAACTATTATTTTCCAGTGGCTTTGTTATGCATGTATATGATCATATGAGCGGATGCTGAGCAAAATGAACTCCAAGATATGAAAACAGAGATATTTATTTGCAGATGTTGTTTCTAATGTACAATGTGATTTCTATTTTCTTTGGGATTTTCCTCTATGGTTTATCTCCTGGTGTATTTGATTTTGGTACCCTGTGTATTGTGCATACATTTACCTTAATTAGGAAGGGAACAGGAACAGCAAAATGACGATACAGAGGACAAAGGGCAAACCAATGCAATAGGAATACACACAAGACTATAAGTTGGAAATGTACATTACAACTTGTGAGGGGTTTTGGGGTGAATGAAAACTGAGAAAAATGAGAGAGGGGAGTAACAAGTTTGAAATGTTGTGTATTCACTAGCTTAAAATTGCTGGAACCCCACTGCACATCAATTTGACATTAAAATTAAATTTAAAAAATAAGCTGCATGAAATAAAATTTCACTGTATTGGTATAGTAAATATTATTCTTTATATAGTAACTTTTTAAAAATCAGTACTGTTTGGCATCTAATTTGAATTAATTACCCATTTTTAATCAAAGGGCCATCAATTTGAATGTTGTCCAACTAGTTAATATTTTCACAATATACTTGCCAATATTTTGAAAAAGAATAAATTTAGTACTTTCTCATACTAAAACAGAAAACACTTTAATTCTACGGAAACCCAGAACTTTTAAATGTAAGTAAGTTTTTAAGAGGACAGAATATATGTGTTCCTCAAAATTCCTATGACTGAAACTACTCATTTTGAAATAATGAACATTCCATACCTGAGAGATTCAAAATAGTACTTGTTTGCATGTTATGAATTTCTTCCATAGATGCATTTTCCAATGGGGTGTAATAGATAGAGAAGTGAACAGAAAAATAGCCACATTCTGGTATAATATAAAACTATGAAACATCAGTTAAAATTAATACTTCAAGAGTAAGCAATTGTTTATCAGATTAAGCTATTATTTCTATGACCATCAATCCCAAGGTTTATGCAATAAAGTCATCCTAGACCAACAGTTTCCAACTTGTAGGGTGCACTTCAAAATTCCCTTAATTCACATCACGAATAGCTTATATCTCCATTGTGAAAAAATACTACACCTCTGCTAATATGATGCCCTCCGTGTTCTGGAAAAAGCATCGCAATAAACTGGGTTGCATCATTTTTCCTCCACTGGTATTCTTGCAAATATTATTTATATTTATACTTTTTTAATTATCATAGATAAACAGGATGCTAATATCAGAAGGTTACATTTCAAACCCCACCCAGGCAGGAAGGTTCCCTAGATTCTTATCTCCAATAAACTTCTCAACAAAAGCCAGACACGAGTGGTACTGAGGTTGAAGTGGTAGGGCACGAGCCTTGAGAATAAACAGCCTCAGAGACAGTGTCGAGTCCCAGAGTTCAACCTCTAGGACAAACCAATAAAACAAAAGCAAAAGCAAAACAAACCCCAAACCTAGCATTTTTCTCATTTTATACAGAGACATGTAATTAAGGAAATTGCTTCCTGTGTTACATACAGGTAGAAGAAAGAAGAATTCACACAATTATTCTCTTCATAAAATGTTATACCAAAGCCTCAAAAAATTGCTCTTTTTCTAAATTTATAAATTAATATCATCCATTGTTGGCAACTCTGTCTACATTATTCACATTATCGTTTCATACATGAACTGTTTGAAATATCTATTAACAGAGTACTAATTATAACTCTCTTGAAAGTATATTCTAGGCAAATAGAATGCAAGAAACATTTGTAAATTTGTCAATTAAACACGCTACTTAAAAAGAATTTTGTAGTATCCTATAGAATATGAAATTACAAACAAAACCAAAATATATATTTTAAATCTCAACTTTAATTTAGCAAGATCTATAAAGTCCTACATTAGATGAACTTTGCTATTCCTCCAGGCTTAAGCTGTTGTAATCCTTCATCCTTTCCTTGGAATCTAACAGAATGAAGATTACTTACTTTTTCAAATTTTGGATGGGAATCATGACCCATTTTGCATCTAGAAATGTTCTGTGATGAAGAGAGCATTTAAAAGCACAACTGAGGATTATATATGAGTTGCATTTCAATAGGAAACAACTTCTCAAAACATAATGACAAAATTAGCCCAAACTTCTAACTGCGTATTCCTTTCTTGTTTGGGTTCTTTTATTAAGACAAAATTATACTACCTGGTCCAGGGAAGGTATCACTATGTAATTACAGTTTCTAATCTCCAGTCAGTCTGAATGCTAGAATTCTAGGCTTATATCACATTGACCCGCCATAGCTTCTTGGTTTATTTAATCTAGATACAGACTAGCAATTCTGAACTTCTCCAGTGATATCATCCACTAGACTGCTCAGACTGTTCATGTACTATTTTAAAAGTTGTTCTAACATTTCACAGAGGATATGATCATTTTCAGATACACCTGTAGGGTTTCTGATTCATTCCTCCATGCATCCGATCCCATTCATAATGATTACTTGACTCTCTTACTATCTCTGTTCCCTATCTATGTAATATTCTTAAACTTTTTTGAAGAAACTTCAATTGAGGACTTTCTAACATTAAAAATTATCACTTGATTCTAGTCTTACTGAGGACATATTATATATTGTTTCCTAACTTTTCTACATATTCTGAGAATTGCTTCATTTTTGTATTTGTGTGTGCACATATAAGTGCCTCTGTGTTTATGTGTATGTTTGTATGTATGTATGCAAAAGCCTCAAGCTCTTATTCAGCCATCTTGCTCATGACTGGTATTCCATTACTTGAGCCATTCTTCTAATACAGCTTTTGGCTGGCTAATTATAAATAGTGTCTCAAAGACTATTCTGTTCAGGCTGGATAATAACCTGAGCTGAATAGCAGAGGGACAGCGCCCAGGACAAGAGTTCAAGTGCCAAGACCACCACCAACGAAAAATATATAAGTAAAGGAAAGAAAAAAATGTGATCATATTCACCACTTCATGGCTAGTATAATCCCTGCTCTCTCAAGATGGACTTTTTTTTCCAGTTAAGTCCATGCTCTTATATCTGACTTGCATTGTAAACAGAATTATTCTTCCATTCTACTTTCCACAAATTTGCATGGTTAACATGCGTGATTTAGAAAGAGAGTGGCATTATACTTCGTGTTCAAAGTAGGAGTAATGCTTTTCCTATATCACTCTTATAAATCTACATACTGGACTTGGCTTTATTGTTTCAATGTTGTCTTATTTGCAGACTCTTCTATAGTGTATTGAACCATTATACTTAAACACAGAACTTCTCTTTCTCCTATTCCTGTTGTTTCTCCTTCTGTTAACTTATGTACACTTGGGAAATAATGTGCAGCACATACACTCATAAAAAATGATCTGAGAACCTTCTTCCCATTTAAAATTTGCCTTAATTTACAGAGCATTTACAAAGTTTGAACTTAATATACTCATGGATAATGTATTATAAGCAATGTAAATGGTATTTTCTCTTTACTAAGTTGTCTCTGAAACACGTGTTACCTCAGGTCCAATGGTGTCCTTATGTTATTTCGGTGAAGCCAGAAAACATTCATTATACCTCAAGCAGCACCATAGATTGTTCCTGGAAGTAACTGTTACTGCATGTGGAAACTGATCCTAGGAGAGGAATGGAACACAGAGGATTGACAAAGTTCAAGTTAATTTATGTTTTCCTTTTTACTGTATAAGAAAAGGACAAAGATGGCGACAAGGCAGTAGGGAAACACCAAAGCTCTCCCCAACCAAAAAGAGAGTTCCAGTTCCAATGCTTAATCTCCCCAAGAGACCGACAACAACAAAAGGCGAACACTCAGAGACAAACAGGAGATGGAAAATAACAAAAAAGTAAGAGAGGAAAAGAAGAATTTCAGAACAGAGAAGAGCAAAGACCCCTCCTCCAACATTCACTGGCCACATGGCAGCGTGCCAAGCCGTGGTCAGCAGGCGGGGTGTGGACTGCCGAGTCCCAGAGACACAGGGGTCTGGCTACAGATCACCCCCGCAGAAGCCACCTAAGGTACCAGTTTACAGACCTGCTGATCACCACAAATAGAGAAACCTACCAGCCGGGAGTCTCCACGATCCCACCCCCACCCCTCACTCTCCATCCAAGCAGAGAGGCTCCATCCCTCCATAGCCACCCGGCACCGGCAGTGCAACAAAGGAAGGTGTCTGCAGATAGCACAGAAGCCACCTGAGGTACCAGTGTCAGACCTGCCGATTGTGACGACCCGGTTAGGGCCGCCTGGGTCCCAGAGACACAGAGGGCTGCCTGCAGATCACTCATGCAGAAGCTGCCTGAGGTACTGGTGTCAGACACGCCAATTGGGACAACCTGGCAGGGACTGCCAGGGTCTCAGAGACACAGGGAGCTGCATGCAGATAACTCACGCAGAAGCTGCCTGACTGTGGACACTATGGACCCGACAGCTTCGACAGAGGCAGAGACAGAAGAAAATCCCACAGAGCCACCACTGCCCAGCCAAGCTCGCAACCATCCCCACTGAACTCGCCTTGCAACTGCAACTGACAACCTACACCACACAGAAACAACTAGCTCCAGGGTGAATACCCCACAGGGGACAGTGTATCCCTCAAGGGAGACCAGAGCTGGAGGGAATCCCAGACCCTGACCCAGACTCCCTACCCCAACACCCGGACCACAGGACCCACTAAAACTAGGAAAAGTTCAAGAGCTCCACCGGCTCTTGGAGCACACTCTGCTGGCCAGGCTAGAGCAAAGCACCCCAGGAAGGGAGCTTAAACACCCAAGCCAGGAACAGCGACCCTGGGTCAAGACAATCAACAGTAGAAGAAATTTAAACTGTGTACCCCATACTGCATAATCTACATGGTATACACAGCAGCACAGGCCTAACTGGCGTGCCCCAGGCAGGGGGCCACTACCAGGCCTGGCAATCCAGTGCCTGAACAACATAACCAATTCCTCCCAACTGAGCATATGCCTCAGCAGAGGGATGAAAAACAGGGAACTGCACCCCTTGGGAAGCAAACCTGTGACAACAAAAGACCTGGAGGCTCAGGACAAGAGAAGCCCAAACTCCACCAAAACCCAACCCATATACTCTAGGCTGGGATTGGGCAACACAGGCCACCAGCACCTGATAGTAGGCAGGAGCTCAGGCTCGTAAGGTGGCTCAGCAGTAGAGTGATAGTCTTGGGTGCATGAGGCCCTGGATCTGATTCCTCAGGATCACATGAGCAGAAAGGGTCAGAAGTGTTGCTGTGGCTCAAATGGTAGGGTGCCAGCCTTGAGCTGAAGAGTTGAAGAGCTAAAGGACAGCACCCAAACCTAGAGTTCAAGCCCACAACCGGCCCCCCAAAAAACCAACCAAACAAACAAACAAAAACTTCAGGAGCCCATAGCCGACTCCAGCATCTGGGAGAGTGCATCCAGAGCATCCGATCTTGCCAAGAGCACCCGTAGGAGCAAACACGAGCAGTCTAGGGTGCTCAACCCTTCAAAATATGGGAATTGCCAGGGATCTACAGCAGAGAGCCGAGAATCCTATGTAGGACAGACCAGCAGCTGGAGGTAGGCCCCCAACAGAACCCAGATCAGGCACAGACTCTCTCTACCAATACAGAATCAGCAACCAAGCAAAGACAGACACACCAAAACAAAATTGCAGATTAGTCTCCAATAATCCCTGAACCCCCATGAGAAAATCACAGAGAAAAATTACAAGGTTTATCACTACCCAGGATAGCAAGCTATCCTCAATAGCCAGCAGCCATGCAGGGGAGAGCACCAGTGGGAGCAAAACAGGAATGGAAGACAAAAACTACATCCAAGGGTTGCTGGAGGCAATAACTCAAGAAATAAAGCGAGAAATAGATCAGAAGTTGAAAGAACACAAGGATGAGCTATCAAAAGAGATACAAGATATCAAACAGGAGATACATGCAAAAATAGAGGCTGCACAAACCTCAGTAAGAAGTGAGATAAATGCCAAATTAGAGGTAGTACATACCTCATTAAGAAGTGAGATCAATAGTTTGAGAACCAACATCGAATCCATAAAGGAATCCATTTCCTCCATGTACAATAGAAGCCACGGTCAACAGAGTGAACGAAATGGAATATAGAGTATCAGATACAGAAGACAGAATACACCAACTGGACCAAAAAGTGACAGATATGTAAAAATCACTCAAATTAAGCCAAAAGGAAATTCAAGAGAAAGAAGATAATACCAAGAAATTTAACCTTCATATAATTGGAGTGGACGAAGGTGAGGAATTTCAGAGCAAGGGAATGCAACACCTATTCAACAAGATAATCGGTGAAAAATTCCCCCAACTAAAAAAAGAGCATGTTACCTACATAACAGAAGCATATAGAACACCCAACAAGCAAGATCCCAGGAGAAAAATTTCTAGACCCATTATAGTAAAAATGATAGATCTGAATAATAAGGAAACAATCTTGCATGCAGCAAAAATGAAGAAGGAGCTATACAACAATGGGAAAAAATTAGAATCACTGCAGATCTCTCCACACAAACACTGAATGCAAGATAGGCCTGGGAAAGTACCATACGAGCCCTGAGAGCCAATAACTGCCAACCCATACTGATATACCCAGCAAAGCTAGCATTCAAAATCGATGGAGAACGGTAAATTTTTAATAGCAAAGAAAAACTAAATGAATACATAAACATTAAGTCAGCATTACAAAGAATACTAAGAGAGGGGACACAACCTGAAGAAAGCAACCAGGAACTGGGACCTGCACCCAGACAAGCATTAATCAAAGTCTAACTGAGCAAGCACAGGCAGAAGGGAAAGAAGAAAAACTCAGGAAAACAGGGAATGACAGGGACAACAATGCATCTCTTTACACTTTCTGTTAATATTAATGGGCCTAATTCGCCAATCAAAAGAAAAAGAACTGCAGACTGGATCAGAAAACATGACCCATCCATCTTTTGTCTTCAGGAGACCCAACTCTCAGCCAAACATACAAACATATTCAAAGTAAAGGGTTGGAAAAGGATCTACCAATCAAATGCCCCCAGTAAGAAAGCAGGTGTAGCTATCCTGATATATGACAAAATAAACTTTTCATTAAAATCAGTACAGAAAGACAAGGACGGACACTACATATTAATACAGGGAACAATCCAAGAGTAAGTATTACCATCATCAACTTATATGCCCCAAATATTGATGCACCCAGATATGTTAAACAAACGCTCTCAAACTTACAGAATAAAATAGATCCCAATACGATAATACTAGGAGACTTTAACACAACACTCTCACCAAAGGACAGGTCTACCAACCAGAGGATTGGCAAAGAAGTTACTGAATTAAGTGTGGCCATATTTCAAGTGGAATTAACTGACATCTACTGAGTATTTCACCCTAAAACAACACAGTACACATTCTTCTCAGCAGCTCATGGAACTTTCTCCAAAGTAGACCATATCATTGTTCATGCAAGGAACTTAAGCAAATACAAAGGGATCTACATAATCCCCTGTATCCTATCTGACCACAGTGGAATCAAGCTAGTTCTCAATAACAAAGCAAACTGCAGAAATTTCTCTAGTTCATGGAAATTGAACAGCACACTCCTTAGCAATGCCTGGGTAACAGAAGAGATCAGAGAAGAAATAAAACATATCCTACAACTCAATGAAAACGAAAACACTTCACAAAGAAACTTATGGTACACAGCAAAAGCAGTCCTGAGGGACAAATTTATTGCCCTCAGTGCCCACATCAAGAGAATGGAGACAGAGCAAGTAAATAATCTCATGTTACAATTAAAACAGCTAGAAAAACAAGAAAAAATGGAACCTAAATTTAATATATGGAGCCAGATAACCAAATTAAGAGCAGAGATTAACCAATTAGAATATCAGAAAATGATAACCAAAATTAACCAAACAAAAAGGTTGTTCTTTGAAAAAATAAACAAAATTGATGGCCCATTGGCAAGATTAATTAAAAAAAGAAGAGAGGAAACCCATATTAACAGGATTAGGGATGCCACGGGAAAAAATCACAATACGTAACCAAGACATCCAAACAATCCTAACGGACTACTTTCAAAAGTTATAATCTCTAAAGGAAGAAAACCTGGCAGAAATGGATGCATTTTTAGAGAAATACAAGTTGCCCAAACTGAGCAAAGAATAAATAAGCAAATATCCTACAACAAGATACAGGAAGCTATCAAAATCTTCCAACAAAAAAAGCCCAGGACCAGATGGATTCAAAGCAGAATTCTATTAGTCCTTTAAAGAAGAACTAATACCCATATTCCTCAAGCTCTTCAGAGAAACAGAGAAGGAGGGAGCTGGCCCAAACTTATCCCCAAACAAGGCAAAGACCCAACCAAAGGAGAATTACAGGCCAATTTCCTTGATGAACACAGATGCAAAGATCCTTAACAAGATTCTAGCTAACAGAATCCAGAAACACATAGAAACATCATACATTATGACCAGGTAGGCTTCATCCCAGAGTTGCATGGATGGTTTAACATACGTAAGTCAATAAATGTAATCCAACACATCAACAGAGCTAAGGTCAAGAATCACATGATTATCGACACAGATGCAGAAAAGGCCTTTGATAAAATTCCACATTCATTCATGCTAAAAGCTTTGGAGAAAATAGGAATAGAAGAAACATTTCTTAAAACAATAAAAGCCATTCATGACAGAACAATAACCAATATTATACTTAATGGGGAAAAGCTACAACCAATTCTCCTGAAATCAGGAAGAAGGCAAGGATGCCCACTGTCTCCACTCCTCTTCAATATAGTCCTGGAACCCTCAGCCAGGGCTATAAGGCAAGAAGAAGACCTTAAAAGGATCCGCATAGGGAAAGAAGAAGTTAAACTATCGCTTTTTGCAGACGACATGATATTATACCTTCAGGATCCCAAAAACTCCATCCCCAAACTCTTAGAAATCATAAATCACTTCAGCAAAGTAGCAGGATAAAAAATAAACCCACAAAAATCAGTTGCCTTCCTGTACACTGACAATGTACAAGAAGAGACGGAAATAAAGGGAGCAATCCCATTAACAATAACCTCCCCCAAAATAAAATATTTAGGAATTAACCTAACCAAAGATGTAAAAGAACTATTTAATGAAAACTATAAAAAGTTAAAGAAAAAAAATTGCAGAATACATTAGGAAATGTAAAGACCTCCCATGCTCTTGGATAGGCAGACAATATAGTGAAAATGGCAATACTGCCCAAATTAATATACAAATTCAATGCAATTCCTATTAAAGTCCCAATGATGTACATCTCTGAAATACAAAAAACAGTACAAAAATTCATAGGGAACCACAAAATACCTAGAATAGCCAAAACAATTCTAGGGAATAAAGACAACATGGGAGGGATGTTTATGCCGCAATTCAAACTCTACTATAGAGCCATAATAACAAAGACAGCATGGTACTGGCACCAAAACAGACCCAAAGACCAACAGAATAGAATAGAAGATCCAGAAATAAATCCACACGCCTACAGTCACCTGACATTTGGCAAAGGAACCAAAGAAATACAATGGAAGAAACACAGCCTCTTCAACCACAGCTATAATAAAATTCTATACAACAATTTAGGACATTGACTCATTTTTCATTAATACTTTATTAAGTGTTGAAACATAATACATAATTAAATGGATGCATTGGTCACAGTTTTCACATGTTTAGAGTCTCTACCAAGTATGAGCTTTGTCCAATCTTTGCACTTCTTCCTATTGGGATTTCTTTAGATGATTTATAGTTAGAAACCTTTTCCTGAGGATAGGCAAGTGAGGGGTAAAACTGAAAGGATGGAGCTAGAAATGTGGCTTAGTGGTAATTAGCTCGCTTAGCATGCATGTATGCCAGGGTTTGAATCCTCAGTGCCACATACTCAGAAAAAGGTAGAAACTGTGGAGTGGCTCAAGTGGCTAGCCTTGAGATAAAGGAACTCAGAGACAGTACCTAGGCCCTAAGACCAAGCCCCAGGACTGTCAAAAACAATAGACCAGATGCCAGTGTCTTACACATGGAACTCTAGCTTCTCAGGAGGCTGAGAGGTGAAGATCACAGTTCAAAGACAGCTTAGCCAAGGAAAGCCTGTTAGACTCCTATCTCCAGTGAACCACCCAAAGATCCCATGTGGTGCTACTACTCAAGTGGTAGAGGGTTCGGCTTGACCTGAGGGGCTAAGGCACAGTGCCCAGGCTTGAGTTCAAGACACACTATTGGGAAAAAAGTGAGGGTTAATCCAGGTACTTTTCCTATTTGCTAATTATGAGATCATTCTTTGGAAAATGAACACTGATGTATACCAGAATTGGAGTCAGAGCTTAAGGTTCAAGTGTAACACATCCATATGTCCAGCCTCTCAGACTCTAGCATTGTAATCTTGTGTCCAACAGGGTTCTGAAAGGTCCAATGTTGAAAGGCTTAATATGCTCCCCAAGCCCATTGTGATAGCAGATGACTTGTACTGTCAAGGTCATTACAGCTCTGAGTCAGGCAGAGCACCAGTAGTTCAGGCCTGTCACCCTAGCTCAGGAGACTGAGGTTTGAGGATCACAAGGTGAAGCCAGCCAGGGCAGGAAACTCTATGAGACTCTGACTTCCACTTCTGAAAGGTCAGATGTTCAAGAGCTTCCTTTGTTTCCCTTGGTGATGAGAAGTACTTGCACTCTAAATGTTCTTAGAATTCTTGAGCTATAGAAGCAGGAAAGAAACATTGACCCACCTTGGGTTCACATGAAGTTCTCAGGCTCCAAACCCTAGCCCCTTAGCAGAAAGAACTCCAGTGTAACACTGTAATTGAAGGACAGAAAACAGTTTCAAAACCAGGCTAGGTGCAGAGACCAGGCCTACAGTATTAGGAGGCAGAATGTACACATTCAACAGATAAGTGAGCAGTAAAACCACTTCATATATTCCAGGAAATGCCAGCAATGGGAGGAAACCTAAAACACTTGTTAGAGTTACACCAGGGTCAGGCTTTTCTCAGCCTCTTCAAACAATGACTAATTAACATTCTTCCCACAAGTGAAGGGAGAATCAGGCTATCTTAGGTTACCAATAGAGCCAGTTTAGTCTGGGAGAGGGGAGGAACAGAGTAGAAAAACCCTGCTCTCTGGTCTTAGGGAGTGGGTTTTTGACTATCCATCTGTCAGATTTGAAGGCCCTTCTTCTACCTCTGCCAGTCCTTTCTCCTTCCTTCATTCTCCACATAATTACTTCAAATCCCCAGACAAACTAGAGTAAGTGTGGTTTCTCTTCTTTCTCCAAGCATCTGAGTTAGAACCTGGCTCTGCCCAATTGGCTCTAGTTCCCTTGGCCGCCTGAGAAGTGGGAAAGAGAGAGACTTCTTGCTCTCTGGTTGTGTGAAGGCAATGCTGGTGTCCTGTCACACTGCAGAAGGCCTAATGACTGGGAATTGTTCCCTTCTTTCCTTCTGAAATCCAAGACTAGATTCATCTATCATCTTCCTATCTATCTATCTATCTATCTATCTATCTATCTATCTATCTATCTATCTATCTATCTATCTATCTATCTATCTATCTATCTATCTTTCTATCTATCCTATGTCTGTCTATCTATCTACCTACCTACCATTCTACCTAGGTATCTCTTTGCCAGTTCTTGGGTTGAACTCAAGGCCTGGGCACAGTCTGTAGCACTCTACTACTTGAGTCACAGCCCCAATTGAGGCTTGTTCTGTGTAAGTTCTACCGAGGAATCATACCCAGGGCTTCTTGCATGCTAGGCAAGCACTCTTTCAGTAATCCACATTCCCAGCTCCCTCATCTTTTCCTTAATGGTAGTTTTTTAGGAAAGTATGTTGCCATTTTACCTTCCCAAGTTTAATTTTCTGAATACTGGATACTTCTATGAAACCTGGTCTTCTTTTCCCCTGCCAAGTTTGTTATGGTTCCTGCATTGGCCTCATAACAAAATGTAAATAAAGGCTCCTGAGAGCGTCACAGGCCTGGAACCCTGGAAGAGAAAAACCATGTGCCTGAAATGAAGAGAATGATGCAGTATATGAAAGGAGCATATCTGAAATATAAATCAGTAAATAAATGGAGAAGCACTGCATAAGGTCTGTTTGCATTCAGGGAGGTAATATACAGACATAAGTAGGTAGGGCACTGATACATAAAATTGGCCTTCTCTTTTTGAAAATTTTTTGTGGACATCCCAGGGCTTAACCTCAGGGCCCAATGCATTCCTCAGCTGTTTTTCCCAAAGCTGAGGCTTTATCACTGCCACAGCTCCACTTTCAGCCATCTGGTCATTAATTGGACATAAGCGCCTCCCAGGCTTTCCTGCCTGGTTTGGCCTGTGTCTCCTTCTCGGCTTTCTCTCTCAAAGCTGGAACTCTGGCCTCTGGACCACTGTTCCACTTCTGGTTTTCTGGTTGTTTCTTGGAGATAAGAGTTTCACATAATTCTTGCTCAGGCTGAATTTGAACGGTGATCTCCCAAACAGGATTCAAGCAGCTTTCCTCAGGGATACACCAAGGAGTCCGTCCACACAAACCCTTAGTCTAAATCTCAAGAGGCACTAGAGAAAAAGAGATACATGAAGATGCTTCTAGTGGGTTCTAGATACTTAAGGTTGTAGACACACAACACTCATAATTACTAGATATTTTATAGACAAAAGGAGTAATGCAGACAGTATGAGGATCGCTCCAGCTTTTTGTCTTCTCATCTTGAGACAGCAAATTCACTGCAGCTCAATGCTAAGTGACAGAATTGACATGTCCTGTGGACATTTGCTCCCAAATCCTGTGACACTCATTTGTCACTTTTGGCTTCAAACATGTGACCCAGAGGAGAAGATGAGGAGAGAAAATCTTTCTCAGGTAAAGGAGTTCTAAAGAACATTGGGTAGTTAATTTATAAATTCAAACCATTGGAATGGCCCTGCTAAGAAGTCAGATTGTCCAGATTAAAAATGAAGAAGAAAAGAAAGAAGGTGCCAGTGGCTTCTCACTGTAATCCCAGCTCCTCAGAGGGTGAGATGTAGAGAATCTGAATTTGATTCCAGCCAGATTAAGAAAGTCCATGACACTTATTTCTAAGAGATCACAGAAAAACCCAGAAGTGGGGATGTGACTCAAGAGTAATGCATTACCCTTGAGCAAAATGAGCTCAGGGACAAGTTCTAGGCTCATAGTTCCACCACAAGACCTGCCCCCTCAAAAAGAGCCTGTACTTCCATGTCTTTGGGTATGTATGGATGTATTCCTATAGGTAAAACTCCAGAATAGCTATGATGAATGGCACCAAACTAGGTAGTGTATATTCAATAAAATGATTTCACAACAGAGACTGTTTTCCTGATAGTGCATGTTCCGGGGCTCCCCTCACTGTTCCCAGTGTAACCTGAGGGTTTCTCTGCATCCCAGGCCTGCAGGAAGAAGTGTCTCTCATTGTCTGGACAGGCAGACAAAAGGCCTCAGTCCTGTACAACTGTGTAGCAAACAACTCCGTCCGGGTCAGATAGTGAGGATGAGTGTGGGTGGGCTCTGAAGTTCAGGAGAAATAGGTCTCTTTGTACCCTAAACTATTTCCCCAGTGCTCTGGTTTGACAGGAAACCTTCATATGTGCCACCTTCTGTGACAGGCCACGTCCTGTGCACTTATCCTGGTTTTGTGAGACTATATTCCAGTGTTCAGATACAGTGCTCAATATAATTCAAGAGTCCTTCTGGAGGACAAGTAGGGCATTGAACCTAATGAAACGTTTCATTGCCTATGATGATGGGCCTATGATTCCTCTCCTAGGTTTCAGGAAGCTTTGGAAATCCAAGCACATATCTGGTATCACAAAGCTTCCTGTCATCTAGGGCTGGTGAACCTCATCAGGTTTTGAAACATTTGACCTCTCCTAGTTGGGCCCTGGGTGTCTAGGTTTTGGGGTTGAACACAGGGCCTGGGTGTTGACCATGAGCTCAGTGCAGAAGCCTGGTGCTTTACCATTTTGTGTAACAGCATCACTTCTTGTCTGTGTATGTGTGAGTGTGTGTGTGTGTGTGTGTGCGCACAAGTGGGAGAGGGCACATAGGCACATACACGATTCTTGGAGGTTGAACTCAAGACCTGAGCACTGTACCTAGTTTCTCTTTTTTAAGTATAGTCCTCTCCTACTTGAGCCACAGAGCCACTTAAGGCCTTTTTTTTATGGTTGTGGTCCTGAGAAATCAAACCGACGTTTCATATTTGCAAAGCACTCTAACATTCCCAGCCCTCTACTTCAAGTTTGTTTGTTTGTTTCTGTCTTTTTTATTGTTGTAGAAGATGATGTCTGGGTCTGGGTGCTGTCCTTGAGCTCTTCAGCTCAAGTCTTGTGCTCTACCACTTGAGCCAAATGCCACTTCAGCTTTTCTGGTGGTCCATTGGAGCTAAGTGTCTCAAGGACTTTCCTGCTCATGCTGGCTTTTAACCATGATCCTCAGATCTCATCCTCCTGAATAGCTTGGATGACAGACATGAGTGACAAGCACCTAGCTTCCACTTCAGGTTTCTTAGTGGTGAATTGGAGATAATAGGCTCATGAGACCTTTTGTGTATGGGATAGTTTGGAACCTAGGTCCTCAGATCTCAGCTTCCTGAGAAAGCAGGATGAGAGACCTCCGCTATAGACCCCTAGGGCTATTGCCTCTCCATGTAATTAATATTATTGTTTTCATCCTTAATGAATTATTAATTAAATCAACCACAGTTCCGAAACTATTGCATCCATGTAATTAATACTATTCTTTGAATATGTCAAACATATTCATTAAAATCCATTTGCCTCCTAAAATCACTCTATTTATATAGTAGTATTCAGAAACAACTTATTCAACCTTGCCATTCATAATCTTCCATCGGTATTCCTATGAATAGGAAGGAGATTCTTAGGATTTCCCACCTTTGGAAGGGGTCATGACCGGGCTTCAAACATAGGGCCTATGTTGCCATTTTGGCCTATGGCTTCCTTGGTAGCCCGCCAGCCTTCAGCAATGCCAGGTTACCAACATTTTTCAGCAGTGTTATTCAGACATGATGGCTACCTTGCAAGCAAACAAATGTAAAACCGGCAGCCATCTTCAAGTTGCCAGTTTTTTTTTTTTTTCTGTGTCGCATTAATTATTGATTTGCTTGTCAGACTTTGGGGCCCAGGAACCCAGGTTCGGCTGTGGGTCCAGTGGCTACACCCCAGCCTAGAGTGATCAAAGCTGAGGCAGAATTGCCACAACATGAGTTCAAGCCCTGTGCTTGACAAAATAAAAATACATACAAACATACATACATACATACATACATACATACATACATACATACATACATACATACATACATACATACATTAAAAATATTTTAAAAATTATGAGGCTCCTTGGCTTGGAATTCACACCATTTTTTCTGCCAGGTCTGGGAATTGAACTCAGTGTCTGGGTAAATCTGCAGCACTGTGCGGGATGGGGAAGATCACCCTTCTGGAAGACAAGAAATTCAGGTTTGTTCCTAGGGCCTGAATTCAAGTCCTAGCACTCAAAAAATTAATATTCGTATATATTTTAAATACAAGATTTATATTTACCTACATATGTTTACTGCATATTGCTGTTAGTGTATTCATTTTATTTTGTGTTTTAATTATTTCTTATGTACTTTAGTGAGTATGACTACACTTACAACATTTTTTTGCATCCTATTACATTAGACATAGATGTGCCTATGTATTCTACATCATTCCTGAGTCCCAGAAATTTCACAGATAAGGAAAACAAGTGGGACAATTGGCTCTCCACCAGGATTAAGTTTTTGGCAGTTTTGTGACTTAAACTCAGGCCCTAGCAGGCCCACTTCATGAATGGGTAAATGTTAGCACATCAGTCTGATGCAAGAGAAGTTGGCGGGCAAATTTGAGGACCTGAGATCAAGCCCTAGGAATGGCCAATATAAAAACAGATAGATGTTTAGATTGCAGTGTGTGTGTGTGTGTGTGTGTGTGTGTGTGTGTGTATGTGTATGTGTATTTACAAATGTGTATGCATCTATAAATGTATACAGAGAGAGACAGATAGCCATTTATGCAGACTCTAATGTATAACCCTATATAAAGGATGATTCCTTTATCTTATTTCTATATATTATATTACTACCAATTATTTAGTATAAAATTATGCCTCCATCAATCAATTATAGAAGAAGACTTATAAAGTATTAATCAATGACCTATATTTATTGAATACAATCTTAAACTGTAATTACTAGCTAATTAGTAATTCAGTTAATACATTTCAAACATTCTATTAGTGTTCCTATATATAGGAATAAGTTTCCTAGGATCTTCAGCCATGTGTAGGTGGCAGTCCCAGGACTGAAATCCCAGGATTGAACTCAGAGCCTAGGTGTCTAGGTTGGGCTCAGGCTTCACTGAGAGCCCTAAGCCTTCATCAATGCAAGCTCACATACAATTATCAAGCTGAGTCATTGAGGCCCAGGAGGGTCACAGTGCTAAGGAAACAAAGGTAAAACAGTTATGTAAAACTTCCTGATTTTTCCTCCTCCATTTTTGTTTGCTTGTTGTATTTTTGCCAGCACTGAGAGTTGAACTCGGGTCTTAGAATCCCTGGATTATCTGTGGGTGTAAATGCTGCACCCCAGCCTAGGGTAATCATGGTTTAAGACACAATAAAATGCTTCCTTGAGCAAAAGGAGCTCAGTGAAAATGTCTAGGCTCACAGTTCAAGTCTCAGTACATGCCACAAAAAAAGAGCCAGTAACTCCATATGTCTGTGTATGTATGCCTGTATTTATATCAGTGAAAATCAGAGTCTCTATGAAGAAATGTAGCCAGCTAGGAAATTTGCTTTGAATAGAATGATTTCATAGTACAGCGAATGCTTTCAAGACAGTGCATGTTCTGGGGCTCCCCTTATTGTTCCCAGTGTAGCCTGAGGGGTTCTCCATACCCCAGCTGCTGGAGGAAGTCTGCTTCATTGTTGGAACAGGCAGACAAAAAGCCTCACTCCTGTACTGCTGTGTAACAAACAATTCATCCGGGCCAATTATTGAGGATGTGTACGGGCAGGCTCTGAAGGTCAGGAGAAAAAGGCCTCTTTATACCCCAAGCTATCTCTCTCCCCAGTGCTCTGTTTTTTTTGTTTTTGATTTTGTTTTTTGGTCGGTAACGGGGCTTGAACTCTGGGCTTGGGCACTGTCCCTGCACTCTTCAGCTCAAGGCGAGCGCTCTACCACTGGAGCTACAGAGCCACTTTCGGTTTTCTAGTTGTTTATTGGAAATAGGAGTCTCATAGTCTTTCCTGCCCAAACTGGTTTTGAACCGTGATCCTCAGATCTCAGCCTCCTGAGTAGCTAGGATTAGAAGCGTGAGCCACCAGCGCCAAGCCCAGTGCTCTGATTTGACAAGAAGCCTTCATTCGTGCAACTTCAATGGCAGGCCAAGTTCCTGCACTCATCCTATCATTGTAAGATTGTGTTTCAGTGTTAAACCAAACTGCTAAAATTAATTCAAGAGTCCTTCTGGCAGATAATTAGGGATATGAACCTAATGAAATGATTCATTATTGGCAATGGTGCCTCCGTGTGTGTGTGTGTGTGTGTGTGTGTGTGTGTGTGTGTGTGTGTGTGTGTGTGTGTGTGTGTGTGTGTGTGTGTGTGTGCTTGAACTCAGGACCTAACCACTGTACCTGAGTTTCTCCTGTCCAAGGACAGCACTCTACCACTTGATTAACACAGCCACTTCAGCCTTTTTTTTCTAGGGATGTGGATCAAACCCAGGGTTTCACACATGTAAAGCAGTTTACCCCTAAGAAACAATCCCAGCTCTCCACTACAAGTTTCTTTTTTTTCTTGTAAGTTGGAGGAGTTCAAATCTGGGCCTGGGTGTTGTCTCTGAGCTCTTCAGCTCAAGTCTAGTGCACTGCAACTTGAGCTACAGCACCTCTTTAGGTTTTCTGATGGTTTATTGGATATAACCATCTCAAGGAATTTCCTCCCCAGGCTGGCTTTTGTCCGTGATCTGGGATAATTTTTTTAACTCCATAATTTAGTGACTTTAATTTCGAGAGCAGAAATTAACAAAGTTTTTGAAAATGTCATTAGAATATTTTAAAATCACTTTCAAAAGTATTTTTAAAAGGTACTTTAAATGTCTTTGGATAGAGATGTGTTCATTTCCAGATACAAACATCTCTCTGGCATCATTACATCAAGACTAAAGGAGCATCAGAGCCACACAACCACCAAGGGGAAAAGGTACCAAGATCCTCAGCTTCCTGAGCAGGCAGGATAATAGATCTCAGCTAAAGAGACCTAAGCCGTGACACTTTGCTGCAAGGGGGTACTTGGTTCCACATAGTAGAACGTTAGCCATGAACCCAAGAAGAAAGTCAACACCTAGGGTCTGAGTTCAAGGTTCATGATATAGAAAACTAAACCAAAACAATTGTCTATAGGAGACAAGGCAATAGAGCTCAGTATATACATAAATTTGGCCCTGCTTTGGGGACATATCTGAGCCTCGACTTTCTTATCTGCACAATCATCTTACTTATGTAGATCTTATAAGGACCAGATGAAAGAATACAACTCGTGAAGGACTCAGCACATAGTACCCTGTGAATGACTCAGCACACAATACCCCATGAACGACCCAGTACCCCATGAAGGACTCAACACCGAACACCCCAGGAAGGACTCATAACATAGCTGTATCCCACAAACTGTCATTAGAATTAGGGTACTTATCACCATTCTTTCAGATACAGGTCACAAACTGCACAAGTATTCACATCTAACAGTTTAGAGGGGTCTTTTTTTGTGGGGAGGGCCATCAGCCTAGGAGATTTCACTCATAGGTTGGAGGTACTGTCCTAAGACCTTTTCCTCAAGGCTAGAGCTCTACCACTTTGAGGCACAGCTCAGAGTCTAGCAGATTTCCTGGCAGGGCTGAGTTTTCAACCCACCAGAGTCTGATCTCACCCTCTGAGCAGCTAGGGGTGAGCCAGCAGTGTCTGGTTCCATGATGCTGGGTTGCAGCTGTTGACCTCTGTCTAAGTCAATTTAGATGGCAGCCATCAGCTTCAGACTACCAGCTTGATCTTTGAGGAGGTATTTGAAATCATGGCCTTCTATTCTTGCAGTTAGAACATTCTAACTTGTTTCTGGTGCCAGTCCTGGGGCTTGAATATGGGCCTGGACACAGTCCCTAAGCTTTCATGCTCAAAGCCAGTGCCCAACTGGTTGAGTAACAGCACTATTTCTGGCTTTTTCTGTGCATGTGATAGTGTGGAATCGAACCCAGGGCTTCATACATAGTAGGCGAGCACTCTACTACTGAGCCCCAGGAATGACAAGTGTAGAAATATATATAGAT
The DNA here is from genome assembly GCF_024711535.1 of Dipodomys merriami. Classification (NCBI taxonomy): domain Eukaryota; kingdom Metazoa; phylum Chordata; class Mammalia; order Rodentia; family Heteromyidae; genus Dipodomys; species Dipodomys merriami. The sequence continues at coordinate 97,034 of NW_027204793.1, forward strand.
ATAGATATAGATATAGATAGATAGATAGATAGATTGTTACATACATATATATAAGCATATATGTATGTATGTATATATGTATGTATGTATGTATGTATATATGTATGTATAAAACAAGACAGAGATGTCTGTATATTATTTAATTATATATATGATATTACTACCAATTATTGATAAATTATCCCTTAATTTATTTAAGTATTATGGTTGAATACATAACAAAGTATTAGTTGTAAATTAGTCAATGTACTATAATTATTGTGTATAATTTTATCATGTAATCATACACTAGTAATGTAATTGTTACTTTACAACATTCCATTCATATGGATGTATATTGGAATACTTTTCTTAGGATCTCCCGCCGTTGATAGGTGGCAGTCCTGGGATTCGCACGCCGGGCCTAGGTTGCTGGTTTTGGCTACGGCTTCCCTGATAACCCACCAAAGTTCAACAGTGCAAGGTCATGTACACTTTACGGTCCCTGATATTTAGACCCAGGATGGTTGTAAAGGAAAAAGCAATGTAAAACTGCTTTCTGGAACTTCCCAGTTTTATCCTTCTCCTTTTTTTCCCGGCACTATATTTTTTCTTTTTTTTTCTGTTTGGGGCCAGAACTCTGGGTCTGGGTGCTGTTCCCCAACTCTTCAGCTCAAGGCTATTTTTCTATCACTTGAGCCATAACACTGCTTCCTGCTTTTTTCTGCTTATGTGGTGCTGAGGAATCGAAACCAGGGTCTTATGCATGCAAGGCAAGCAATCTATAACTGAGCCACCTTCCCAGCACTTCTCCATTTTTTTTGCCAGTCCCAAGATTTGAACTTGGGTCCTAGGATCTCAGGATGGGCTGTGGGTCCAGATGCTGCACCCCAGCCCAGGATGATCAAAGCTGAGGCAGAGTTGCCCGAGCTGAGTTCAAGCCCTAATCCTGGCCAAAAGAAATTAAGGCCCTTGTTGGAATTTTGATCATTTTTCTGGCAGGCCTGTGATTTGAATTCAGAGTCTAGGTAAATCTGTGGCACTGTGGGGGAAGAGGAAGCTCACCATCATTGAAGACAAGAATTTCAGCCCAGTTTCCAGTGCCCAAATTCAAGCTCCAGCACTGATAAAAATAATATTCATATATGAGATCTATTTACATACATAGGGTTACTCCATATGACATTTATTACCCTTATGTTTTATTTTAGTTTATTACATATATACCATTTATTATATTTATTACATATCATCACATGGATATATTTGCATGTGGATTATACATCATACTAAGACCCAGGACTTTCACAGAGAAGGAAAAAAAGTATGTGTCAAAATTTGCTTCTTACTCCACATATAATATTTTGGCCATGCTGGTATTTGAACTCACAGCCCATAATCCCGAACTTGTGAACGGGTCAGTTGTAGAACAAAAGCCTTTGGCAAACTGAGCTACCAGCCAGTTCTGAGACCCTGGGAACAAGCCATAATTGTGACTTATATATATAGATATAGATGTAGATGTAGGTATAGATATAGATGGTTAGATAACTGGTTAGATAGATGTGTAGTTTGCAATATATATAAGAGAGAGACAATAAGAGGATATTAAATTATATATTATGAATTATTATTAAATTATGCCTCCACTTAATGAAGTATCATGGTTGAATATTTATTAAAGCATTAATGTAAAAGTAGTCAGTATTCTTTAATTGGGATAATCATACTATGGTGCTAGAATGGAAGACATAATCCACTACTTTTTTATATATCCATATGAATGGAATGTTGTAAAGTAACAATTACATTAGTAGTGTATGATTACATTATAAAATTTTACACAATAATTATAGTACAATGACTAATTTGCAATTAATACTTTGTTATGTATTCAACCATAATACTTAAAGTAAGGGATAATTTATCAACAATTGGTAGTAATGTATATATAATTAAATAATATACATGAACTAACTACAAATTTAATTGTTATTTTTATAACATTCCATTAAGCATTCACATGAATAGGAAAGCTTTTCTCAAGATCTCCCTCCATGTGTAGGTGGGAGTCCTGGTATTTGAAGTCCAGGTCTGGGTAGTTTACTTCGAAATGCAAACCATTAGAATGACACTGTGAAGATTTCATTTTGTCACAATGAAAAAAAAGAACAAGAAGAAAAGAAAGCCAGGTGTCAAAGGTTCCTGCCTGTAATCTTAGTTCTTCAGGAGTCTGAGCGGTAGAGAATGCCCGTTTGAATTCAGCCAGGACAGGAAAGTCTACAGCACTCTAACTTCTGAGGGATCACAGGAATAAAAGATCGCCATGAATGGGGTTGTGAATAAAGGGCAGAGGGCTACCTTTGAGCAAAATGAGCTCAGAGACAGTGCTTAGGCTCCTAATACAACCCCCGGACCTGCCAAAAAATAAACACACACACAAGGAACTCCATGTCTCCCCTTGTATGTATGCATGCATTTCTATCTGTGAATGTCCAGAGTCCCTATGATGAAAGGCACACAGCTAGGAAATTTGCTTTAAATAGAATGATTTCATAGCACAGAGAGTGTTTACAAGACAGTGCATGTTCCGGGACTCTCCTCACTGTTTCCAGAGTAGCCTGAGGTTTTCTCCACACCCCAGGCTGCTGGAGAAAATCTGCTTCATTGTTGGAACAGGCAGACAAAAAGCCTCACTCCTCTACAGCTGTGTATCAAACAACTCCATCCAGGACAATTAATGAGGAGGAGTGTGGTCAGGCTCTGAAGGCTAGGAGAAAAATTCCTCTTTGTACCCCAAGCTATCACTCTCCCCAGTATTTCGTTTTGACAGAAAGCCTTCATTTGTGCCACCTCCCGTGGCAGGCCAAGTTCCCTGTACTTATCGTGTGTTTGTTATACTATGTTCCAGTGTTGAAATAACCTACTACAATTAATTCAACGGTCCTTCTGACAGAAAATAAGGGAGCTGAACCTAATACAATGATTCATTATTGGCAACAGTGCCTTCCTAGATTTCTGCAAGCGTTCTAAATCCAACCATATGTCTAATATTACAATGCTTCCTGTTATTTAGGGCTGTTGAAGCTCATCAGGTTTTGAAACCTTTGACCTCTCCTAAATGGGCCCTGGGTGGCTAGGTTTTGGGGTTGAACACGGGGCCTGGGTGCTGACCATGAGCTCAGAATTTTACCATTTGGTATCACAGCTTCAATTCTGGTATCTGTGTGTGTGTGTGTGTGTGTGTGCGTGTGTGTGTGTGTGTGTGTGTGTGTGTGTGTGTGTGTGTGTGCATGTGTGTGTGTGCAAACACTTGTCCTGGAGCTTGAACTCAGGACCTGAACACTGTACCTGAGTTACTCCTGTGCAAGGATAGCACTCTACCAATTGAGCCACACAGCTACTTCAAGCTTTTTTCTAGTGATGTTTTACTAAGGAATCCAACCCAAAGATTCATACCTGCAAAGCACTCTACCCCTAAGACACATCCCAGAACTGCACTTCAAGTTTCTTTCTTTCTTTTCTTGAAAGTTGGAGGAATTGAAGTCTAGGCCTGGGAGCTATCCTTGAGCTCTTCATTTAAAGCCAAGCAGCCTACCACTTCAGCTACAGCACCCCTGCAGGATTTTGGTAGTTCACTGAAGAGAAGCCTCTCAAGGAATTTCCTCCCAGCCTGGCTTTGGACTGTGATCGTCAGCTCTCAGGCTCTTGAGTGGCTAGGATGACAGGTGAAAGTCACCAGCGTCCAGCTTCCACTTCAAATTTCTAAGTAGTGAATAGGAGACAATAGACTTATGGGACCTTTTGTGTCTGGGAGAGTTTGGAATGGAGATCATCATATCTAAGCTTCCTGAGTAGGAAGGATGACAAACCTCAGCTACAGATACCTAGACTGTAACACTCTGTTGCAAGGAGGTTCTTGGCTCCACGTGGTAAGGTGCTAGCCATGAGCCCAACAGGGAATGGTCAGTGGCTAGGCCCTGAGTTCTAGGTTAATGACTGAGAAAAATAAACCAAAACAATTATCTGCAGGAGACAACTCACTAGAGTTCGGTACATACATAATTTTGGCCCTGACATGGGGACATATCTGAGCCTCAAGTTTCTCATCTACACAATCATCTTACTTGTGGAGCTCTTATAAGAAACAGATGAAAAATGCACCCTGTGAAGGACTCAGCACACAGCACCTCCTGAAGGACTCATCACATAGCTCTATCCCACACACTGTCATTAGAATTAGGGTGTTTTCATCAGTATTATCATTCTTTGAGAAACACATCCCAAGCCACACAAAGTTCACATCTAATGATTTAGAGGTGTGGCTTTTGGGGGGGGAGGTGGAGTCAGACACAGGGATTGCACTGGAAGGTTGGGGGTACTGTCCTAAGATAGTTAGCTCAAGGTTAGAGCTCTTTCACTTTGAGCCACAGCTCAGAGTTTTGCAGACCTCCTGCCAGGGTGTTTTTTTTTTTTGTCGGTCATGGGACTTGAACTCTGGGCCTGGGCACTGTCCCTCAGCTCTTCAGCTCAAGGCGAGCGAGCGCTCTACCACTTGAGCTACAGCGCCACTTCCCAGGGTGGGTTTTAAACCCACCAGTGTCAGATCTTAGCCTCCAAGTATATTGGATGACAGGGGTGAGCAAGCCAGCAGCATCTGGTTCTGTGGAGCTGGGTTGCAGCAGTTTACCTCTGACTAAGTCAGGTTAGATGGCAGCTGTCAGCACCAGACTCAAGGCTTGCTCTGTGATGAGGTATTTGCAGTGCTATCCTTATGTAGTTGCAGTCAGAACATTCCATCTTTTATTGGTACCATTCCTGTGTCTTGAGTAAGAGACTAGACACAGTCCCTCAGCTTTCATGCTCAAAGCTAGTGCTCGGCTACTTGAGCAACAGTACAACTTCTGGATTTCTGTGTGCACATGGTAGTGAGGAATCCAGGGCTTTGTACATACTAGGCGAGCATTCTACAACTGAGCCCTAGGAGTGACAAGTGTATAAACAGATAAATGTGTAGATTAGTAGATAAACAGACAGACAGACAGACAGACAGACAGACAGACAGACAGACAGATAGATGGATAGATAGATAGATAGACAGACAGATAGATAGATAGATAGATAGATAGATAGATAGATAGATAGATAGATAGATAGATAGATAGATAGATAGATAGATAGATAGATAGATAGATGTAGATGCATAAAAAAAGAAAGAGATGTCTGTATACTATGAAATTGCATATACAATATTACTCACCATTATTGGCAATTAAATTATTCCTTCCTTTTCAAAGTATCATGAATGAATACATAATAAAGTACTAATTGAAAATTGTTGTGTATAATTTTATAATATAATCATGCACTACTAATTTAATTGTTACATTTATAGCATTCCATTTGTATGGATTTATATGGGAATGGGTTTCTTAGAATCTCGCCATTCATTAGAGGCAATCCCAGGATTCGACCTCCATACCTAAGTTGCCAGTTTTGGCTATGGCTTTCTTAATAGCCCGCCAAACATCAGCAATGCTAGGTTATATTCACTTTCTGGGCCTTGTCATTTGCACTCAGGAAGGTCACAATACAAAGGAAAAAAAAAGTAAAACCGCCTTCTTGAACTTCTCAGTTTTATGTTTCTACATTTTATTTTTTTTTCCCAAGCCCAAGAACTGAACTCCGGTCCTGGGATATAAGAGTCGGCTGTGGCAAAGATGCCAAGACCTGAGTGCAAGCCCTGTGCTCGGCTAATAATAATAATAATAATAATAATAATAATAATAATAATAATAATAATAATAATAAGGCCCTGGATGGAATTTGCACCATTTTTCAGGAAGCCTTGTATTTGAACTTAGGGTCTGGATAACTCTGTGGCACTGTTGGTGAAGGGGAAAGGATCACCGTCCTTGACTACAAGAAATTCTGATCGGTTCCCAGGGCTTGAATTGAAACCCCAGCTCTGGAAAAAGTAATATTAATATATAAGACCTAGTTACATACATAGGTATACTGCATATGTTGTTTATTACATATATATGTTTCTTTTATTACATCATATCACATAGGATATATTTGCATATGGATTATACATCATATTGAGACCCAGGACTTTCACAGAGAAGGAAAAAAAATGTGTCAAGATTGGCTTCTGACTCCAGGAATAAATTTTTGGCCATGCTGGGATTTCAACTCACGGCCTACAATTGCCAATCCAAAAATGTGATCACAATCTTAGCACACCAGCCTCCAGCAAACTGACCTGCCAGGAAGTTCTGAGTACCTGTGATCAATCCACAGGTGTTCCCAATAGTATAAACATGCATAGAGAAACAGGGAATGTGCAGATATTAAATTGTGTATATATACATATATATATATATATATATATAATACCAATGATTAGTTATTAAATTATGCCTCCATGTAATACTTAGAAAAGCGTTAATTAAAAATTAGTCAATATCCTTCCATTAGGGGAATCATACCATGGATCTAGAATGGAAGATATTAATCCAATAATTTTTGTGTGGCATGAATTAGAATAGAATAGAATCATGAATTAACTGAAAATTTATTTATTACTTGTATAACATTCCATTATCATTCACATGAATAGGAATGACTCTGTCAGAATCTCCTTCCATTTGTGGGAGGCAGTCCTAGCATTCAAACTCCAGGCCTGGGTAGTTTACTTCGGATGCAAACCATTGGATTGACACCGTGAAGATTTCAGATTGTTACAATTACAAAAAAGAACAATAAGAAGAAACGAAACCCAGGAGCCAGGGGCTTTTGCCTGTAATACTAGCTCCTCAGGAGGCTGAGATGTAGAAAATGCCAATTTGAATTCAGCCAGGGCAGGAAAGCCCACGACACTCTAATTTCTAAGAGATCACAGGAAAGGAAAACATGAATGGGACTGTGGCTTAAGGGCAGAGTACTACACATGAGCAAAAGGAGCTCAGGGACAGGGCCTAAGCTCATAGTACAAACCCAGAACTGCCCCCTCCCCCCTAAAAGGAGGCAATAATTCCATGTTTCTGTGTATGGATGATGATGGATGGATGATGGATATTCAGCAGGTTGCCCATGCCCAGCCCCCCAACCTGGGCAAGCATGGAAAAGCCCTCAGAGAGTACTAAGTCTGAGCCAGCAGCTTGAACAAAGCATCCTTCTCTGCCATTTAATAACTGAACTCTTATGTTCTGGCTGAGGTGTCCCATCGGGATACATAGCACACAGTCACTGCCTCCAAGGAGACCACAGTTCCTACATTGTAGGAGTTTTCGAAGGTTCTGGCTCCATATTCTCTATCCCTCTGCAGGATGTGAGCCTAGACCTCTGGGGCCTGGTGGCTATCACTAATTAATCATTCCTCATTGCTAAGTCATAGGCTCGTCCCAAATCTTGGCAAAAATATGAAATAGTAAGCTATTTCTATACCAAAAGAGGTATGCCAATAAATCCCACTCTCATAGAAGTGGGATTTGGGCTGTGAATATGGCTTAGTGGTAGCGTGCTTACCTAGTATGCACTAAGTCCTGGGTTCAATTCCTTAGTACCACAGAAAGAGAAAAAGCCAAAAGTGGCACTGTGGCTTAATTGATAGAGTGCTAGCCTTGAGTAAATAAGCTCAGGAACCTGCACAGAACCTGAGTTCAAGCCCCAAGACTGTCAAAAAAATGAGCCTGGTGAGACATATTTTTTCTGGGACTCAGAGGAGGGCCGAGAATATAGGTAAGCAGTAGGGTAGAGGGCAGGTGCTGGTGGCTCACCCCTGTAAGCTACTCAGGAGGCTGAGATCTGAGAATCCCCATTGCAAGCAGGAAAGTCTATATGAGACACTATTCTCCAATTAAAAACCCAAGAAGCCAGAAGTAGAGCTGTGGTTCAAGTAGTAGAAGGCTAGACTTGATCATAAAAGCTCAGGGATAGGATAGCATAGAGGCCATGAATTCAAACCCCAGGAATGGTACACACACACCCACACACACACACACACACACACACACACACACCATGATAGAGCATTTGCCAGTCAGCCTGCACAAGTTCCATTTCTAGCAACTCAATATTTAAAAAGAGGAAGAAGGGAAGGAAAGACTTCCTCCAGGAGGTGATATAACCAGGGCCAAAATACCACAGGACTTCTAAGATGTGGACAGAGAGCCTCAGGCAGAAGTACAGCATGGGCAAAGGTCCTGAGGTATGCTGTAGAGCAGGTGGTATGGGTAGAATGAAGGTTCTGTTACTACAGAAAAGTCTGGCAGGACGTTCAATGCTGGGTCAATGTTTGTACTTGCGTCACAAGGCAGAGGGTGAGGTCCCAGAATGAGGCCCAGGGGGAAGATCAACTTGAGTTTTCACCATGGACCCCAGCCATTTCCTGTGGCTAGAAGCCTATTTTTTAGAGCTCCTGACCCTTAGACCTCCTTTGCATGGAGGAGTCAGGGAAAACGCAGGGAAGGACCCTTGCTTAAGAAAAGGTTCTACCCCAATGCCAGCAATAGCTCAACCCCTGTAAATCCTAGCTACTCAGGAAACTCAAATCAGAGATCATGGGTCAAGCCAGCTCAGGGGAGGAAAGTTAGTGAAACTCTTCTTCCTGATTAACTACCAAGAGCCAGAAGTGGAGCTGTGGGTCAAGTTGCAGAGTGCTAACTTTGAGGGAAAAAGTTAAGAGACCAGAGCCCAGACTCTGAGTTAAAGCCCCACTACTGGCACGAAAAAATAAAGAAAAGCTTTCAGGAGCTCCTAGTACACTCTGGTGAAAGGCCAGATCAGCCGGGCACTGGTGACTTACGCCTGTCTTCCTAGCTCCTCAGGAGGCTGAGATGTGAGGATTGCGGTTCCAAGCCAGCCCATGGAAGAAAGTCTTGGAGACTCTGACCTCCAAGGAACCTCCAGAAAACCAGAAGGGCTCTGTAGCTCAAGTGGTAAGCTGAAGAGCTAGGGGACAGCGTCCAGGCCCAGAGTTCAAGCCCCATGACCAACCCTTGGTCTGCTTGGACCTCGCTCTGTGGCTCTAGGCAGAGTACTTTCCAGTGGGCCCCTGAGGGTCTCCCAATGTCTAGATGTCATACAAGTCTTGAGAGCAGTCTGTTTGGAGGCCATTGCCTACAGAGCGGGCCACACTACCAGAGAAGGGTAGAGTCTTGGGGCATGGAGAACATCAGAATGGCATGTCATGGGTGCAATGTGGATCTGAGCAGTAGTAAATCCATGTCTCAGACCATGGTTCTGGGCCAGGAGGGGCAAGAGCTGCAACATGTCACACCAGGTAATGCCTGCTCTTGGCCTAGGGTGGAACAGATCTGCTCTGGCATCAGCACACAGGGTGAGCAAGAGTCAGCTTAGCCATGGTCACTTCCTTCAATTGAACTCTAGAGGATTATGGCAAGGGGCCGCATGTCCCCCATCTGGCCAGCAGGGAGCAGGAGTCTCCCTCTATAGGCATTGTCCCTGCGAGTTGTGTTTACTCTTGCTTCACTGGGGCCACCATCATGCTTCAAACCCACCCTGGACAGGAAAGTCCTTGAGACTCTTACCTACAATTAACCATCAAAAAGCAAGTGGGGCTGTGGCTCAAGTGGCAGAGCACTAGCCTTGAGCAAGAAAACTCAGGGATAGAGCCTAGGCCCTGAATTCACACACACACACACACACACACACACACACACACACACACACACACACACACACACACACACACACACACACACACACACACACCACATGCATGCAAAATAAGAGATATTGTGCTATCCTTGGATATTCTCTACCTTTTCACCTGATGGCTGTTGGCCATCAGGTGTTTGATGCATCCAACACCATCTGGCATCTTTAATTTTGGGGAACAGGATGGCTAGAAGGTCAGTCTTCCCTCATCCCAGCTCCTTGATTGGGTCATGGTCTATCCAGGCTCTTTTTGGCTCCTTTTACAGACTTGCCAAGATGCCTTCAAAAGGCATCACATGCTGGGCACTGGTGGCTCATATCTGTCATCTGAGATACTCAGGAAGCTGAGATCTGGAGGATCATGGTGCCAAGACTGCCTGGGCAGGAAAGTATGTGAGACTCTTATCCTCAATGAATCATCAGAAAACAAGAAGAGTCCCTGTGGCTCAAGTGATAGAGTGCCAGCCTTGAGAAAAAGACTTCAGGGACAGCACTCAGGGACAACATCAACAAAGAGAGGCATTACATGTTGGCTTTGGGATTGGCATGGGCCAAATATAATTGGAATTTTCAAGTGCTCCAAGACAAAGCAGTACCTCCTTTAGTACCATGCTTCTCCATCTTTTCTCACACTCTGGCCTTGGCCCTACTTTGGGTCAGCATGGATTTGGCTTGATGGGAGGGCTCCAAGGAGGAAGATCCCAGAGCAATTGCCCCAGCTCCTTCCCCTGCTCACCCTGCTCCTTTTGTCCTTTGCCATAGACCTTCTTCCTGGAATCTATGCATGAGGTCATCACCGACACCATTGTGGCGGGGCAGTCAGAGGTGGAAGTTGGTCTGGGACTAGGAGCTGCTACCCTGTGTGTGGGCTAAGGACAAATCTGATCTTTATTTCATCCTGAGTTTGAAGTGATAGGGAGACAGTGTAGACTCCACATTGAATCAGGTAATATTGGAGTCTAGAAGACCACTTGTGTGGGGTAGGCTGTGGGGCTCAGGGCACTATTCTTCTTGGTACTCCTCTCTCAGGACTCCCTCTCCCTCTCTCATCCCTAAATGGTAGAAGAGAAACTTCAACTAAGGAGGTCAAAGAGACAGGGGAGTATTTCTCTGTGAACCATACTTGTGCTTCATATTCATCCTAGCCTCTCCTTCCTATTTATCTGAGGAATGGCCATATGGGTCTGGGAGGGGGGAGAATCATCCTAGCTGAGAATGTGGCTCAGTTGTAGAGTGGTCGCCTAGCATGCCTGACACCCTGGGTTCAATTCCACACAGAAAAAGCTGAAAGGGGAGGTGGGGCTCAATGGGTAGAGTGCCAGCTTTGATTAAAAAAAAAAGAGCTCAGGGAAAGTAGCTAGGCCCTGAGTTCAAGCCCCAGGACTGGGAGAACAAATCTTTGTTGTAGGCTTTTCTTCCCCTTGAAAACAATTTATTGTTTGGGATAAGCATAACATGGGTCTCTTCCCTGCCACCAATGGGCCATTAGATGTCCCTTGAATTGGGGCTGCTTCCTGGCAGCCTCTGCCCTACCTGACCTGAAGTATACCCTTCCCATCTCAGGCCTGAGAGAAGGCCACTTGGCCACCCAATTCTGGTGGCTGCCTTGGCTTTTGAGAGTCAGTATTTCTCATAGCGAGTCATCATCCTCATCAGTCTATGGAAGAATAGGAGGGAGTGCTCCTTGCCCAAGTCCACGAGCTCTAGGCTGCTCTGGGTGTGGGTCATCTGCTGTAGAACATGCTCTGTGGGGGAGTCATCTACGAGGTAGTGAACCCCGACCATTACTCTGGCAGTGTCCAAGTTGTCTTAAAGTTGCAATTCTTCAAAACCTTTGTGCTCCTCACTCATTTCACCCACCCTGGAGCCTGAGGCATCTGGAGCAGTGGGGGGGAGGGCTCAGCCTGTGCTGGCATCTGGAGCCCACTGTCCACTCCTTCCCCTGCGAGGAGTAACAGCAGCTCCTGCAGCTCTTTCTTCTTCTCCATCTTCTCCTGTGTGAGCCGGCACACACGCTTGGCTTTCTCTTGACACAGCTCATCCAGAATGAATATTTGCTCCTTACATGCCACAAGGGACTCCTTGACATTTGTGGATGTGTGCCAACAACTTGCTGCATTGATTGTGGAGCTCATCCGCGGGACTATGGATGTCCACTTCATCATACAAGTCGTGGACGAGGCAGATTTTCTTCTCGGACACCCACGTGTCCCAATTCCCATCCCCAAGCTGGCTGTGGTGGCAGCTCACGGGACGGGGGTGCCTGTGCCTCCAGCTCTGTCTGACACTGAGCTGCAGGTTTGGCCATGCAACTGCACTGGAGTCACTGCTACTGCAGCAGGAGTTTCCTCCTGTGGATCTCAGCCTCTGAGAGCACTTGCAGAGCCACATCCTTGTAGGTCTGGGGCATGTCTCCATCCTCTGCGATGCTCACTTTGTGGAGGAGTCACCTCCTCAACTTTTGCTTCTCCAGGGCCCACAACTTCCCCTCCCCAGTGAAAGCCAGGCTCAGCTGGGCCTGCAGGTGCTCCTCCTGTGGTTTGGTCACTTCTAGGAACTTGGGAGTATCCTGCCACTTTGGGGGCACCACTTGCTTCCCCCAGTTGGTCGGGCCTGCACTTGCTTCAGCTGCTCTAGCAGCTGGGTCTGCCTCTGCAAGTGCTGCTGCAGGGCCTCCTTCTTGGAGTTCAGCTGCTCATTGGAGGCAATGTGTTGCTCACAGGTGGCTCTGAGCTCCAGAATGCTGGAGAGCTCCTCCTTCTCATAGCTCACCTTGTGGAGAGCATCCCACAGCAGGGCCTGCTCTATCTATGGGTCACACACACATGCGCATCGTGGGGTCTCGGGGATCTACTGCCAATCCTTGGCCTTCTCATCCAGTCTCCATATTTGCTCCCGCTGCTCCACATTCTGGAGACCGAGCCTCTGGTTTTCCTGGACCTGGATGTGAAGTTGTTCCTCCAGGTTTTTCAACTCTATCTGCATGCAGTAGGCCTGGGCCTGCAACTGCCACTCGGCCTGAGATGGTCCTGTGGAGGGCCGAGGCTCTGCCAGCATCCTTCTCAGTTGCTCCAGCTCATTCTCTAGGGCTAGCACCTGCCTCGCCTTTTGCTCCTTCTCCTCTGTCAGATGGTTCACCTGCTTGGTCAGCCACTGAGCCTCCTCCTTCCATGTGGACCTCTCAATGCTCAGGCTCTCCATCAAGGTGTCTCTTTCCAGAATTGCTGAGGTCACCATCCAGCTCAGGTTTTCCAGTAGTCTCTTTACCTCATGCCCCACCAGCACTTGTTGAAACTTGCAGATTCTGTTTTCCCTGTTGCTCTTCTTTGTCCAGATCGCTTCCAGCTTCTCATGCAACTCTGTGTTCACTTGCTCCCGGTCATTGAAGCTTCTGGTCTTTTCCTTCAGTTGAAATGTCACATCATTCAGCTGTATGAAGAACATTTCGGTCTCCTTCTGTGCAGCAGCGACTGCTATCTCCAGCTCCAACACGTTACACCCTGTGGCCTGCAGGTGGCTGGTGAGAGCTTCTTGCTCCATTTCTCTGTCGTTGGCCTCCTGCTTCACTAGCCCAGTGCAAATTGTAAATTGCTTTCTGCCAAAACCAACCTCTGTATGGGTGGCTTGTGGATGTCTAGCTCTGTTTTTGGTACTTCATGCACCTGGGCTATCTTGTCCCTCTGTTTCTCCCGTCGATCCTGCAGGTCAGTCTTTTCCAGCTTCAGTGGTTGGATCTTGGCACAGCATACCTGGTTTCTTCTTTTGCTGTGGTCCAGGGCAGGCACCATGTGTCGGTAGCACCTCTAAAGATCCTTGGTGCTATAGGGACCCTTGACACTCTGGACCCTGGTGACTATGACTGTGTCCAAAGGCAAGGGAGTCCCGCGGTCAGCATCACCTTTGGCTGGACCCTTTGGTGAATCACCTTCCCTACTGGTGTTTGTCTTGAAGACCCCCCCTTTTTTCATGTTCTTTGTTTTCTTGAATGTTGCAGGTCTGATGGGAGAATTCTTCTGCCGGTATTCTGGTTTCTTGCCCCCAGCTCTGATGGATTCTTGTTTCAGACATCTGAGCTCTGGTATGGGAAAGATGGGCTGGCCACATTCCTAGGCTCTGGGAAATCCTCTATTCTCCCACTCACTGACAAGGACGTCAATTTCGACTCTACTCCAAAGTGGACTAGAGTTCTTGCTCACCACTCAGTAACCTCTACCTTCCTCAACTGCTAGTGGTGGTGTCAACCAACAGAGGGAATCCTGGTGCTGGACAGCATGGAATGTGGGCGTGGCCACAATTGTTGTATCCCCTTGCTCAGAAAGAACCATGAAAGCATGGGGGTGTGGTGCGAATCTTGTGATGCAGGCAAAATGGATGGAGTCAAGATGACAGCAGCTCCCCCAGCCCTTTTCCCAGGGAACTCTGTCCAATTCAGTTGAGGACAAGAGGGTCATCTGGGGACAAGAGGATGGTTGCACAGATTGTTGTGTATGTCTGTTTGTTGCCAGTCCCAGATCTTGAACTCTGGATCTGCGCAGTCTGTGAACTGCTTTTGATCAAGGCTAGCCCTCTACCACTGGAGCCACATGGCTCTACTTCTGGCTTTGTTGGCACTGAAGTTGGACAGGGGTCTCAAGGACTTTCCTGCCTAAAGTGACTTTGAATATGATCCTCCTATCACAGCCTTGTAAGCATCAATGAGGACTGCTGAGAGCCAATGGTGCCTGCCTAATCATTGGTATTTCTGTTCTTGGACAGACCAGTGAGTTGCCTATCCTTGGGATTAAGTGGTGGGAGCTGGAGCCCACAGTTGGAATCCTGGTCCTGCCACCTGCAAATGGAAAGACATCCTTAGAAACTCATTCCTATCTATATGAATACCAGTGGAATGTGATGTATGTTATGATTGAATAGACAGTTCTTAAATAATTCTAGGATAAATTTATACACAACTATATTAGAGAACACTGATCGATTTTAATCAATACTTTATGAAGCATTTAAACAATCACATTCATTAACTGGAGGCATAATGAAATACTTAAGAATTGGGTGTCACATGGTATAAAGGTGCCATTTTTTCTGCCAGGACTGGGATCGGAACTCATGGTCTGGGTAACTCTGTTGCACTGTTTGGAAAGGGGAAGCTAGCCTTCTTGAAGTCAAGAAATTCATGTCTGTTCCTTAGGTCTGAAATCGATCCCCAGCACTAGAATACATCCTATTTGTGTACATTTTAAATATATAATTTATATTTACATTCATAGGTTGATTCCATATTGCGTTCAATGTAGTTATTCATTTTATTTTTTGTTTGATTCATGTATTTGTGGGGCACATGGGCAAAAAAGATGGCGGTGAGAGGAAGTTGAGAGGTCACAGCCGGAGTTGTTTACCTTAAAATCTGATTGGATAAAGCTTAGGCTCATGATAGGGTCTGACCTTTTCAGTGATTGGATGGTTCCTTTCCTTCCCCTTCCATGCCACGCAGTTTTTCCCTTTAAAAGATGCTTTCTGTGTGGTAATAAATGAGTTCTTGCTTGACTTGACTCCCCGCTTTGTCTGAATGTCTCCAGGGCTAAGGGGAGGGGGAACCAGCGAGCAAGTTCACTTCTATTTCCTTGGACCCCATCCGTCTTTCTTAGGGCGGACAAAGATCCGACATATATTGACTATTTAATTGACTAATATGGCACATAGAACATAGATTACATTGATTAAATAGGATATAGGTCTGCATATGTATTCCACTTATACCTGACACCTCGGAGTTTCACAGAAAAGGAAAACGTGTCACCATCAGTTTCTTACTCCATGATTCATTGTTTGGGCGTGCTGGCATCTGAACTCATGGCCTACAGGGACAAATTCATTTAAGGGTGTGTGTCAGCATGCCATCCTGGGGCAAATTGAGCTGATAGGCAGTTCCTAAGATCTGAGATCGAGAACAAGGGGTTGACAAAACAAGTACAGATTGACATGCAGATTGTAGTATGCTAATAAATATATATCTTTATGGAGTGCCAGAGATGTCTATCCATTGTTCATTTCTATAGACTACATTCCTACAAATTCTTGGGTATTTATTATGTCTCCAGGTAATTTATGTTATTATTTTCATCTTTAATTAACTATTAAGTAAATCAGTGTCCTGAAATTATTGTGTCCTTGTGAGAAATAATATTCTTTTAATGCTTCATAAGATATTAAATAAAATCAATCAACCGGCTGAAATCAGATGTCTAATTGTATACAAGTATCATTCATGAGCATCTCATTTAACTGTGACATTGATAACATTCCATGGTTATTCCTGTGGATAGGAACGAGCCTCTTAGGATTTCCCACCATCCAGAAGTGGCATGACTGGTATTCGAAATGTAGGCCCCTGTTGCTGGGCGGGACTATGGCTTCTCCAATGGTCTGCAATTAAAAAATCATATTTAGCTCCCTAGTTTGCAATTCATGCCATTTTTTCTGCCAGGCCTGGGATTTGAACTCAAGGTCTGGGTAAATATGCAACACCGTGAGGGAAGGGAATCTGACCATGCTTGAAGACAAGAATGGCAGGCCTGTTCCCTAGGCCTGAATTCAAGCCTCACGCCTGGAAAACATACTCCTTATATCCATTTTAAAGATAAGATTTATACTTCCATTCAGATATTCCATATTTTGTTGGGTGTGGTTATTCATTTTATTTCTTGTTTTATTCATTTATTTACCATTTATTTTATTGACTCTGATGACCCCTCTAACATTTATTACATTGTTTACATCTTATTTCACAGCACCCAGATTTGTCTATATGTTCTCCATCATGCCTGACACCGAGGAATTTCCCAGAAAAGGAAAACATGTGTCATACTTGGCTTCTTACTCCAAGATTAAATTTTTGGCAGTGCTGGGATATGATCTCAGGGATTAGCAAGCCCAATTCATGAATGGATGTGTGTGACCACGGCAGCCTCTAATCAATGAAGCTGTCAGGTGGTTCCCAGGTGCTGAGAACCAGTCCCAGGTTTGGCCAAAACAGTGATACATGGACAGGCAGAGGGTGGTATACAAATAAATATGTATTGGTAAAGAGCACCAGAGCCATCTATCTATGATTGAAGGACACTTATTATGTTCCTACCAACTCTTAGGCATTTATTAGACCACCATTAAGGAATATTATTCTTTCCATTAATAATAATCTATTAATTAAGATCAAACCGTGTCCTAGGATTATTGCTTCCAATTTTAGACTAGACCAAAGCATGAACTACCCTCAATTGGTATTCCTATGCATAAGAATGAGTCTTTTGTGGTCTCCTGCCATTGGTAGGTGTCAGGACCGGGATTTGAACCCAGGGCCTATGTTGACAGGTTGGCCTATGGATTCCCTGATAGCACACCAGCATTCAGATATGGCAGGTCAGGTTCACTTTGCAGCCATGTCATTCAGACCCAGGATGGTCACCTTGCAAATAAAAAAATGTAAAACACCCAGGCCTCTGCAGCTTGCCACTTTTTATGCTATGTTACTTATTTTTCTTGCAAGCCCTCTGGACCTAGGATCCCTGGATTTTCTATGGGTCCAAGGGTGTACCCCACCCTAGAGCAATTGAAGCTGAGGCAGAGTTGCCACTACCTGAGCTCAAGCCCCATGTCGGCAAAATAAAGAATAAATAAAAAAAATGATTTAAATTAAAAAAGAAACAAAGCTCCCTGGTTTGGAATTTCTACCAGTTTTCTTTCCTAGCCTGGGATTTGAACTCAGGGTCTTGGTAAATATGTAGCAATGTGAGGGAAAGTGCAGAGTTACCACAACTTGAGTTCAAACCCCATACAAATCCAAAAATAAAAATTAAGTCACTGAGCTCGGCAGGGGGAGTAGTTGTGAAATGGGAGTGAAGGGATGGTAGGGGGAAAACAAAGGAGGAGGCAACAATGCTCAATAGGAAATGTACTCATTACCATGCTCATTTAACTGTAACCTGTCTGTACAACAATTTTACAACAAAAAAATGAAGAAAAGTAGTGCTCAAAAGAAACATTTTGGGGGTAAGAGAAAGATGTCTGAATAGATGTACAAAATGTTAAACTGCTTTTTACAAAAATGTTCAGTATGTCACTGAATAAACATAACTGCTTCCATTAAAAAAATTGTAACTATCTTGGAACTTGAGCCAGTATTTCCATCACTGCTGGGATTTGATCTCACCATCCATGTAACTCTTTTGCACCATGGGTGAAGACAAAGCTTACTGTCCTTGAGGAAAAGAAATTCAGGCTAGAGTTACAAGGGTCTTAATGAAGGCCCTGCAATGGAAAAAAATATTTCTATATATGGGTAATATATGACATATATTTTCATATGTATGTGTATTACATATTATGATTTTTATTATTGATTTTTGTAATTATTTTATTTTTTACTTGATTCATTTATTTATTGTATATATTGTATTTAGTATTATTACACACATAATATTTAGTACATTTTGTACATCCATTATAAATTTATACACAATAATTTAAGACATTGATTCTTTTTTCATTAATATTTTGTTGTGTTGAAACACGATACATAATTAAATGGAAGCATTTGTAACATTCTTCACATGTTTAGAGTCTCTCCCAAGTATGAGCTTTGTGTTCTTTATCTTTGGAACCTTCAAAAAGGAATTTCTTTAGATGATTTTTACTCAGAAGTCTTTTCTTGAGGATAGGCAAGTTGAGGGATAAAATTGTAAGGGTGGGGCTAGAAATGTGGCTTATTGGTTGAGAGCTGGCTCAGGATGCATGAATGCTAGGGTTTGAATCCTCAGTGCCACATAATCAGAGTGGCTCAAGTAGCACAGCCTTAGGCTTGAGAAAAAGGAGCTCAGAAACAGTACCCAGGGCCTAAGATCAAACGTCTGGACTTTCAAAAACAATAGGCCAGATGCCTGTGGCTCACAACTGGAACCATAACTTCTCAGGAGGCTGAGATCTGAAGACCACAGTTCAAAGACAGCCTAGGCAAGGAAAACCTGTTAGGCTCTTATCTCCAATGAACCACAAAAAGACCAAATCTGGTGTTGTGGGACAAGTGGTAGAGAGTTCGCCTTGAGCTGAAGGGCTCAGGGACAGTGCCCAGCCTTGAGTTTGAGACACAAAAGTGGAAAAAAGTGAGGGTTAAGCGAAGTATTTTTGTTATTTGCTAATTAGGATAATATTCTCTGGAAAATGAATGCTCATGTACACCAGAATTGGAGTCAGAGCTCAAGGTTCAAGTGTAGCCCATCTATATACATAGCCTCTCAGACTCTAGCATTATAACCTTGTGTCCTACAGGGTTCTGAAAGGTCCATTGTTGAAAGGCTTAATATGCTGCCCAAGCCCTTTGTGATAAGCAGTTGACTTGTAATGCCAATGTAATTATATTTCTGAATCTAGCAGTGCACCAGTAGCTAACGCCTGTCACCCTAGCTCAGGATGCTCAAGTCTAAGGATCACAGGGTGAAGCCAGTCAAGTTAGGAAAGTCTGAACCTCTGAATTCCACTTCTGAAAGGTCAGATGTTCAAGAGCTTCCTGTGTTTCCATTGGTGATGAGACGTTACCTGTACGCTAAAGGTTCTTAGACTTCTTGAGCTATAGAAGCAGGAAAGAAATATTATTAACCCATCCTTGGTTAAAATGAAGTTCTCAGCATCCAAACACTAGTCCTGTTTGCAGGAAGTACTCCAATGTAACAATATTTGAATGCAGAAAACAGTTGCAAAAGCCAGGCTAGGTGAAGAGAAAAAGGCATGCAAGGTTAGGAGGCAGAATGTACACACTCAACATTCCAGGCATGGCCAGCAATGAGGGGAAACATGAAACATTTGTCAGAGTCACACAAGGGTCAGGCTTTTCTCAGCCTCTTCAAACAATGCCAGTCCATGTCCTTCCTTCATTCTCCACTTCATTAATGCAAATCCCCCATCTAAGGAGAGGCAAGGCCTTTTCTCTTCTGTCTCCAAGCACCTCAGTTAGAACTTGGCTCTGCCCTCTTGACTCTGGGGCCCTTGGCTACCTAAGAAGTTGAAAGAGACAGTCTTCCTGATCTCTGTTTGTGTGAAGGCCATGTTGGTGTCCTGGCACACTGCAGAAGGCCTAATGATTGGAAACTCTTCCTTAATTTCTTCCTGACATCCAAGTCCAGATTCATCTATCATATTTCTTTCTATCTATCTATCTATCTATCTATCTATCTATCTATCTATCTATCTATCTATCTATCTATCTATCTATCTATCTATCTATCTATCTATCTATCTATCTATCTATCTATCTATCTATCTATCTATCTATCTATCTATCTATCTATCTATCTATCTATCTATCTAATCTATCTACTTACCTACCTACCTACCTAAGTAGCTATTTCTTTGCCAGTTGTTGGGTTGAATGCAAGGCCTGGCACTGTCTCTAGCACACTACCACTTGAGCCACAACACCAATTCTGGTTTTTTTCTTGAATATGCTACTGAGGAATTGAACCCAGGGCTTCTTGCATGCTAGGCAAGCATTCTCCCACTAATCCACATTCCCAGCCCCTTCATCTTTTTCTTAATGTTAGTTTTTACATAAGTATGCTACCATTTTACATCCCCAAGTTTAATTTTCAGAATACCGGTTACTTCTAAGAAAACTGATCTTCTCTTCCCCTGACTGGTTTGTGATTCTTCCTGTGTAGGCCTCAAAATAAAATGTAAATAAAGGCTGTTGAGGGTGACCTGCTTTAAGTGGATGGCTGCACAAATTGTTGGGTATGTCTGTTTGTTGCCAATCCTGGACCTTGAACTCAGGATCTGGGCACAGTCCGTGAGCTGTTACTACTTAAGGATAGCCCTCTAACAACGGAGCCATATGGCTATACTTCTGGCTTTGTTGGTCCTGAAGTTGGACAGGGCTCTCGAGGACTTTCCTCCCTAGGGTGACTTCAACCATGATCCTCCTATCACAGCCTTTTAAGTATCAAAGAGGACTGCTGAGAGCCACTGCTGCCTGCCTAATCATTGGTCTTGCTGATGTTCTTGGACAGACAAGTGAGTTCCCAATCCTCGGTTTGAAGTGGTGGGAGCTGAAGCCCACAGTTCGAATCCTGGTCCTGGCACCTCCAAATGGCAGGAGATCCTAAGAAACTCATTCCTATCCATATGAAAACCAAATGAATTTGATGTATGTCTTGATTGAATGGGCAGTTCATGAATGATTCTAGGATAAAATTATCCACAATTATATTATAGTACACTGATGGATTTTAATTAAAACTTTATGAAGCAATTAAACAATCACATTCACTAACTTGAGACATAATACCTAAGAATTGGGCATCACATAATAAAGAGATGCCATTTTTTCTGCCAGGATATTTTTTAGTTAATTGTTGTATTGGGTTTTCTGAATGTAGTTTGGTATATGAAAGTAGGATATATTAAAGCTGACCAGAAAATCAATTATTCAGTTTTTATCAGAAATGTTTATAGCGAAATTTAGAGATAAATCCAAACTATATATATTTGAAGACAATGCTTGGTTAGTCCTCTTCTCAAATTCCCTATTCCCTTCATGAGAATAATACACATTGTAAGGTAATGCTTAGAATGTTTTGGTGAAGCAGGTTGACTTTATACCAGTGAGTTACTCTATGCTGCATTTGTTTACTTTATATCCAGAAAAGCTAAACTCTTACTTTATCGTTTTACTTAGGCTTTATACTCAGATTTAATCTCTGATGGGTGACAAATAAAGATATAAACATTTTTTAACAGTGGCCAGATTTAGGCTGAGGAGTCTCGGTACAATGATACTCATGCAGATAGGCCTTATAAGTCATGGGACCCTGATATCAAAATGATAACCAATGCTTACTGCTGTCAAGCTTATGAGATTTTGTGTATTATATAGTGGTTATTTGAATGTTTTTGAATCAACATAATTTCATGGGTTAGGAACTGAAGTGAGACATTTTACTCAGAACAAAATTTAAGGAGTCATCCAAAATTAGTTACCAAGATATACATGGTGTAACACAATGTTTTGAAAATGCAAACTAAAGGAAATAATTTATGAAAAACATCAACATATACAATAAATACAGAATCACTATGACAGATTTTTCTTTTACCCCAGTTGCAATACGGCTTACATGATGACTTTTCTGGTGATAAGTTTAGTTAGGTCTTGATATTTAGTTAGAGAATTTATGTTCTTTCATATATTCATTTGTCAGATCAAAGAGGAAATGAATTCCATGCCAGAGTCAACATCCATAATAATGTTACAGATGTATCCTGCTACTTTGCCAAAGTTTCAAATCCGCTCGAAAAACTTGGTTCCTTTTTTGGATCTAAATAAATAGGTATACAATTTTATCAGTACTAGAAATATTTTGAACACCATTTGTTAAACTATTATTTTCCAGAAACTCCTCTCTTTTCATGAGATTTTTAATTTCATTTATGTCATGTGTTGATGTTTTCCCTTACATAAGCCACATTCAGTCTTCTACAAAGTGTAATTTGGAGTAGTTTAAAATTATGGACACACATGTACATTGCTCAGATTCTATTATTTGCATATTTTTTCTTGTTACACCAGTAGGCATTAGTTCTCAGAATGGATGCTATTGGACTTATTCATTACATTTCTGAATTTTTTACATACGTTATGATTCTGTTATTTGATTGTTTTAAATATGTGCAGATCTCACTCCGCATACAGTCACATTTGTTTTAAACAATTTGATCCATTCAAAGGAATTACTATATTAGGTTCATCTAGAAGAGTTTAATTACAAATTAACACAACTGTATTTATGAGACACAGTTATCTTTACGGCTCTACTCCAAGTTAATACGTATTTGAGGTTTTGTGCTTAAAAAAATACGCAAAACATGTTTTTGTCCCTGGGGGAGTTCTACTTTGTTGGTTGTTTTTCCAGTTGTAGTGACTTCAACATATGTGCGCATTTTATTTCAATTGTTTTATGTCAATGATTTGTTTCATATAACAGAAATTGCAAAAAGAATCAGTGATTTAGAACTTTTCCAAAAAGAATTTTAAGAGAGACACTTGAAATTGTGTGACATCTTGGAATGGGCAGGTCTTCATAATGGAGGTAGTAGCAGAATAACAGACATTGTTTGATGTGATTTTAATTCTTCCTCCTCTTGCCTCACTATTTCCAATGGTATTATATTACTTCAAAGTCTTTAGTGGAAAGAAAGTATTTTCGTCTGTATAAACCCAGAATTTTTGGTTTAATTGGGACACATTACACATTAATATTTCATTTTAACTCAAAAATCTTTCCTTCATTTAAAATCACAGATGTGAATTTATAACGCTAAAATAGCAACTAATAATTTATACGAAATGGTCCAAATTATTTTCACTTCACATTATATGTAATATAGAGTGTAATTATAATAATGAATAATAGAGTATGTAACAATTGACTTTGGGGAAAGTAAATTACTGTGGATTTTTGTGAGATACTGAGTAATAATAAAACTTATATTTGAATCTATTAAAAAATTCCAAGTTACATCTAAAAATAACTTATAGTTATAAACTAATGCTGAAAATATAATACTGTTTATTAGAAAAAGCCAGAAGTTTTCATAAGTTTGCTTTTTAAAAATTGTCTTGAATCTGGGCTTTGGTGGCTCATGCCTGTAATCCTAACTACCCAAAAGTCTGAGATCTGAGGATAGTGGTTCAAAACCTGACTAGGCAGAAAAGTCTGTGAAACTTTTATCTCCAATATATCTCTTGAAAACTAGAAACAGCACTGTGGCTCAAATGGTACAGTGCTATCTGTGAGCTGAAGAGCTGAGGGACAGTGCCCAGGCCCAGCATTCAAGCCCCAGGACAGACATAAAAATTGGCATGGATTTTTACTTTGTTATTTCATGATTTTTTAATGTGAACATACAGAGGGTTTTAAAATTACATGAAGAAAGTAATGAGTATATTTCTTTTTTTCATTTTATTTTATTTTATTTTTGTGAACATAATGTACAGAGGGGTTACAATTACATGGGCAGGATAATGCGTATATTTCTTATCAAGCATTGCAGCCTCCTCCTTTGTTTATCCTTCACATCCCTTCCCAGCCTACCCCCCTACCTAATCTTCCCCCCTCCTCCCCCTCACCAACGTTGTAAAGCTCATTTTCGACATGACAACTTGTACTTCTCATTGTTGCAACAGGTCCACCTTTATCCTTAAACGACTTGTTTTTCCCCATCTCCTCCACAAGTTATACTGACATCAAATATTGTGAAAGCAGGGGTTATACTGTGGGGGAGGGACATACAAAGCAACAAAGAAATAATCTTATAAATGCGTTAGAAACAAATGCATGAAAGAAAAAAAAACATTAAAATACATATCTGAGGGTTCCTTTTCCTAACATCACTTTATCTGACCTTTTCTGCTTGACTCATACATATACTAGATATTGCAAATAAGGAGAAACCATGGGACCTATGTTTCTTTGGGCCTGGCTTACTTCATTTAATAGGATTTTTTCCAATTTTTTTCCATTTCCTAACAAATGGGGCAATGTCATTCTTTCTGATGGAGGCATAGAATTCCATTGTGTATATATACCACATTTTCTTGATCCATTCATCTACTGAGGGGCATCTAGGTTGGTTCCATATCTTAGCTATGGGAAATAATGCTGTAATAAACATAGTTGTGATGGTAGCTTTAGTGTGCTCTTGTTTGATCAAGCATTATTGCCTCCTCCCTTGTTTCCCCTTTCCATCCCATCCCATCTCCCTTTATGCCCCCCCAAACCACACCCCCCTGCCAAAGTTGTACATTTCAATTTTCCACATATAGTATTGTACATGTCATTGTTGCAATGGGTCCACCTGTATCCCAAGTTGATTTTCTGTTCCCCTCCTCAAATTATACCAACATCAAATACAGTGAAAATAGAGGTTAAACCATGGGGGAGGGACAGACAAAGCAACAATGAAATCATCTTGTAAATATGCTAGAAACAATAGCAAGAAAGGAAAACCATTTGAGTCCTTAGCTTGGTGTTCATTTCACATAACATCAACTTGTCTGACAGTTTGTGTTTATCTCCGACATATACTAGTTATTGCAAATAAAGGAAACCATGGAACCTATGTTTCTTTGGGCATGGATTACTTCACTTAATATAATTTTTTCCATGGCTTTCCATTTCCTAACAAACGGTTCAATGCCATTTTTTCTGATGAAGGCATAGAATTCCTTTGTGTATATATAAACCATATTTTATTGATCCATTAATCTATTGAGGGCATCTGGGTTGGTTCCATATCTGAGCTATGTTAAATAATGCTGCAATAAACATACTTATGCTGGTAGATTTAGTATGGTCCTTTTTGTGATCATTTGTATAAAAGCTCAAAAGTGGGATTGCTATGTCATAGGGGAACTCTATGTGGAGGAACTCTTTTGAGGAAGCTCCACACTACTTTCCAACGTGGTTATACAAGATTACAGTCCCACCAACATCCCATCCAGCTTCTGTTATATTACATTATAGCCATTCTAACTGGGGTAAGGTGGTATTTCAGTGTAGTTTAGATTTGCATTTCTTTTATTGCTAGGGAGGTTGAGCATTTTTTCATGTGTCTATTGGCCATCCTTCTTTGCTATTCAAAGAGGTTTCTTTTTAGTCTTTAGCCCACTTATTTATTGGGCAGTTGTTTCTTTGAGGATTTGTTGTTGGAGGATTTAATTTTTTTGAGTTTCAGGTCTATTTTAGATAGGAGACCCATGTCTGTTGTATGGATAGTGAAGATCTTCTTCCAATCCATGGGCTTACTATTGATCTTGCTAGTTTTGTCCTTTGCCATGCAGAAGCTCTGCAATTTCATACAATTACATTTGTCCAACCTTTCTTTGATTTGTTGTGTTTCTGGTATCGATTAAGAAAATTTTGGCCTGTGCCAAGGAGACATAAGTTACCTCCTAGTTTGTCCTGCATTGTTTTCATGGTGTCTGCTTTGACTCCGAGGTCTTTCATCCATTTGGAGTTGATTCTTGTGCAGTGTGATATATATATATATATATATATATATATATATATATATATATATATATATATATATATATATATATATATCTGGATCTAGCTTTAGTTTTCTACAAGTGATTAACCAATTTTTTCAGCATACTGAAGAGGCTGTCTTTCTTCCATTCTATTATTTTAGCTCCCTTATCGAAGATTAGGTGGCTATAGGTCTGTTGGGTCATTTCTGGCTTTTCAATTCTATTCCATTATTCCTGAGGTTTGTTCCTGTGCCAATACCTAGCTCTTTTGATTACTATGGCTTTGTAGTAGAGTTTGAAATTTGGTATTGATATTCCTGCAGCACTGTTCTTTTTGTTAAGGATCATTTTTGCTATCCGGGGTCTTTTATTGTTCCATATGAATTTTTAGATTGCCTCTTCTATTTTCTTGAGGAATGAGTTTGTAATATTGATAAGTATTGCATTGAATTTTTAGATAGCCTAGGGAAGTATTGTCATTTTCACGATGTTGATTCTTCCAATCCATGAGCATGGGAAGTTTTTCCACTTTGTAAGTTCCGTTTTGATTTCCTTTTTCAGGCTTTTAAAGTTTTCATCATAAAGATCCTTCACTTCTTTGATTAATTCCTAGGTATTTTATTGTTTGTGGGGCAATAATGAATGGAGTTGCTTTCCTGATTTCAGCCATGCTTTTCTCATTGTTGGCATACAGAAAAGCCATTGATTTTTGAGTTAATTTTTCCCCTGCTACTTTGCCAACCTTTTGAATCAGCATGAATAATTTGAGAGTTGAGTCGGTGGGATTATTTAAACACAACATCATGTCATCTGCAAATAGGGAGAGTTTTATATCATCTTTCCCTATTTGGATTCCTTTTATGTTTGCATCCTGTCTTATTGCTGTAACTAGGCATTCTAATAGTAAATGGAAGGGAAGTGGAGAGATTGGACATCCTTGTCTTGTTCCTGAGTTAAGAGGAAATGGCATTATTTTTCCACCATTAAGTATAATGATGTCTGTAGGTTTGTCATATACAGGCTTTATTGTGTTGAGGAATGTTCCCTGGATTCATAGATTTTCCAGAGCCTTCATCATAAAGGGGTGTTGGATGTTGTCAAAAGCTTTTTCTGCATCTATTGAAATAACCATGTTCTTATTCTTGCTCTTGTTGATGTGACGAATTATATTAATTTATTTGCAAATATTGAACCAGATTTACATCCCGGAAATAATTCCTATATGATTTTTTGGAGGAATTGTCAAAGGCGATTGGCCAAAAATTGTTGAGAAGTTTTTCATCAATGTTCATCAAAGAAATGGGTCTATAATTCTTTCTTTGTTGAGTCCCCGCTTGTTTTGGGGATGAAGGTTATGATGGCTTCATAGAATGAATTTGGTAGAGTTGGAGGAGTATTGGTGTGAGCTCTGCTTTGAAGGCCTTGTGAAGTTCTGCTGTAAATCCATCTGGTCCTAAGCTTTTCTGAGATGGGAGGTCTCTTATTGCTGTTACTATTGCTATGCTTGATACGGGCATGTTAAGTTGATTTAACTCATCTTGGTTGAGTTTTGGCATGGAAACTCAATGGCATGGAAACGGCTAGGAAAAGGTCCATTTCTGCCAGGTTCTTAAACTTATTAGCATAAATGTTTGAGAAGTATTCCCTTATAATGTTCTGAATCTTGGTTGCTTCTCATTCCCATTCTCATCTCTGAGTTTGTTTATTTGTTATGTTCTCTTCTTTTTGAAACTATTTGCTAAGAGTATGTCAATTTTTTATTTTTTTCAAAGAACCAAATCTTTGTTTTGTTGATTCTTTTGATGGTAATTTTGGGTTCTAATTCATTTAATTCTGATGTAATTTTAATTATTTCTTTCCATCTACTTGATTGGGGTTTATCTTGCTGCTCTTTTTCAAGGAGGTTTAGATGTCTTATTAAATTATTGGTTTCAGATCTCTCTAATTTGTTGTTGTAGGACCTCAGAGCTATAAAATTGCCTCTGACTACTGCCTTTACTGTGTCCCAGAGAAGCTAGTAATTTGTGTGCTCATTATTTTTGAATATCATGAACATTTGCATTTCCTTTCTAATCTCTTCCATGACCCACTGGTGATTCAACAGTTGTTCAGCCTCCATGTTGTACAGGACTTTCTTTGTTGGCTTTCGGTGTTGAGTTCTAATTTGATTCCCTTGGATGCTGTTTCTTGGCTCATACTGTGCTCTTGATGGTTTTCTATGTGTAGGCTAACTTTAATGTCTTTTATAGGGCTGGATTGGTGGAGATATACTGTTTTGATTTTTCTTTGCTATGGACAGTTTTTATTTAACCTTTGGGTATGAAGCAGAGTTTAGCTGGGTTCGGTATTCTTGATTGATAATTTTTTGTCTTTACTGCATGGCATCTCCCATTCCAGGCTCTTCTTGCTTTAATCGTCTCTGCTAAAATTCTGGGGTGATTCTAATTGGTTTGTGTTTATAGGTGATTTTTCTTTTCTCCTTTAAAAATTTAAGGATCCTTTCCTTGGTCTGAATTGATCTTGTGCAGATTATAATGTGACTGGCAGGATATCCTGCTCTGGTCTGGTCGATGTGGGGTTCTATAAGCTTCTTATATCAGAATAGCCTACCTTTTTGCATGTTTGGGAAGTTATCTGCTAGGATTCTGTTAAATAAATTTCCTAGACCATTAACTTCTTTCTCTACGTGCTCCTCTACACCCATTATCCTCAGATTATGTTTTCTGATGGTGTCTTCCAAGTGTTGAATAGATCTATCATAATTTTTGGATTTGTCTTGGATATTTGTATGTTCTTTCTCTATAATATCTAGGCTGTCTGCAATCCCGAGATTCAATCTTCTGCATGGCCTAACTTACTGTCAAGACTTTCTACTTTGTTTTTTCTTTCTTGTCCTTCTAATTGGTCAGCTCGGATGGCTTCAAATTCTTTGTTGGAGCTTTGTTTTAGATTTTGTATGAACTTTACTTCCTTAATTTGATAGTCAGTGTTTATTCTCAAATCACTTAGTTGACTGGTCATGGTTTCCCTAGACACCCATTCTTTCTTTCGGGATCCATTCAGCATTCCATTTGTGGTCTACCTGAATTGTTTCAGCTATCTATATATGGAATAGATGAATGTGTCTATTGATCTTTGTCTATTCTCATCCCGCTCTCTCAATCCTTATATTACTCTTTGATTATTTTTGTCACTTTCACGCAATTCCTGTAATTCTCTAGACTGTACTCAGGCTGCTCGCGCATTTCCTGTATTTTTCTTTTACTCTTCTCAACATGCTTATGCAATTCCTGCATTAATCTTTACGTAGCTTCCTAAATTAAATCCTCCAACAACAAATCCTCAAAGAAACAACTGCCCTATAAATAAGTGGGCTAATGACTGAAAGAGAAACTTCTCTGAAGAAGAAAGAAGGATGGCCAATAGACACATGAAGAAATGCTCAACATCCCTAGCCATAAAAGAAATGCAAATCAAAACAACATTGAGATACCACCTCACCCCAGGTAGAATGGCAAAAATCAAGAACTCTAATAACAACAGATGCTGGAGGGGATGTGGACAGAAGGGAACCTTACTGCATTGTTGGTGGGAATGTAAACTTGTTCAACCATTTTGGAAAGTAGTATGGAGGTTCCTCAAAAGACTTCACCTAGAGCTTCCATATGACCCAGCAATCCCACTTTTGGGCATTTACCCAAATGTTTACAAACAAGACCACACTAAAGCTACCAGCACAACTATGTTTATTGCAGCATTATACACCATAGCTAAGATCTGGAACCAACCCAGATGCCCCTCAGTAGATGAATGGATCAAGAAAATGTGGTATATATACACAATGTAATTCTATGCCTCCATCAGAAAGAATGGCATTGCCCCATTTGTCAGGAAATGGAAAGACTTGGAAAAAATTATATTAAGTGAAAAAAGGCAAGCCCAAAGTAACATAGGTCCCATGATTTCCCTTATTTGCAATATCTAGTATATGTATGAGTCAAGCAGTAAAGGTCAGATACGGTGATGTTAGGAAAATGAACCCTAAGATATGTATTTTAAATGTTTTCTTTCTTTCATGCATTTGTTTCTAACACAATTAGAAGATTATTTCTTTGTTGCTTTCTATGTCCCTCTCCCACACAATAACCCCTGCTTTCACTCTATTTGATGTCAGTATAATTTGTCAAGGGGAAGGGGAAAAAATCGTTTAAATAAGGATACAGGTGGACCTGTTGCAACAATGAGAAGTACAAGTTGTCATGTCGAAAACAAACTTTACAACATGGGGGAGGCAGGATTGGGTGCAGGGAGGGGAGGATGGGAAGGGATGGGAAGGGTAAACAAAGGAGGAGGCTACAATGCTTGATTAGAAATGTACTCACTGTCTTGCCCATGTAATTGTAACCCCACTGTACAGTATTTTCACAAAAAATATTAAAACCTAAAAAAAAAATCTTTAAGTAGCTTCCTAATGCTCACAAGATTTCTGTATTAATTTTTGGTTTGACTCCTCTCACTCCTTAGCATTCTCACAATGAGTCCTTTGCAAGTTTTCAATCATTTTATTCACCATGTTTACCAGTAGTGTTGGCACATCTTTTTGGGAACTCCTCTGGATTATTCATTAACTATTCTGTCATCTGATTATCATGAGTGGGAGGTCAGATACCTGGACTTGCCTTTTTCTTGTGCTTTTCGGCTTGTTCTGCCCATTTGGTATGAAAGAAACACCAGTTTTGTACTAGAACACTATTTTAAGGCAAGCATTCAACCAGAGTCCTGTAGTTGCATAATCAAAATGGCTGCAGATACAATCTAGTTCAACAGATACAATCTATTCAACATCAAATAACTATGTATTAATGGGCTACAAACAGCAAAAAAGGATTTGGCAAACCAGAAATTATTAGCTTTAGGAAGAAATGTAGGGACAAATAGGACAAGAGGGATGTGGAGAGGTAAAAGGAGAGTAAATTTAACCCAGTCCTAATCTCAGAGAGTGAAATGGATTGGACAGAATGATAGGAGAGAAATTAAAAAATAAATAAGTAAATTGGAAAAACAAAAATCAAATTTAAGAAGTGAAACACTTAAAAATTATGTAAGTTTAAATAAATGATATCGAGAGAAGAACAGGATAGGATGAGAGGAGAGAAGGGATAGAAAGGAAACATGAAAATTACAAAAAATTAAATTAGTTATTTGATAATTATGTAGGTATAAAGAGATAATACTGCTCTTAAAGAAGTTAAGCCTAAGAAGTTGTGAATTGAGTAATAAATTTCTGGATTAAGTATGTATACAATGTGTGATAAGGTCTAATAATTGATGACAGTTATATGTCTGGGGATGAGCAAAACAGTAATTAAGTCATGCAAAAAAAAAGAAAGATAAAAAATGAAAACAATAAAAAGGACAAAAAGGTCAAAAGAGATTAAACACACACACACACACACACACACACACATACACCAAAAATAAAAATTATGAGAAAAAAATCAACAGAAAAATAAAAATTATGAGAAAAAAAGATCAACAGAAAACACTTTAAAAATAAAAGCTTAAGAAAATTTCAAAAAAGAGTTCCTTGATTTTATGTTTTGTGTGTGTGTGTGGAGGGGGTGAATGGGAAGACCTGTATCTCCCCTGTGTCCATAACCAGTTTCTTGGTGGAGTCTCTGGTCTGCTTGTGATGTTTGGTTTTCCTATGGCTTGATTGGTTTCTTGTCTGTTTGGGCAGACAGAAACTGCT
This sequence comes from Dipodomys merriami, assembly GCF_024711535.1. Taxonomy (NCBI): domain Eukaryota; kingdom Metazoa; phylum Chordata; class Mammalia; order Rodentia; family Heteromyidae; genus Dipodomys; species Dipodomys merriami. The sequence goes on from NW_027204793.1 coordinate 128,527, forward strand.
CTGTGTTAGGAATGATTTTGTGATCCTCCTCCCAGGCTCGTTCAGTGGGAGGGAGATCTGTTTTGACTATCACAAAAGAGAGAGATGACAGTTTCCTCTAGTATGGAGATGCTGTGATGAGGCTAGGTTCTGAGTAGGGTTGAGGCCTTTCAGCAAATAGTAGCTTTTCCCTGAGGAGCTAGCACCTAAGACACTCACAGAGCCCAGGTTGGATCCTTTCTTGGGGTTTATGTTTACTGAATTTCAATTGTTTGTCTAGGCCACTGTAGGGTGTGGCAGCCTCTGGCTGACATCATAAACCTATTGTGACATATTGTGTCATCATAAACCTATTGTGACCTCGTCACCAACTAATGATACCATCAAAATATTATTATAACTTGATATTGTGATGTCATATTGCCATTGTAATATCACTGTCCCATTGGGTTTTTCAAACCTATTATGACTTTATAACATTTTACAAAACTCGTGGCCTTTGAGACTATTAACTTGTGAACTTGTATACTTATGATGCATAAAACACAAGAAAATCCAATGAGGCACATTGAAAACTTTATTTACACTAGGGCCTGCGTTTACCTTGTCCTGGGCTGTACACTCTGTGACAGGCCAGCCCAACCACCAAATCTCAGGCGTCCAATGGGCAGCCCCGCACATAATTAATTGGTTTGCAAACCACCAACCCCCCAAATTATCATTGCCATGCTCCAAACTTCATTAGGTAAGCCTTTTTCCTTTTCTCTTTCCCCCTCCTTCTTTATAGATCTTTCCTTCATTTCCCTTTTTTCCTTCCATCACTCCCTTCTTCTCTTTAGGCCTCTCCACTATCCATAGGCCTCCACTTCTCTGGCCTGGTAGCCCATCGGCATCCTTCCCCTCCTGCTCTCCCTCAAATTCCTCTTCTCCCACGACTTTTCCCTCCTGATATCTCACCACTTCCTTCCTTCCAGGTCTTCCCTTGATTTTCTTCAATTCCATTGCTCTGACCATGCAGCCTATATATAGGTTGAACCCCTACCTCACTCAAGTGATTCTCCTGCCTGACAGTATTGAACCATCGCTTCACAAACTGCTTGTTCCCCAATCACTTCTTCACAGCTCATCATGTGAGGATGACATCTTACACCCTCCAACAGCATGCCCTGCCCACTTGGGTGGCATGTCCCATGCACTCCAGTGGGCTAGGTCATGGGGCCACATTGATTAGTGGGCCCTGCTCATTATTAGGAACATGCTGCTTTATACATCAACCACTGGTTTTCATGTCCAATCAATTCCTTGATTCCTTCTTACCAAATCATAAAGATTCCCTTCTCTCCTCCCAATGAACAGGGTTTCAATGTAAACTTAATAGAAAATAAGTAAGTTATAGAAACACGCTAGTTAGCACTAATTAACAAGTAGTAAGTCTTATTCTTAAGGGATTCTCTGTCTCTGAACAGTCCATCTTGCAGCCTTCCCTTTATATTGGTCCACTACCTATTCCACTTGAGACTGATGGATCCAATGCTGTTTTCCTGCTAATTTAATAGCTGACAGTGAAGATAGCACCACAAAGTAAGATCCTTGCCACTTCGGTTCCAATTTAGGACCAAGACGCATTTTTACCCACACCAGCGGTCCAGGCAAGAAAGATTGAGTGGAGTTTCTTTTTTTTTTTTTCTTTTTTTCAACTCCATTTCTTAGTTTATTTCACTTACCTGGATTCTAGTTTTTGAATTTATTTCTGAAGTGAGACTTGCTATAGAATAAACTAAATTACTCTCCCCAAAGAAATTTTCCTTCCAACTGGATTTAATTTCTTAATTGATATTTGAAATTTTTATTTTCATCCTGTTTATTTTTAAACACATTTTTTATTATTATCTCTAAGTAGTTGTACAAAGAAGTTTCCATTCTACAAAACAGTACACGAATACAAGGTGTCTGACAACATTGTCACACATCCCTCGTAACCTTTCCCTTCTCGCACCGTTTTTGTAAAAATTGAGATAGGTGATTACATATACTTCGCTTTATTTTGGAATTGTGATAATTAGTTAAAGTCACAAACACATTTTAACTTTGACAAAGCAAATTATTGTTATCATGGTCTAATGTTTGTTCATTCTATGAGCTTTGACAATCCAAATTATTTTTCTCACCTCAGGTGATGTTTATACTTTTTCCTTTTGCTTAATGTAGGCTATTCCCTCTTTCTCTGTTTCCCTCTCATTCCTCCTTTCCCATCACTGTGTTTGGGTTGCTTAGTTATTTTTCTTCTACGTCCAGTGCAGCTCATGGGCCCCTTTGTTGTATGTTGTTCCATTTCCCACTTATTGTGTTCCTCCTCCTGGCTTCCCTCCATTGCATGCATATTTCTACCATCTACATGGTCAAGAACATGGAGTCATTAATGGTGATACAACAAAATGAGTGGCTGTCCTTTGTTTCTCGAGTCCTGTTTACTTTGTCATACCTTCTTGCATTTTGGCTTTAGCATCCACATATCAGGTAGACCCTGTGCCGTTTGTGTCGTTGTTATTGGCTTACCTCACTCAAATAATTTGGTCTAGTTCTATCCATTTCCCTGCACATACCATCATTTTGTGCTTTCTAATGACTTCATGGTATTCCATTGTATATAGGTTCCACATTTTTTGGATCCACTAATCAGTTGTGGCTTATCTGGGTTTTTTCCAAATCTTGGCTATTGTAAACAGTGCTGCAGCAATCATAGAGGTGTGTATGTCTATGTACAGTGGATCCTGTTGTTCAGAGTAGATGCTTTGGAGTGGTATGGCCAGTTCATAGGACAGGTCAATATTTAGGTTTTGTAAGTACCTCCAGACTGCTTTCCAAAGTGGTGTTATTAGTATATTCCCACTAGCAATGTAGTAATGTTTCTTTCTTTGTATCTCTTCCAGCATTTGTCATTGGTTGAATTTAGGATGTGGGCCATTCTGAATGGGGTAAGGTGGTATCTCAGAGTTGTTTTTATTTGCATTTCCCTTACAGCCAGGGATGATGAACATTTCCTCATGTATTTCTTTGCCGTTTTTATCTCTTCTTCTAAGAAGTCTCTCTTTAGCTCCCTTGGCCATTTCAAGATTGGTTTTTTAGGTTTGTGAAGGGTTAGTTTCTTGAGTTCACCATATGTAATGGATATTAGACCCTTGTCTGATATATTGCTGGTAAATAGTTGTTCCCATTTCTTCCCATTTCCTGGTAATCTCTATGATTCTTTTTTTTAGGCTTTTATAGTTTTCATGAAATAGACCCTTTACATCTTTGGTTAGGTTAATTCCTAGATACTTTTTTTTTTGAGGTTATTGTGAATGGAGTTGTTTCCTTGATTTCCCTTTCTACTTGTACATTGTTGACATACAGAAAGGTGACTGATTTTTGTGGGTTAATTTTGTATCCTGCTACTTTGTCAAATTGGTTTATAAGCTCTAAGAGTTTGGGGATGGAGCTTTAGGGATCGTTATTTTATAAAATATTGCCATCTACAAAAAGAGATAGTTGACCTTCTTTCTGTCCTATGTGGATCCCTTTAATGTCTTTTTCTTGCCTTATTGCTCTGGCTAAGAATTCCAGAACTATATTGAAGAGGAGTGGAGAGAGTGGGCATCCTTGACTTGTTCTTGTTTTTAGGGGAATTGGTAGTAGTTTTTCCCAATTAAGTATAATATTGTTCTTTGATCTGCCATGTAAGGCTTTTATTATCTTATGAAATGTTCCTTCTATTCATATTTTTTAGAGCTTTAACATTGGTTCTTGTCCTTGGATCTGTTGATGTGATGGATTACATTTATTGACTTACATATGTTAAACCATCCCTGCATCTCTGGGATGAAGCCTACTCGGTCATAATGAATGATTTTTTTATATATTTCTGGATTCTGTTGGCTACAATTTTATTGAGCAACTGTCTTAATCAAAGAGATTGGTATGTAGTTATTTTGTTGGGTCTTTGCCTGGTTTGGGGATGAATGTGTTATTGGCTTCTTAGAATGAGTTTGGGATTACTCCCTCTCTTTCTATTTCTCTGAAGAACTTGAGGGTAGTGGGTATTAGTTCCTCTTTAAAGGCCTTTTACAGTTCTGTGGTGAATCCATCAGATACTGGGCTTTTCTTGTTGGAAGGTTTCTGATTATTTCTACTATCTCATTGTATGTTATAGAAATGTTTAATTGATTTATTTCTTCTTAGTTCTGTTTAGGCAATTTGTATTTCTTTGTTTCTCAGGCAGGAAAAAAATTTAATTTATTGAACTGCTGCCCACATCATGCATGGTGGAGACACATGGCTGAAAAAGAAGGGGGGCGACCCACCTCTGGGCCCGGACTTATCTAAGCCAGGGACAGGAACAGATGTGACCAGGTGGGGAAAAGGTGTGGCCACACTGGATCTGAATGTGACTTTATGGTCTGGGACCCTCCTAAGGTCAGATGGGACTCTGGTGACCAGAAGTGGCCCAGGATGTGTCCTAGCAGGAGGGGAAGGTTACTGCTTCTAGGTCTGCCAGTTAACTATGTAACAGATATTGGGTGGAAACTTAGCCAAGAAGTGGGGAGGTGTCACTGTTCAAACCTTACATTCCAGCCTTTTCATAATTATGAAAAAGGTCGAAGATTCTCTCCAACTACTTCCTCTTTGCAAGGGGTGTCAACAGTAGGTGTAAAAGGCTGAGCTGTGATCCCCTCTGGGAGAAGGCAGCAGGCAACAGCTGTCACTTGGTCAATGAGTCCTTAGATGAAGTCTGGAGGAGGCAAGTCTCTTGGACGAAGTATGCCAATGTCTCATGAGGCATTGAGGGACTGAAAAAAATACGAGAGAGAAAATAAATGGCAAGAGGAAAGACTTGGGGCTGGAAATGTTGGTAGAAATGTCCCTAGCTACTTCTGACAACCGGCGACTAGGTAGAGAAGAAGTCAAGTGACAAAGGCAAGAAGATAAATTCCTGTCCATTTGAAAATTAGAGAGATGTGGACATTAGATGGGCAGTCTTCTTTCTTCTCTTGTCCTCCTGGCTCTGGTTTGTCTTGACAGGGGAGGCACAAAATGGCTGATGTGATATCATCTCCTCTTACTCCTTTTCATGTTCACTTGTTCCCCAGACTGGCTGAGTCTAAGTGCTCATTGCTGGGATGGTTTGTTCCAGTTGGTATTCAAGGAGGTTTGAACTAAAGGCCTGGGCACTGTCCCTGAGCACTTCTACTGAAGTCTAGCACTCTACCATTTTGAGTTATAGAAACACTTGCAGTGTTTTCTGGTTAGAGATGAGAGGCTCGAGCCATGCTTCCAGACTGGCTCTTTGCAGGTTAGTTGCGAGATGGATTCTTAGGGATTTTTCAGCCCAGGCTGGCTTTGAGTTGCAATCTTTGCCACAAAAGGCCTTTGTTATTCCCCATTATAGCAACAAGGAGATCAAATAGAATAAGTAGAGCTTACATGGTCCTTATCAAGAACTGACCAACAAATATTCTGCAATGACAAAATTGTTAGATGGGAGAATCTTAGCACACATATACTAATATGCTTGCTTTGCATGCATGAGGCCCTGGGTTCTATTCCTCAGGACCACATAAGCAAAAAGAAAACAGCCAGAAATGGCCCTGTGGCTCAAGTGGTAGAGCACTAGCCTTGAGCTCAAGAGTTGAGGGACAGCGCTTAGGCCCAGAGTTCAGGCCCCACAACCGGACCCCCCCCCCAAAAAGAGTCATGTAGTCAGTTCTAGATTACACAACACAAAACCAAAAAGGCAAAACTCAAAACCTAAAATGTTTTGACAACAATGTTTAGACATCTTTGCTAACATAGCACATCAGATGGTTGGGCCTCAGTTACCAGAGTCTGTGAAAAGAGCAACTTGTTAGCAGGACACATTTGAATAGATGGATGGAGGAGAATTAAGCTTGGTGGAAGGGTCAGGATTGGAGGGGGCCAAACGCTTAACCCACCATTTGGCCAAGTTGATGAACTCAAGATGGCAAATTTCTTAAACAATGCAAAGAAAGCCTGAACAAAAATCAAGCCTAGTTTGGCTAGCCTTTTAGAGGGAATCTAGAGGGGATTCCTTGAACCTAGCCTATGTCACACTCTTCAGGGCCCAATACAAATAATTGTAGAAAAGAAAGGGAGATATATAGAAAGTTAGACATGAATAGCAGAGAGCAAAGAGAGCCTGATTGTAAGCAGACTTCTGACCATTGCAGAGGCAAAAATTGTCTAAATCAGACAACAACATAAAAATATTAGGTGCTCTCCTACCCAAGGAGCACAAGAGGCATTTCAGAGGGGTTTCACAGCTCAGGCATGACTTGCAGCACCCCATTAAATGTGTAGGATAGATAGTCTGGTGAATGAAGGAGAGATCACGAGGCAGAAGCAGTGTTGCGACTTCTCCCATAGCCCACTAGAGATTAATGGCCATGCCCCCCAAACCAAGTATCCTCGGCTTCGGAAGTGACCAGCCTTTCGGTTAAAGGCCATAGGAGCTCTCTGGTGTGGTGCCACATCTGAACAGAGATTGAGCAACATAGAGCAATAGAGAGTAGTTTCACTCACCAGAGTAGAGAAGTGGTGTGGACATGGATGTGAAGGCCAGCAATGGTATTGGTGAAAAGTCTCGCGTGGTGTCTCAAGACAGTTTGGTTCACAGAAAAGGGGTGGTTAGGAAATTCTAACATTTCCAAATCAAAAACCGTATCCACGTCATGGCCCCATATGTAAGATATATTAAAAAGCTAGGTTTCATTCGGTAGCCTATGAAGAGAATGCCACACACTATTAAGGTAGGAAAAGACGTTTATTTACCGAACTGCTGCCACCACCATACATGGTGGAGAAACATGGCTGAAAAGGAAAGGGGGGATAGCAATTTCTATTTCTGTATATCCATCTCTGCTAGGTTTTCCTTTCTTTGTGAGTAGAGTCTGGAATTATTTCTTCATGTCCTTGATGTTGGTTGTAATTTTCCCTGTGGTATCTCTAATATTATTGAAATGGGTCTCCTCTCTTATTTTGTTAGTTACTCTTGCCAGTGGTCCATCAGGTTTATTGATTTTTTCCTTAAACACAGCTTTTTAAAATTAATTTTATTTATAATTTTCTCAGTCTCTATCTCATTAATTTGAGCTCTTATTTCGATTATCTCTGTCTGCCGAGCAACTTTAGGTTCAATTTTTTCTTGTTTCTCTAGCAGTTTTGGTTACTTCATAAGATTGTTTACTTGGTCTCTATTTTCTTGATATGTGCACTGAGAACAATAAATTTGCCCCTCAGGACTGCTTTCGCTTGGTCACATAGATTTCTTTGTGATGTTTATTCATTTTCATTGAATTGTAGGAACTTTTAAATTTCTTCTTTAATTTCTTCTGTAACCCATTTATTGTTCAACTGAGTGCTGTTTAATTTCCAATATGTTTAAGGTTTTCCTACTTTATGCCTTGTTATTGAGAATTAGTTTGATTTCACTATGGTCAGATTGAATACAGGGTATTATGTTGATCCTCTTGTATTTGCTTAAATTCCTTGTGATCTATTGTAGAAAATGTTAGGGGTTTGGTAAGAGTAAGACCCTGCTGGTGTGAATGTCTGTAATTCTAGCTACTCAGGAGGCTCAGATATGTGTATTCAGGTTCAAAGCCAGCCCAGGTAGGAAAGTTCATGAGCTTTTTCTGGGGTTGTTCAGCACCAAACCCTGCCTCATGTCTGGGTTTGTTCACCAACTTTGCCACCATGGGCTGGGCTAGGCTGCTTATGCAAGCCAGTATGGAGAGGCCCTCCACCCCACCAGGAGTGAGGTGTTAACCAGGGCTGTTGCCTCAGGCTGGGCTGGGCTGCTTATGTGGGCCAGTATGGAGAGGCACAAAGCGACATGGGTCTGGAGTTGTTCACTGCAACTGTCCCTGCCCCAGCTACCGCTGCAGCCCTTGGCTTGTCTGGGCTGTTCCTGTGAGCTAGAGCTAAGAAGCATTGTGCCCAGAGTCTGAGTGCTTTGCCACTACTGCCAGCTGCTGCTGCTGCTCCAGGTAAGGCTAGGTTGTTTACAGCAGCCGGACAGAGGTGCAACGCTGTGATTATAGCGTCGTTTGCCACTGCTGACAGCTGCTGCTGCTCCAGACTGGGTGGTGCTGCTTGCACCAGCCAGGAAGATGCGCCATGCCAGGGAGGTTGAGGGGAGTCTTCATGCCAGCTCTGTCTTCTGAGATTTGTTTCTATTCTCTGGGTTGGCACCAGCAAGTGAGAGTCTTCTGGATGTCTTGGAATGCTTGTGGATATGTGGTCCTCTGAGGGTCCAGAGCCAGGCCACTTAAGCAGCCTGGTAAGAAGCTCCACCACTTAAGCTGCTCAGCGTGGAGCCCCATCACCAACAAGGGGTGGCTGAAGGTTATTTCCACTTTACTGTTTGTGTAGGTTTTTCCCTTTTCTTTTTTTTCACTTATTGTACCTCTCTGAGTAATCCCTTTTTTTGGTGGGTCACTTGGAAAAACTGAGCATTGAAATTCAAACTATATTTGGTTGGGGAGACCTGTGGTGTTTACCTGCTGTTCCATCACCATCTTGGCCTCTCCCCTTCAGGTGGAGTTTTTCTTAGGTGGAGGGTGGGCCTTAGTTACCAAAGGATAGGTACATAAAAGAATATGTTGTAAAGCCTGCAGATTGTAGTTAGACATTTCTGTTAATATAGCCTTCCCAAATTTAGGAACCAAAGGGTTTGGTCTACCCTAAAGTATTTCAAAGGGATTAAATCCTTTACCATAAGGGCTACATCTTGCTCGAAGGAGAGCAAAGTGGAGGAGGCTCACCTAGCCATGGACAGTCTCTGTATTTAAGTTAGTCTGTGTATTTAATTTAATTTAAATAAATTAAATTATTTCAAATGCTTTGAACTCTGAGTTCTATAAATGGATTGTAACTTCCAATTTATTCCTAGAGCGTTAGTTAATAATTGAGAACTTGGACCATGAATGCAGGGCCATCTTTGTACACCACAAATAAGGGTAAGCCAAATCAAGAAATTATTACATGCCTCACCTCAGCCTGAAAAACTGTCCACTATTACTAACAGATATGAATACCCATACTTTCCAGGCTTTACCTCTGTGAAGTCCACTTTCCATATTCACCATCTGAGGTTCCTCACATATGAATTATTTCCATATGTTCCAGCTTTTCAGCATTTACCTGTTTGGAAATTACATACACATATTACAAAGGATTGTCAGCCTGAGGGCCAATTGGTTTTCGAACAGTTTTAGGCAGTTGTCTGGAGCAATTTACCAGGGTGCAAATATCTACACATAAACTGAAAGAAAGCTTGAACCTGTTTACATTTTTCACAAGTCCAGTGTCAACATTTGCCCACATATTACGACTGTTTTTGTTTCTTCCCTTAATCTTAACAACTAGTAACTCTAGAGACCCCACTGGTTTTAGAGTGGTCTCCCAAGCTACCTGATCAGCTCAAATGTTTTCCTGTATCTTATGGTCTCTAGGTTCTTTAATTCCTGTATAGTACTCTGAACCTTGGATACTTCTTCCATATTATTCTCCTTTTCTTTCAACCTTGCTTTCATGATCCCACTCTCCTTCTCAATGAGCTCCTTAACCTACAAGTGTTTTCGAGGGTCACAGGAGAGTTCCTTTGGACAACTGCTGCTCCTTCTCACAACACCTTTGCTTGCTCTACAGCTCCTCCCTTAAGTTCACAAAGGTGCTACTGAGAGGTATTTTTTCCACCTCTTCCTGTACCATTGGGACAAGATGGTTCTGCATTACATTTATGGTAAAGATCTCAGAAGTCTTTTCGGGCTTTTACTCTATTAGTTTCCCTTTCTAGTTTTCGACTTCAGTGTATTTTTGCGACAGATCTTTCAATTGTTTGTTTAGCTCTTCTGTTTTTCTTCCTAATGCTCTTTCCTTTTGCCTGGAATTCTCTATCAGAGCATGTGATCCTATAACTCTTTCTGAAGAGTAACAATCTCTTTCTTGAGGCTGATATTTTCCTGTTCACTTTTCTTGGCCTCATCTTCTATGACACAGCCCTTCCTCGTCTTCTCTGCTAGCTACTTTTCCCCTCTTTCTCTGTTGCTTTGAATTTCTGGTGACACTCTTCAAAGCTTATAATAGACATGTGTCGCGACCACCTCGACCAGCAAGGAAGACACAACCCGGGATTCTTCTCAATGCGGTTTATTCAGGACCTTGCTACAAGCTTCTCTCCCACTTTTCTTCCCGCTTCTTCCCGCTTCTCTCCCCCACCCTCCCCCCCCCCCCCACACACCCGCGCTCCGGTTATAAGCCTCCTGGATGGCCAATCATGAAGCGCCACGTGGCATATACCGATAGGGTCGCAAACACAGAAGCAAACTAGGAGCCAAGTCATAGCCATATAAGGAGTTGTTTTTAGAGAGAGCATTCATCACCGGGAAGACAGAAGGCGGGAGCCAGCGCCATCTTTGGTCGCAGCCGCGCCATGCGGTCACACCATTTTTGTGGCCGCGCCATCTTTGGTCGCGGCTCCCGCAGCTCTCCACAGCTCCCCATTTTTTGTTTTATTAAGCAACAGGTAAGAGTAGAGGTTGGGCCTCTGTCTAAAACTTTAATGAGAGGACCTTGCACTGGTCTTTGCCTGAGGGGCGCCTTCCCCAGTGATGACCAGGCCCGTCCGTTGCCTTTTTTGCAGAGGTGGGATCTTGGGCATTAACCCACTTGCAACCCAACATGCCCTTCTTGGGCTCACGCCAGGGAGTGATTCCCAAGTGCAGTGCATTTGCCTCGCACCCTGTGCTATTCCTTTAACGTGGCAAGCCACACGTAGGGGGACTGTCCGGCCTCAATGGCAGTGAAGGCCTGGACTACCTTAGCCATACTCCTGTGCTGCGAGCTCCTAATCTGGCATATGCACCACAGGCACAGCAAGATCACCAATGCCAGGATACCAATAAGGGAGCCCATTCCCGCCCACTCCTTCAAATGATCCACAGCTGTCAAAATCCAGGAGGAAACATCTTGTAACAGGGCATCATCCATCCGGGTAGAGTTTATCGCGACAATGGCCGATCGTAGCTGCAACATCAATTGGTCGAATTCCCCCGTCCAGTTGCCTAAAAGATAACTTGACAGTTGTTTAGACAAATTTGCTGCTTGGGTATAGTTATAATACTGAATAGCAGTAATACAAAGCCCTTCATATTTTTGAACACATCCCAGCTGAGCCAACTGCCACAGGATATCAACCTGCTCCTGCACAAGGTCAACCCTTTGATTTAACCACATCAGTCCTCCTTTAAATTGTGCATTGGCTGCTTGTTGTAAATCCAGAGCTCTTGCTGTAGTAGCTGATAAGTTATTTAAAGTCTGAGCCGTCTGCACAGTATGTGACATGGTGACAGCAGCAGCCATCGCACCCGCAGCAGCCACAACTATAGCAGTTACAATGGCCGCAGTGATGCCAAAATCTCTCTTATGCCTAAACAAGGTTACAGCTTGAGAAGCATCTACTGTCACAGGCACCCAAAGTGGGATGCGTGCAACTATAGCTAACGGATACTGAGAACTCCAGCAGGTAGCATAATAGCAGGTTTCATTAGTGCAAGCACATACATCATCTGAGCATACAGAGGTGTTGTTAATTACCAAAAACACAAAAGGGGAAACCACACACACGGGTGTAGGCTGATTGCTAAATACCGTATAATTCTTACTAAAATGACAATTGGCACCCACAGTACAGGCAGTCCAGAGGCCCGTGAGCACATCCTTCCACAAAGCCGATCCTAAGGCTGAAGGAGTGGAACAATTATGCCTATCCGCCGCTGAGCGACCAGCGTTATCCAAATTCAAAAAATGTAGGGTGACTCAGTAGATGAATGGATCAAGAAAATGTGGTATATATACACAATGGAATTCTATGCCTCCATCAGAAAGAATGACATTTCCCCATTTGTTAGGAAATGGAAAAAAATTGGAAAAAATTATATTAAGTGAAGTAAGCCAGGCCCAAAGAAGCATAGGTCCCATGGTTTCCCTTATTTGCAATATCTAGTATAGGTATGAGTCAAGCGGAAAAGGTCAGATAATGTGATGTTAGGAAAATGAACCCTTAAATATGTATTTTAATGTTTTCGTTTCTTTCATGCATGTGTTTCTAACGCATTTATAAGATTATTTCTTTGTTGCTTTGTACCTCCCTCCCCCACAGTGTAACCCCTGCTTTCACTATATTTGATGTCAGTATAACATGTGGAGGAGATGGGGACAAACAAGTCGTTTAAGGATTCAGGTGGACCTGTTGCAACAATGAGAAATACAAAATGTCATGTCAAAACCAGCTTTACAATGTCGGTGTGGGGGGGGAGGGGGGTATAATTGGGTGGGGGGAAGGGGGAAGCTGGGAAGGGAGGTGAAGGGTAAACAAAGGAGGAGCCTGCAATGCTTGGTAAGAAATGTATGCATTATCCTGCCCATGTAATTGTAGCCCCTCTGTACAGTATGTTCTCAAATAAAATAAAATTAAATTAAAAAAATAAAAAAAATAAAAAAATAAATTTAGGGTGAAAAGTGTCATGGCTATTCTTTGTCTTGCTGTGGCCATCAGGGGTCCAGCTCCCCCTTTTTGTTTTATTAACATTTCCTTGATAGTACGATGAGCTCTTTCCACAATTCCTTGTCCTTGAGTGTTATAGGGCAGTCCATGCACCAGGGTAACACCCATTTGAGTGCAAAAGGAAACAAAGCACTGCCCAGTATAGGTCGGACCATTATCAGTTTTTAGCTGTTTTGGCATTCCCCAGGCCGCCCACGCTTCCAGGCAGTGAGATATTACATCAGTAGCCTTTTCCCCTGACAGGGGGGTGGCAAGTATAACACCCAAAAAGGTGTCAACAGAAACATGTAGATATTTTAAGCGGCCAAATTCTGGTACATGAGTTACATCCATTTGCCATATTTGTAAGGGTCTTAAACCACATGGATTAACTCCAAACATAGGGGGCTTATGGTAAATAATACATCGGGGACACTCCTTTACCACTTGACGTGCATCCGCTCTAGAAAGGGAAAAGCGGCTTTGTAAAGTCCTGGCATTTACATGAAATTTGGCATGAAAATCTTTTGCTAAGTCAACAGAAGAAGCATGGAGCGCCCACTCAGCACTAGTGTGTGCATCAGCCAGGGCATTACCCTTTGTCAGTTGTCCTGGGAGGCTCGTATGTGCTCGAATACGCATTGGAAAAAAGGGTTCCTTGTGTTGCCATATAAGGGATTGTAGCAAGGTAAAGGGAGCTAGAACAGAACAGGTAGCCTTTATTGAACCAACTGCTTCCAATATATTTAAAGCATTTATTACATAGGCTGAATCTGATATTAAATTAAAGGGACAGGGGAAAGCTTTAAATACTTCAATTACAATCATCAACTCAACAATCTGTGGGTTACCAGGGACAAATTGATGCTGCACGGGGTCTTGGTTACCTGCGACGTATACCCCGCAACCCGTTTTGGAACCATCTGTAAAAATATTTATAGCCCCTCCAATAGGCTTTTGGGCAGTTACCTTTGGAAAAATCACTGGATGTTCCTTTACAAATCTCAGTAGGGGGTCTTTGGGCAAATGATTATCAATATCTCCTGGAAACATGCATCTCAAAATGGACCAAATATCAATAGTGGTACATAAGGTCTGAACTTGGTAGGCATTGTAGGGAACAATGATGGAGTGCGGATAAATTCCAAAAAACTGTAAACTCTGTTGAACTCCTTGCAGAGCTAAGCCCGCTACCGCCTCAGGGTAATACTCCAGCGCCTTTCCGGGGGAAACATGAGAGTGTAACCACATCAAAGGCCCCTCTTGCCAAAGTACACCAGTTGGTTGGGTCTCAGTGGGAAGAATGCATAAATCAAAGGGTTGGCCATCTTGTAGCCTGTTTAAACAGGCGGCACTTAAAGCTTCCTCCACCCTTTTAAGAGCAAATCGGGCGTTCTCAGTCAGGTCTCCTGGGGAGTTTAAATCTATATCTCCTTTTAACATATCAAATAAGGGTTTTAATTCATAATTTGGCAATTTCAAATACTCCCTTATCCAATTAATATCCCCCAACAATATTTGAAAATCATTTAAAGTCTTTAAGTTATCTTTTCTCAGGGTCAATTTTTGGGGCATGATCGACCTGGGATGTATCTTAGCTCCCAGGTACTCCACCACTATGCCTGTTTGTATTTTTTCTGGTGCTGGATAAAGACCCTGTTCCCTTAAGGCAAAAACCAATCCTGCATAGGCCTTTTGTAACCCAGCTTCTTCCTTATGAGCTATCAAAATGTCATCCATATAATGGACCACCCTGAGTTTAGGATGCCGTTCTTTAACAGGAGATATAGCCCTGCCGACAAACAGCTGACACATAGTGGGGCTGTTGGCCATACCCTGAGGCAGCACGACCCACTCATATCTTTGGTCAGGTTCTTCATGGTTACAGGAGGGCACAGTAAAGGCAAAATGCTCACAATCAGCGGAATGCAAAGGGATAGAAAAGAAACAATCTTTTATATCTATTACCATAATAGGCCAATGGGCAGGGAGTGTGGAAAGCAAAGGTAACCCTCTTTGTACAGGGCCCATAATTTGCATTTGTGCGTTTATGGCACGCAAACCATGAAGTAATCACCATTTACCCAACTTTGTTATCACAAATATTGGAGTATTCCATGGTGAAACTGAGGGTCTCACATGGCCCAGGGCTACTTGTTCTTTTACCAGTTTATGAGCGGCTAAAAGCTTTTCGGAGGATAGAGGCCACTGAGCTACCCATACCGGTTCCTCCGTCTTACAGGTAATGGGAACTTGATTTTCAGCAGCCCCTATGAAAATGGGTTTTTGGTGGACATCAATAGGCTCTTTACAGCCTTGCAAGTTTTTTCCCAGTCCTTGCCCTGGGCAGTAGCCCATTTGTAACATCATTTCCTTTCAGGTAGGAGAATATTCATTACTAAGGGAAAACCCCATCTCTTTTAGTAAATCTCGACCCCACAGGGAGACAGGCAATTCTAAAACATAAGGCTGGATGTTTCCAGAGTGTCCCTCTCCATCCTTCCAGTTGAGGGGTCTTGCACTTATGTCAGGGGCTTTGGCATAGCCCAACCCTCTCAGGGTTTGTTCTGAGGCCTGTAATGGCCACCCTCTCGGCCAATCCTTTTTAGCAATAATGCTACGATCAGCCCCTGTGTCTAACAGTCCTATAATCCTTTTCCTTCAATCTCCAGCTCAAGCGTGGGTCTCTGGTCTAAATCCAGGGCTAGGTACACTGACCCAATTCCAGAGGAGCCAAAACCCTTTTTACCTCTCTCAGACTGTATGGCAGGAAATTTTTCATGTAGGCTAGGCAGCCTACATGAACAATTGGGCAATTCTGTCTCCAGGGGAAATTGCTACAATACCTTTTGGGGCTTCTACCATGATTTTAAGTATACCTGTATAATCTGGGTCAATAACTCCTGGGTGAATTTTAAGCCCTCTAAGAGTAACGGAAGACCGGCCAAGTAGTAACCCCACTGTGCCCTGTTCTAGAGGACCTTGAAAATCTGACTCTATTAACTGAACACCCATTAGTGGGGTTAGTACGAGTCTGGTGGTAGTGCGGATGTCCAGTCCTGCCGAGCCTGTAGTGGCTCTCCGCAGTTCTTGGGATGCCTCAGGGTAGGCCATCCTTCTTGAGAAATTTCCTCATTTGGGCTCTCCATTGCCCCATACATTTGTGGGCCCTGGGGACGGGGGCCCCTCTGCCCATTTTTTGGCTGCATGATGGGGCCCAAGGGCTGGCCGTTAACAACTTTGACTGATCTACACTCATTGGCCCAATGCTTTCCTTTCTTACATCTGGGGCACAGCCCTGGTTGTTTACCCGTTGTAACTCCTCTAGCCCTTCCGGTTCCTTTTCTCTCTGGGCAATCTCTTTTAAAATGACCAGCCTTACCACACTTAAAACATACTCCATATGTCACTCCAGAGCCCCACGGCCTATTTGAATACTGGAATACAGCGGCAGCAAGGCCTGCATTAGTTAGAGGTCCTCCCAGCTCCCTGCACACTTTCATCCATGCTTCCAACCCTCTATGCTTAAACAGGGTAATGGCGGCTTTGCATTCTTTGGTGCATTGCTCATAGACTAATTGTTTTATAAGAGGCATAGCCATGTCAGGATCCCCAAAAATTCTGCCTGCTGCTTCCACCATTCTGGCCACAAAATCTGAAAAAGGCTCCGTAGCCCCCTGCAGGATCTTGGTGAGATTGCCGCTAACTTCCCCCTTATTTGGTAGTGATTTCCACGGCTTAATGCAAACATCATTTATCTGTTGATACACTTCAGGGGAATATCCTATCTGAGCATTAGCAAAGCGACCTTGTCCTAAGAGCATGTCTCTGTCCCAAACCTGACGTCCGTTCGCTTGATTTATGGCTGCCTGTTCATTACAAAATTCTAGCATAAATGCCCTCCAATCCAAGTATTGGCCTGGACTCAAACATGCCCATGCTAGGCTCGCCCAATCAGAGGGGGTCATGCAATATCTCATTATAGCTTCCACTTGAGCTATGGTAAAAGAGTCTGTAAGCCCATACGTCCGAACAGACTCAGCCAGGGACTTAATTACTTTAAATTCTAGAGGCTCATGGAATCTCTGTTGATTATTGTCTTGAAAAACTGGGAAGGCGAGTTCTGCTCCAGCAGTTCGCCAAGTGTCCGGGCAAAACGTGTGCCCATTGGCTCTATGTTGATATGGAGGAGGAGCTAAAGGGGTCGGACCGGAAGTTCTTTCTAAGTCCTCATTAAGTGCAGGTTGGCTTAGCTTACGTTCCCCTTGTTTTATACGGCTCCTTTTCATCTGTTGAATAAGTGCTCTCACTTCTTCCTCCTCTAACTCGCTGGAACTCGCTCTTTCCAATTTTAGCTCGGACAGATCTGGGTATAGTCGCCCCCTTTTGCCCTGTTCACTGTCTCCCTTTTCACTGATTGCCTTCTCTGACCTCTCCTCCTGTAACTGCTCCAGTGCTGGCTGTCCATTTTCTATAATCTCACAGCAGATCTGATCCTCCAAGGCAGCCACTAATCAATCTCCAAATGGGGCGGACTCCTGCCTTTAATGTGCCCTGTTCATAGGCAAAGTCCAACTCCCTCCCTAATTTATCCCATGAGGCTATTGTAAGGCTTCCGGACACTATGAACCAAGGAGCTACAATGTTTCATTTTTCAAGGAACCTCTGTAAAGTACCCTTCTTTAACTTTAGTCCTTTTGAGCGTAGTAGCTCTTCCAGGGCCAGAAAAATTGGATGTGACGTCGCGGCGCCCATCTCAGTTATTAAAATTTTTATTTTTTGTTACTTTCACTTTAGGCCTGTATTTTATTTATTCCCGGGTTTCTGCTCTCTCTTTTATCTACAGAGAAGAGCCCCGTATTATGCCCGCTTTAATCGCGGATTCCCACTTCACCTGGGAACTTAGCCCCGCTCTTGTCGAGGATTCCCCCTTTTCCTGGGAACTTACTGGTGCACCACCCTGACAACAGAGAGAACTGAATTCCCCGTATGGGCCACCAGCTGTCGCGACCACCTCGACCAGCAAGGAAGACGCGACCCGGGATTCTTCTCAATGCAGTTTATTCAGGACCTTGCTACAAGCTTCTCTCCCGCTTCTCTTCTTCCCTCTTCTTCCCACTTCTCTCTCCCTCCCCCTTCCCCACCACCCGCGCTCCGGTTATAAGCCTCCTGGATGGCCAATCACGAAGCACCACATGGCATATACCGATAGGGTCGCAAACACAGAAGCAAACTAGGAGCCAAGTCATAGCCATATAAGGAGTTGTTTTTACAGAGAACACTCATCACCGGGAAGACAGAAGGCGGGAGCCAGCGCCATCTTTGGTCGCAGCCGCACCATGTGGCCGCGCCATTTTTGCGGCCGCGCTTTACGACCGCGCCGTCTTTGGTCGCGGCTCCTGCAGCTCTCCACAGACATGTACTTCACCCTAATACATTCTTATATCAGGTCTGGCTCCATTTTCATGGCCACAATTTCTTAATGCAACATCAGTATCTCTTCTTGGCCTCATTTGTTGTTAGCAAGGATGACAACATTGCTGTCTTGTGCTTCTGTCGGCCTCTGATCTGTGGTCCCCTAATTTGCCTCATGCTCACCCAGGCTAATGTACTTGAATTTCATTTTATTCTGTGTTTTCTAAGTTCCTTTTGCGGATTTTCTTCTCATTTTTGACTCTCACAAGAATATATCTTCAAATCTTTTCTTCACGTCAAATTATTCTCCCTGTTTTCTCCAGTGTCCAGTGCTTTTAAACTCTTGGTGGGTTTGGACTGGCACATATTGGAGATTCAGTCTTTTATAAGCCTGTATTTTGAGGTAGAAGTGTGTGAATTTTTCTTTGCCTCATTTCTTCTTAAGTTCAGAGGGCTGATTTTTAAATTGAACACAATTGGAATTCAGAGCCCCAAGCTCCTTTTCATGTTACTCCAGAGATATGAACACATTTTCCACTTCCTTCCTTCCAGGACTTTTCTCTTTTTCTCTTTCCTTCTCTTGCTCTGAACAAGTAGCCTGTAAAAAATCTGTACCCATTCCCCACTCCATCTGCCTAACAGTTTTCAACTGTCACATCAGAAACTGCCCAAAGCCCAATCACTTCTTAATAGCTCAATAGGTGGGGATTAATGCAACAGCCCCTCCCACAGAATGTCCCACCTTCTTTGGTGGCATACTTTGTCCTCTCCAGCTGGCCAGGAGATAGTGCCTGGCTGATTATCGGACCCTATAGATTATCATGGCCCTGATGATTATTACAGTATCCTCCTTGTGAATTAGTTGCAATTGAAATTGGAAATTTGATTGTGATATTACAAACTCGTTATGACATCACAAACCCATTTTGACATCATCATAACACAACATCACAAATCCATTGTGACAATATTGTCATTGTGACATCATGATTCCATTGTGACATCTCAAATCAATTATGATCACTTAGCTCCTTTGAAAAATCACATGCCTTTTTCAACATCATAGTCCTTTTGTGTACCCATATTCTTGTTGTTAACCAATGACAATTGAGATCAGACATGCCATTATAACATCAAAAAGTGTTTGTGACATCCTCAACAGTGTGACATCACATTTTCATTATGAGAGCTTCACCAAACTCAATGACATAATCGCATTATGACAAGAATTCTCATTGTGACATCAAAGACACATTGTGAATGCCTATTCTGTGATTTCATTGTATTTCAAATGTGGCATGAGAGTTGATATCAGAAACGCATGTTTGTGCCTACACAATCATTTTGACATCATAATCACTTTGTGATATAGCAGTGCCAATGTGATATCACTAACACAATGTGACATCACAAAACTCTCCTGTCCTCATAACTTTTGTGACATGCTAACATTGTGATATCTTAGACCTTTTTGCCCTCATAATTTGTTTCAAGCTCATATTTCATGTATGACGAGATACCAGAAATCCACTAACATTATGACCATGTGACATGACACTGACAGATGTCATGATCATCCTGTCATGTGACATCACAAAAGGTTTTGATGTCACAATTAGTTGGTGATGCCATACAGGTAAGGGGTCACAATAGGTCTATGATGCCACAATTTGTTGGTGATATCCAAATGGCATAAAGGATCTCATTTGTCATGAAATCACAGAGACTATGAGTGCAGAAACGGACTGTGGTATCTTCAAAGGCATGTGTTGTCAGATGTGTGATGAAGTCCTAGGAGGAATATGATATCACAGTGTGACACAATGTGCATGATATCTGTCAGTATGATGTCACAATTGTCATGATATCACAGTGGATTTCTGATATCACATATCATAACAAATATTATAAGACTGAAAACAGATTACGAGCTCATAAAAGGCCTAAGACATCACAATTGCAGCACGTCAGAAGACTTATGAGGACAGGGCAGGTTTGTGATGTCAGTGTGTTAATGATATCACCATAGCACTGTGATGTCACAAAGTGATTGTGATGCCATATATTTATGAGATCATAATGGTTTTTTCATATCAACCCACATGCCACATTTGAAATAGAATGAACTAAGAGAATAGGCATTTACAATGTGTCAATGTGTCTATAACATCGCAATGACAATATAATGTCGTAATGCTATAAGGTCATTATAAATTGGTGATATTGCAAGGACATAATGGTGTCATAATGAATATTTGTTGTCTTATTTGTGATGGGGTCACAAATGGTGATGTTACAATGGCATATATGAATTCCATTGTCATGTGTTCACAATGAGGATATGGGCATACAAAGGGACTGTGATGTCACAAATGCCATGTGTGTTTTCAAAGGTACTTAAGGTCATGATAGCTTTATGATAAACTGTTGTGATGAGGTCACCAAAGGTTTTTGATGACATAATAATTTTGTAATATCTCAAACACAGGTCCAATGTCAATTGCTAGTATTTCACAATGTGCATACTAGTTCACAGAAGGATCTTGAAGGCCTAATGGACATGAATTTTTTTAAAGTTATGAGATCATATTAGGTTTGTGAATACACAATGGGACAGATATCATCATGGCAATGTCAACTCACTACATCATGTCAAAATATTGTGTTGTTGTCACAATTGGTGATGAGGTCACAAAAGATTAGTGATGTCACAATTTGTTGTGCATGTCACAATGACATGATGGTTCCCAATTGTCTTTAACTTACAATAAGTATAGGATTTTACAAAGGGACTGTGGTTTCTCCAAAAGCATGTGTTGTCACAAATATATTGAAATCCTAAAAGGTTTGTGATGCTAAAATTTGACACAATGGTTATGAAATCTGGCAGTGTGATATCACCATGGTCATGATGTCACTGGGAATTTGTGATATCAAGTGTCATATGTGAAATCTAATGAGGTCGACAACAGATTATGAGGACAAAAAAGCCAAAGGTATTAGAATTGCAGCATGTCACAAAAGTTATGATGCCAGGATAGGTTTGTGATGTCACAGTGTGTTAGAGATATCACAATGGAAGAGTGATGTACAAAGGGATTTTGATGTCACAATGGTTAGGAGTTCTTGATTTGCTTATGATATCAACCTACAGGCCACATTTTAAATAGAATGATATAACAGAAAAGGCATTCATAATGTGTCTATGAAGTCACATGACATGGTGAAGTTATAAAGCTATCATATCATTTTAGTTTTGTGATTTCACAAGGAGTAGATGGTGTCAAAATGACAATGTGATGTCACAATTGTGATAAACTCACAAACTGTTTTTGATATTAAAATGTCATGTCTGATTCTCAATTGTCAATATTTCACAGTGGGGATTTGAGTACACAAATGAAATGTGATGTCACAAAGCTATGTATTTTTTCAAAATGTATAAGAGGTCATAATAGATTTGGGATATAACAATGTGATCCTGGTGTTAAAATATCAATGTGATGTCGCAATGGGTTTGTGATGTCACAGTGTTGGTGAGGTCACAATGGGTTAGTTATGTCATGAGTTTTTAATATCACAATTATTTGTCCAATTTCAATTGCTCCTACTTCACCATGAGGACACTGTAATAACCATCAGTGCTCGTATAATCCACAGGAACAGAAAGTCATCATGACCTCTTGGTATGGACCACCATAGAGAGGGGTGTATGCCGCTGAAAGGGGCAGGACATGCTGTTGAAGGTGATAGGATGTCAAGTCCCACATGGTGAGCTGCCAAGAAGTGATTGGGCATGGACATTTGGGAAGTGATGATTGAAAACTGTTATGTAGGAAACATATTGCAGTAGGGGTAGGGTACGGCCTAAATATAGGCTGCAGGTTCAGAGCAACAGAAGGAGACAGAAAAAGCGGAAAGGCCTAGAAGGAAAGAAGTGATGAGACTGCAGGAGGATAAAGAGCTGGCAGGAAAGGAAATTGAGGGAGAGCAGGAGCTGAAGGATGGCACCTGGCCACTTGGATAGGGCAGGGCAGGCCTGTAAAGTGTAGAACAGCCTGAAGAGAAGAAGGGATTGGTGGAAGGAAAAAAATAAGACCTGAAATGTCGGACAGGTCTGTAGTGAAGAAGGATGAGGAGATAAGAAAAAGCCTTGTCCTTTGAAATTTGGAGCTTTGGAGATCATTAGTTTTGGGGTTGGTTGTTTGAAGACCAGTTAACCAATGGCTGGGCTGCTCTGTGGAGTTCTGAGGGTTCATGGTTGAGGCTGCATGTAGCTCTGGGCATCCAGCCAAGGTCAAGTTAGTCGCTTGTTATAAAATTTAGGAGGACAAGACAGATTTGTGATGCAACATTGCATTAATCATATCATAATGTCAATATGAGGTC
Source organism: Dipodomys merriami (assembly GCF_024711535.1). Classification (NCBI taxonomy): domain Eukaryota; kingdom Metazoa; phylum Chordata; class Mammalia; order Rodentia; family Heteromyidae; genus Dipodomys; species Dipodomys merriami. Next base: position 150,911 of record NW_027204793.1, read on the forward strand.
ACAAAGGGTTTGTAATGTCACAATGGTGATGTGGTCACAATGGGTTTCTGAAATCAAACTATATGCCACATTTGAGATAGAATGAAATCACAGAATAGGCAATCACATTGTCTCTAGGACATCACAATGAATATGTGATGTCATAATGCTATGATGTCATTGTCATTTAGGGATATCACAATGGGCTGATTGTATGCTAACAACAATGTGATCTCACTCTGGAGATGATGTCATAAAGCGTTTGTAATGGTACAATGGCATGTTTGATGTCATTTGTCCATTTTCAAAGGTGCTAAGAGGTCACAACAGATTTGGGATATCACAAGGTGATCGTGATATCACTGTGGAAATGTGATGTCACAATTGGTTTGTGATGTCACAGTGCTGATAAAGGCACACATGGATAGAGATGTCACAATGAATTTGTAATATCACCATTACATATCTAATTTCATTCTACTAGATCACAATGAAGATACGTGTTTACATAAGGAGCTAGAAGTCAGAAAGGCCATGGATTTTGTAAAATATTATGCAGAAATAAGAGATTGGTGAAAATGCAATGGGACATAGATATCCCACTGGCAATGTGATGTTACCATTACATGGGACAGTATTGTTTTGATGTCACAAATAATTGGTAATGCCATACAGCTGATGAGGTCACATAGATTTGTGATTTCACAATGGGATGTTGATGTCAAAATTTCATGCCAGGTCTCCAATTAACAATAAATATATAAGTTCACAAGGCATAATGTATCCAAAGGCATATGTTTGCACAAGTGCAATGAGTATTAACAAGTTTGTGATGTCACAATGTGAGTCAGTGGTCATGACATCTGGCAGTGCGGTGTCACATTGGTCATGATGTCACAGTGGATTTCTGATATCACATGTCATACCTGAAGTATTATGAGTTAAACAATTTATGAGCTTAGAGAGGCCAGAGATCACACTGGCAGCATGTCAAAACATTTATGAGGTAGGAGAGACAGTGGGTTAGTGATATCATAATGGCAATGTAGTGTCATCGAGGTATTGTGATGCCATAGTGGTTATGTGTTCACAATCTATTTCTGATATCAACACACCTGTCACATTTGAAATAGAATGAAATCACAGAATAGACATTCCATTGTATCTGTGACATCACAATGACCATGTGATGTCATAATTCTATGATGTCATTGTTGTTTTATGATGTCACAATGGGATGATGTTGTCATAATGACAATGTGATGTTACAGTGGTGATGATGTCACAAAGGTTTTGAGATGTTAAAATGGCATGTCTGATCTCAATTGTCATTAGCTCAAAATGAGGATTTGGGTACACAAAGGTCCTGTGATGACACAAAGGCCATGCTTTCTTTCAAAGCTTCTGAAGTCATATTAAGATTGGGATGTCACAATGTGAGCATGGTGACACAATGGCAATGTGATATCACAATGAGTTTTTTTTTTTTTTTGGGTCCGGTCGTGGGGCCTGAACTCTGGGCCTGGGCGCTGTCCCTGAGCCCTTCACCTCAAGGCTAGCACTCTACCACTTGAGCCACAGCGCCACTTCCGGTTTTTTTCTTTTTGCTTATGTGGTGCTGAGGAATCGAACCCAGGGCCTCAGGCATGCAAGGCAAGCGCTCTACCACTGAGCCACCTTCCCAGCCCATCACAATGAGTTTGTGATGTCACCATGGTGATGAGGTCACAACGGTTTAGTGATGTCTCATCAAGTAATATAACAATGACATATAAAATTTCAATTTCTTCTAATTCACTATGAGGAAACTATCATAACCAGTGAGGCCAGAATTATCTGTGGGAGCCCATAATCATTGTAAATTCTTGGCCTGGCCCACCGGAGAGTGAGGGGAATACCGCTAAAGGTGGTGGTGTCAAGCCTCACATGGTGAGCTGTCAAGAAGTAATTGAACATTGGGCAGTTTGGGAAGTGACGATTGAAAACTGTTAGGCAGACGACACATTGGTGTGAGGAGGGGTACAACCTATATAAAATTTGCATTTTCAGAGCATTAGAAGGGGACATAAAAATGAGAGCTACCCAGATGGAAGAAAGTGGTGAGACAGCAGGAAGGGAAAAGAGAAAAGAGGAAGTTGAGGGAGAGCAGAAGGTTGGCAAGAGGTCACTGGGGCAGAGGAGGGCAGGCCTGTGGAGACTGGAGAGGCCTGAAGGAAGTGGTGGAAGGGAAATAGGGAAAGACCAGGAAGGAAGGACAAGTCTGTAGCGAAGGAGGGAGGAATGGAAAAGTAAAAAACCTCGCTCATTGAGGTTTGGAGTTTTGGAGATCATAATTTTTTGACTGGTGGTTTGCAGACCAATTAAGAAAGGGTGGGGCTGCCCATTGAAGTTCTGAGGTTTGGTGGTCAAGGCTGCTCTTGCACCTGGGTATCCAGTCCAGGATAAGGTAATCACAGTCCGCTTTCTAGTGTAAATTGGATTATTATACTAAATGTGACTTGATGGTTTGTCTCTTTGCCTTAGAAGTTATAAGTACACGAGTTCACAGAAAGAGTTTGAAGTCTCAAAGGCCATGAATTTTCTAAGATGTGATGTGACCATATAGTTTTGTAAAAAACACAATGGGACAGTGATATCACAATGGCAATACCACAATATCATGTCAAAATAATGCTTTCATACCACAATTAGTTGTCGATGCCATTCTTGTGATGAGGTCACAATAAGTTTGTGATGTCACAAAGGGTTCATGATGTCAGAGTGGCATGGCAGATCTCAATTGTCATTAATTGGCAATGAATATATGATTTCAAAAAGGGACTGTAATGTCTCCAAAGGCATTTGTTGTCACAAATGTGATGCCGTTCTAACAGGTTTGTGATGTCACAATGTGACACAATACTCATGATAGCTGGCAGTATGATGTCACAGGGGATTTCTGATATCACATGTCATACCAGAAATATGAGATTTAAAACAGATTATGAGCTCACAAAGGGCTTAACATATGACAATGGCAGCATGTCACAAAACTTATAAGGACTGGTTTGTGATGGCACAGCAGATTAATGATGTCACAAAAGATTGTGATATCACAATGGTTATATGGTCAAAATGGGTTTCTGAAATAGAATAAATTCACAGAATAAGCCTTCACACTGTTATGACTATGATGTAACAATGTCATTGTGATTTATCATGCTATGATGCCATTGTTGTTTGGTGATGTCACAACGAGCTGAAGGTGTAATAATGACAATTTGATGTCACTGCTTATTTATGATGTTACAGTGGTTATGAGTTCAAATTATGTTTCTGATGTCAACACACATGTCAAATTTGAAAAAAGAATGAAAAAGCCTGGAGCCAGTGGCTCATGACTGTAATCCAAGCTATTCAGGAAGCTGAGATCTAAGGATTGCACTTCAAAGCCACTTTAGGCAGGAAAGTGTATGAGACTATCTCCAATAAAAACCATTAGAAAACCAGAAGTGGTGCTGTGACTGAAGTGATAGATTGCTTGCCTTGAGCTGTAGAGCAGGGACAGAACCCAAGCCCAGAGATCAAGCTCGATGACCGAAAAAAAAAATTAAAAACAGGCATTCACAATCTCTAACATCACAATGACAATGTGATCTCATAACGCTATCTTGTCATAGTTTTGTGATGTCAAAAGTAGTTGGTCCTGTCATAATGAGAATGTTATGTCACACTGGTGATGTCACGAAGAGTTCATGATGTTACAATGGCATGTCTTATATCAATTGTCAGTTCATAATCATGGTATAGTTACACAAAGGGACTGTAATGTCACAAAGGCCATGTGTTTTTTCAAAGGTGCTAAGAGGTCCAAACAGGTTTGGGATGTCACAATGTGATAGTGATATCAAGTGGCAATGAAAGCTCACAATGGGTTTGTGATGTCACATTGGTGATGAAATCAACGTTTTGTGAAGTCACATCTCATACTCACATGTCCAATTTCAGTTGCTACTATTTCAAAATGAGGATATGAGTTCACAGAAGAAGACTGAAATATAAAAGGCCATGAATTTTCTAAAATGCTATGAAGACATACTAGGTTTTTGAAAAAACATTGGAACAGTGATATCGCTATGGCAATGGGATGTTGCAATATGATGATTTAATAAAGTTTTGTTGCCACAATTGGTGATGCCATACTGGTGATAGTTTACAAGAGGTGTGTGATATCACAATGGGTTGGTGATATCAAAATGACACATGTGATCTCAATTGTCAACTCAAAATGAGGATATGGGCTCACAAAGGGACTGTGATGTCTCCAAAGTCATGCGTTGTCTCAAAAATGATGAAGTCCTAACAGGTGTGTGTTGTCAGAATATGACAAAATGCTCAGAACATCTATCAGTGTGATGTCACCATGATCTAGATGTCACACTGCATTCGGGTATCACATTTCATACCTGGATTGGGTATGAGAGGATTGGAATTTCACAGTGGGTTAGTGATATCACCATGGACATATGGGGTCACAAAAGGATTGTGCTACCACAATGGCTATTAGATCACAATGTGTTTCTACTATAATAGGTTTGTGCTGTCACAATTGGTTGGAAATGTCACAATGGCATGCCGATTCTCAAATAACTTTAATTCACAATGAAGATATGAGTTCACAAAAGGACTGTGTTGTCTCCAAAGTCATGTGTTGAGGCAAATGTGATGAAGTCTTAACACATTTTTGAGTTCACAATGTGACACCATGGTCTTGATGTCTATCAATGTGATGTCACAATGTTCATATTGTCAGAGTCAAAACAGAATATAAGCTTACTAAAGCCCTAAAATATCCTAATGGCAGCATATCACACGTTATGACTAACAGTTCATGGTCCTTGGAGCTTAAGATTCTTTGAAATTGTATCCTCATTTTGAACTAGTAGAAATTGAAATTGGACATGTCATTGTAATAATACTAACTCTTAGTGACATCACAAACGCATTGTGACCTCATCATCACTGTGACATCACAAACTCATTGTGACATCACATTATTGTTGTGCCTTCACAATCACATTGTGACATCACAAAGCAATAATGAACTCTTAGCACCTTTAAAATACACATGACCTCTGTGTCATCACAGACCCTTTGAGTACCCATATCTTCCTAGTGAACTAATGAAAATTGTGATCACACATAGCATTGTAGCGTCACAAATACTTTGTACAATAATTATGACTGTGAAATCACATTGTCATCATGACACCATCATCTCATTGTGATTCACAAAACCGCAATGACACAATACCATTTTTCTCTTTTTTTCTTCCGTACGTTTTTTATTGTATGTGTACTGTACAGAGGGATTACAGTTACATGAGTAAGGTAATGAGTACATATCCTATCAAACATTGCTGCCTTGATATCCCCTTGTCACTTTAATGTCATAGACCCATTGTGAATGCCTATACTTTGATTTCATTCTATTTCAAATGTGCTATGTGGGTTGATATCAGGAAACCATTGTGAACTCATAACCTTTGTGACATCAAAATCTCTTTGTCACAACACTTTGCATTTGTTATATCATTAATCCACTGTGACATCAAATACCTCTCCTGTCCTCATAACTTTTGTGAAATGCCATTGTGATTTCTTAGGCCCTTTGTGAGTTGAAAATCTGTGTTCGACTTCATATTTCAAATATGACATGAGATATCTAAAATCCAATTTAACATCATGATAACACACCCCTGGACATCATAACCATTGTGTCACTTTGTGACATCTCAGACCTGTTAGTTCTTCACTATCTTGACTGCAAATATTTTGGTGACATCAGAATCCCTTCCCAAACTCCTCATATACTCATGGTGAGTTAGTGATAATTGAGATCCCACATGCCATTGTGACATCACCAACCCCTTGGTACATCTCAAATCTATTGTGACCCCCTCATCAGTATGACATCACCAATTGTGACATCAAAAAATTATTATAACATGATGTTGAGACATCACATTGTCATTGTGAAATCACTGTTCCATTGGGTTTTCACATAGTATGACCACATATTATGAAGCTCCTTCTATCACCCGGTATCCTCATATTGAATTATGAGTAATTGAAATTGGATGTATCATTCTGATATTACAAACTGTGACATCACTAAACCATTTTGACCTCATCACCATTGTAACATCAAAAACCCAATGGGACATCTCATTTTCATTGTGACATTATGGATCACATTGTGCCCTTTGAAACCTATTATGACCTCTTACCACCTTTGAAAACACACATGGCCTCTGTGGCATCACAGAACATTTTTGTATCCATATCCTCATGGGGAACTGACAACTGACATCAGACATACCATTTAAACATAAAAAAATCCTTTCTGACATTATCATAATTATGACATCATGTTGCCATTATGACACCATCAGCTCATTTTGACATGTAAAACTACAATGACATCATAGCATTGTAACATCTAAATGTCATTCTGATATCATAGACATGTTGTGTTTGCCTATTATGTTATTTGATTGTATTTCTAATGTGGCATGTCGGTTGATATCAGAAACCCATTGTGAGTTCATGACCATTGTGATATCATGGTGCTTTAGTAGCATCATATTGCTATTGTGATGTCACAGTGCCAAAATGATGTCACAAAGGGATTCTGATGTGACAATGGTTATGACATCACAATGAGTTTCTGATATCAACCCACATGCCACATTTCAAATACAATGAAATCACAGATTTGGCATTCATAATGTGAATATGATGTCACAATGACATAATGGCAAATGCTATAATGTCATTCTCATTTTGTGTTGTCACCATAAGCCAAAATGTGATAACAACAATATGGTGTCACAATGATTACGACATCACACAGGGTTTATAATGTTACAATGGTTATGAGGTCACAATATGTTTCTGATATCAACTGATATGCCACATTTGAAATAGAGTGAAATAACAGGATATACATTCACAATGTGTCTATGACAGTAAAATGGCAATGCGATGTCATAATGCTATGATGTCACTGTAGCTTGGTGATGTCACAATGAGCTGATGATATCATAACGACAGTTTCATGATGTCACAAAGGGTTTGTGAGGTCATAATGGCATGTCAGATCTTAACTGCCATTAGTTTATAATGAGTATATGAGAATGAAGTCACAATGACATACACAAATGAACTGTGATGACACAAAGGCCATTTTTTTTGTCAAAAGTGCTAAGGATCCTAACAGGTTTCATTTGTCAAAGTGTTAATGATATAAAAATGCGTAAGTGATGTCAAACTAGTTTGTAATATCACACTTTATTTCAAATTTCAATTGCTACAAGTTCACAATGATACAAGTTCAGAGAAGGAGCTTGATGTCCCAAAGATCGTGCATTTTCTAAGATGTTATGAGGTCATAATAGGTTTGTGAAAGCATGATGGTACAGTAATATCACAATTGCAATATGATGTCAAATTATAATGTCATAAGAATGTTGTTATAATCACAATTAGTTGGTGATGCCATAATAGTGATGAGTTCAAAATCGTTTTATGATGTCGCAGTATAGATTGGTGATGTGACAATGGCATTTGACACCTCAATTGTCAATAGCTCACAATGAGTATATGAGTTTAGAATGGGATTGTGAGGATTCCAAAGTCATTTGTTGGCACAAATGTGATGAAGTTGAATAGATTTGTGATGTGACAATGTGACACAATGGTCATTACATCTAGCAGTGTGATGTCACAATACTCAAGATGTCACAGTACATTATTAATATTTTATGTCATACCTGAAATAATATGAGGTCAAAATAGAATGAGCTCTCAATGGGCCTAACATAACACACTGGCAACATGTCAAAACTTACGAGGGCAGGACATGTTTGAGTTGTCACATTTGTTTAGAGATATCACAATGGCAAAGTTTTGTCACAAAGGGATTGTGATGTCACAATGGTTATGAAGTCAAAATGTGTTTTTTATATGAACCCACATGCCACATTTGAAATATAATGACATCACATAATAGGCATTCATAATGTAAATATGATGTCACAATGAAAATGTGATGTCATAATGGTATGATATCATTATAGATTTGGGATATCATAATGACCTGATGTCATAATGACAATGTGATGTCACACCTGTGATTATATTGTAAATGTTTTGTGATCTCATAATGGCATATCTGATCTCAATTGACACTTCACAATGAAGATATAGATACACAAAGGGATTGTGGTGTCACAAAGGCCATGTGTTTTTACAAAAGTGCTAAAGATGTCATAATGGGTTTGGGAGGTCTCAGGGTGATTGTAATGTCACAACAGCAATGTGATATCACAATGGCTTTGTGATGTCACATTGGTGAGGAGGTCACAATGGACAGGACAGCTTTGTGATGTCACAACAGATTAATGATATCACAATGGCACAGTGATATCACAAAAGGATTTTCATGTCACAATGGATTTCTGATATCCACCAATATTGCTTGCTTGAACTACAATGAAATCACAAAATAGGCATTCACAATATGTCTATAATTTCACTATGACATGCTGTCATAATTCTATGATATTTAAGCTTGGTGATGTCAAAATGACATGTCTAATTTTATTGGTCATTAGATTACCATGAGGATCCCAAAGGTTGTTATGTGCTGAGTCCTTCAAAAGGCACATTGTGATGAGTCCATTATACAGGTTTCTTTGTGCTATTTTTTTAAACTATGCTGTTTGCTGTCATCCAAAAAGGTGCTATGTTCTGAGTCCTTGTGAGGTAGGTATCCCTGAAAATTACACACACACACACACACACACACACACACACACACACACACACACACACACACACACACACTAACAGAGGGTAACCGTGCACCTGCTTAGTGTGTGAGGTGGATAGAGAATAGTCTCTCCCAGCTGTTGGACTGAGGGAGGGGTTCGTTGCCATGGGCAGCTGCTGGGGTTCGGAAGAAGCCCTGAGCTGTGGTGAGGCTGCTTCTTCCATGGCCTGTTAGCCTTAGGGAGTCAGGGCACCACAAGGTCAGGGATGGGGGGTGTAGTCGAGTGGGGAGGGGGCGTGACTGAGGAGAGGACAGGACGTGGCCGAGGGGGCACATATCTGCTGCAGCCAGGGGCACATGGGGGCTGGCTCAATTGTGCAGCGTGGGTGGGGCGGCCCGGGAGAGAAGTGGGGGTCAGAGAGAGACAGCAGACAGAAGAGCAGGCACAAGCACCAGGGGAGGCGGCATCAATGTCTGGCTTCTGCTGCTGTAGGATCACGGGTCTGTGCTAGGAGCACAGAGCACACAAAGCCAGCACAGCAGGCACATCCCTCCCACAGGCCATTGGAGGCTCAGAGGCCAAGTAGGCATTGAGTCTGAGATTCCAGTGCCAGGAGCTCAGCTAGGCCTAAGGCGGGCTCAGTCCTGCCACCTTCCTGCCCCTGTCCTGGCCCCCTTTCCTGCTCTGCCCGTGGCATTACGTTTCAAACATGGGCTGCTGGCTCGGACGTGAGCACCTCTCAGAGTCATCCAGTGATGTGCCCCAGGCCAGCTTGTGGCCCTGACCATGTACTGACCCCCATCCACTGCTCTGGGCCTGAGCATCTGCCATGATGCTGCCATTGCTGCCCACTACACCCAGAATGGCAGCCTATAGCATCTCCTAGCAGCACACATGAGTGGCCGTCCCAGGGGCCCGCACCTTGTGACCTCTCCAAATCCCCTCTTCCCCACCCCAACCCAGACTCGCGACTCCCCCTTCCCTTCTCACATCCTAACCTTGCCTCACCAGTGCCAGGGGCCAGCCCTGGCTCTGCCACAAATGCTCCCCAGGAGTGGGGGGTGGGGGAGTTGGTTTCGACCCAAGGATCCCACCCCTATCACTAGTGTCAGTGTCCAAGGAAATGGGGAGATGCAGGGTTGGGTGAGAAGGTGGCATCACCAAGCCCCTGGCGTGGAGCAGTGGGAACCACACAACCTCACATGTTCACCCTTCCTCTCCTAGGTGGGAATTTTGTGGCTTTATAAAGAGGTGGGGAGCAGCAACTCCACACCTGCCTTCTCGGGTCTTTTCCTTTTTTCTGGGGGTGGGGGCGGTGTTGGATGCAGAAGATAGAGACCCATTGCTGTGTGAGTTCTTGTCCTCTGTTCTCAGTCATCCTCTCATCTGAGGAGGGTATCAGAAAATCCTACTAGGGAGGTGAGAGCACTGGGGGTCAGATGAAAGGTGAATATCTGGAGGTACACACTCTCTCTGACACCCATACACCTGTCCTGTCCCCCCCCCGCCCTATGCCAGCTGTCAACAGTACTCACAGGTTGGTCACATTTCCCAGCTCTTCCAGCATCTGCTGGTGCTCCTGGTCCATCTGTTCTCCTTGTCCCTCCAAGAATCCACCCAGTTGCCCAGAAGCATCTAGGCTGGAAGTAGGGAATGTGTCCATGTTTGTAGTCTTTAGAACCCCATCCATTTCCTCAACACCATGCCCACCCCAGCTTAGACACCCATTTGGGGACCCATGACCCCCTGCTTGTTTTCAGTTCTTGCTATGAGGAGCCACCTGTCTGGGGATTTAATGCTGGTTGTTCCCAAGGGGAGGAGTTTGGCCCTGCAGAAGGCAAGAGGCAGGGTGGTGCTGTGTCATTACACTAGTGCTCCCCTTGGGTGGGAACCCTTGCTTCTGAAAAGGGAATGGGGAATGGGAACCTGCATGCTCCAGCTGTACATTGTCCCAGATGAGTAACCAACAAACTTAAGAGAGGCACTACTCTGAGTCTGTGTGTGTGTGTGTGTGTGTGTGTGTGTGTGTGTGTATGAGAGAGAGAGAGAGAGAGAGAGAGAGAGAGAGAGAGAGAGAGAGAGAGAGAGAGAGAGAGAGAGAGAGAGAGAGAGAGAGAGAGAGAGAGAGAGAGAGAGAGATCATCTTTCTCCTTGTACAGCCTGATTGTGCTCAGGTGAGTGATCATTTGACAAATTGCAGGTACTGCATGGAAGACACTTCTGTCACTGTTCTGGATTTGTGTGTGTGTGTGTGTGTGTGTCACCATGTCTAAAAACAGCAAAAGCCTTTTATTTCTCTGTGTGTATGTATTTGTTGTTGTTCTTTTTTCATCAGTACCAAGTATGAGCCCAGCCACAATTTTTGTTTTCTCCTTCACAGTTTCATGGATCCTTTATGAAGATTTCAGTAGACATTCCTTTCCTCCCCTTTCCACCTCACTTTTCTCCTTTTCCTGTAACCCACAATAGCTGCTGGGCCTGCGTGGCCCTCCCCTAGGAGACCTGTGTGAACTCAAGTGGACACCTGTCCTTCTATCCCAGGCCAGAAGTTTGGTGAGGCAAGAGTGTCCACAGCCACACTCTTCCAGACAGACACTCTGCTCTCAGTGTATAGTTGGAGCTAATTCAAGGGTTGGGAATGTGTCTGCCAAACATAATTAGGGAAGGAGATGGGAGAAAGGATAGGGCAGGGGCTGTGAAGCTATGAGGTTTTGGGGGCTGGCGTACAGTGTGACATGGAAGATGTTTCACCATGACCGAGGATGAGAGGGGATCCTTACCTAGGGCGTTTATGGCCTCTGTGGACATCCAGGCCCAGGGCTCCGGGGCCCCACTGGTGGCGTGGTTTCTCTCCCGGGGCAGTGAACCAGTGGTCAATCCTCCCTGGAGTCCTGCAGACTCCAATCTGTGTCCTATCTGGGATGTTTCAAGCTGGACAGTGGTAGGCAAGTCCATTCCCCCTGCTGGAGCCCGCTTGGTATCAGGATATGGCAATTAGATAGGGATCGATAAATCCCAGTTTCCATAACCTGCTGTAGGCTGTCTGAAAGCAAAAGGGGACCACTGATTTTGGAACACTTTAAGTTTGATTGGGACAATTTAAATGCTACATTTTCCAGGTTTTTTTTTTAATTTAAGCTGGCAATTTCCACTAATGCCTTGGATGGACGTTTTCAGCTGCCAAACAATGACGTTCAAAGCGTCACAGGCAGAGTTCCCAGGCCAGATTATTTCTTGCTTTGAACCTTGTGCCTTGACTAAGCCTTTCTCTGGCAGCTGCTGAATCTCCTCCAGTTCTCTCTAGGGTGACCACCTCAGTCGGGGACGTCCTGGGGAGCAGAGATTGTGACCTTGACATCCTCAGCCTGCAGCTGTGAGCAGAGACGATTCCCAGTAACTGCACTGGATTATGGGAGACTCTGAGATCCCAGGCTGCCTCAAAGATCCTTTGTCTGCACCATGAAACTTGGGGGCGGGATTTGGTAGACCATCCTGGCTGGTCCCAGGGGGAGGAGAGGAGGCCTCTTGAGCCAGTCATTCAGCTCATGGCAAACTCGTTCATACCTGAGTGGCGAATTGATTGCCACAGAGCTGGTCAGCCGCTGGACAGAGATCTTTGAGAAGATAGGCATCCTAGAGGCCCTGGAATCCAGTGAGTACATCATAGCTCACATCCTAGGAGTCAAAACAGTTAAGTGTGGTGCCACCAGGAGGGCATGAAGAGGGAAGAGAGAGAACTGTGGGAGAGCTTCATCAGGCTTCATCAGAGGAATAATTACAGGGGATACATACCTGAATCAGATGGGACTTTTCTGTAGTATTGTCATAGACAGATGCTCATTTATTTATCCAACAAACCTATACAGTGTGCACCATGCTCTGGGAGGTCTTAGACAATGAAAGGTTCCAGGACTGTTTCCACAGAACATGAAGAAAACTTGGTTTGAGCTGGATGCTGGTGCTTCTAGCCTGTCATCCTAGTTACTTAGGAAGCTGAGATCCAAGGATGGAGGCTTTTGGCCCGGGCAGGAAAGCCTGTAAGACTCTTGTCTTCAATTAACTACCAAAAACAAAACAACAGAAGTTGTATGGCTCAAGCAATAGACTGCTAGCCTTGAGTAAAAAGTCTCAGGGATAGCACTTAAGCTCCGAGTTCAAGGCCCATGACTGACACAAAGAAAGGAAAGACACAGAGAGAGAGAGAGAAACAGAGAGAGAGAGAGAGACATAGACAGAGACAGAGAGAGACAGAGAGAGAGAGAGGAGGGAAGGACAGAGGGAGAAAAAGAGGAAAGGAAGGAAGAAGGGAGAACATGCAAGACTTGTTTTGGAGTCCCTGGATCAAGGGAGCCAACCATTCACAATCTCTGTGGGGACAGTTTCAGAGATTAAAGCCAGTATGTTGGATCAAGCCACTGACCCCTGAGCAAGTTCATGACATCCAAGAGCTGTGTACTCAACCGAGTGCAGAGGAAAGCAGCCTCAGTAGACCCTAGGGATCAGGGTGGGTTACCAGGTTTAATCATCCCTGGCCCCAACGAGTTTATTTTCTGGTCAGATAAGAAGAAAGTGTCCAAGGTCTAGGGAGGTATTGGGGAGAGGAAGTGTGAAGGGTGGGGGCAAGTGATAATTAGGATGATGAAGAGGGAGGATGATTCCAGGTCAGGGGTGTCAGGATATTTTAGCTATGATTTCACCTGACAACCTAGACTACCAGTGATCGAGCCTTTGATCCAGCCACAATACTATTAAAAGTCCTGGCACCTTGGTATCACCGTTGACGACCTGGCTGTCATTCACTGCAGGATGCCTGTGCAGTTCATCCTTGGGGGCTGGGACTTTCGAGTGCTCAATTGGGCTCAATCTGAAGATGACACCCCTGGTGTTTATTCCTCCATGAGAGACAGAGGTAAGCATGCCACTGGCACAGGGCAGCCTGGGAATGAGGGTGGGAGTTGGGACCCATGTTGCTCTGAGACTTCATCTAGAAGGTGTTAGGGCCCTGTGACTTCCATTCTCAGTGGCAGAAGGGGGTCTCTTTCATGGCTTAGTCTTTAATCTAGATGGCAGATTTGGGATTCAGAGAGGGCAGGCTGAAGGTGAGGCAGGGCTAGGTAGAGACTGGTGGGAAAACCAGAGGCACTGGGCTCTGAGCAGGGTTGCTTTTTTTGATAATACTCAAACACAGGAACATTCCTGGGATAGATTAGCCATTTTCACCTTCCCAAGAGAGAGGGACCTAGAGCTCCCCAGTCTCAGTCCCTTGACCAAGAAACCCTGTGGTTCCCATATCATGTGTTTGGATAACTAGATCTCACTTTACTGTCCAGTGTTGAGGCAGAACTCTGAGAGGTCTTGAGTATTTGATAATTTCAGGGGATCCTCAGTATGAGATTGTACTTGAACGTCCTAATTTGGTGCATGGTCAAGCCCATCTAAGACTGCCATGGTGTAGGACAAATTATCTAGAGAATCCTAGCAGGGTGGGAGAGTTCTGAGAGTCTTGATTATTATGTGTGAGTTTTGAGCACCCGTGTGCCCACCTGCTTCCCTTTCTTGGGTGGATTTTGCTAGGAAATGCTTAAAATTAGGGGGTGTTTTGTCTTTTATGCTCAAAGATAGGACTCTAACCTTTGAACCAGAGCTTTACTTCTAGCTCTTTTGGGTTTAATTGGAGATAAAGAGTTCTGATGGACTTGTTGCAAAGGGTGGCATCCAACTGCAGTCCTCAGATCTTAATTTCCTAAGGGGATAAGATGACAATCATGGAAAATTATCTTTAGCCAAGTGCCAGTAGCTCATGACTGTCATCCTCGGTACTCAGGAAGTGAGATCTGAGGATCACAGTTCAAAGCCAACCTGGGTAGGAAAGACTCTGAGACTCTTATCTCCAACAAACCATCACAAAACCAGAAGGGGTGCTGTGGATCAAGCCTTGAGCTGAAGAGCTCAGGGACAGCACCCAGGCCCAGAGTTCAAGCCACACAACCAAAAAAAAGAAAGAAAGTAAAACATCCTTGCCTGCAAAAATGTGGAGGTGTGTGTGTGTGTGGGTTCTGTGGAGACCAGGTGCTGGCCTCACTTTACAGACATTTCTAAGAACTCCCCAAGTTTTCCCCAGTTTGAAGCCACAGTAGGATGGGCGGTGCCTTACCAAGAACTCAAGAGGACGAGGCCTTTGGCAGGCAGTGAGTGGGTAAATGGGTGAAGAGATCGGAGTGTTGTGCCTGTATTCTCTCCATTGAAGGATGGGTTTGGATGCTGAGTGTCAAAGTTTGAAGTCAAGGGCTGCAAGAAGTTCGTGTCCTGACAAATTGAGTTTCCTCTGGGAATATGAACATGGCTAAAGCAGGGTGCTGCTGGTGGCTCACAACTGTCATCCTAGCTACTCATAAAGCTGAGATGTAAAGACCACAGTTCAAGGCCAGCTTGGTGATACTTCATATCCAATGAACCACCAGAAAACAGGAACTGGCTTTGTGGCTCAAGTGGTAGAGTGATCATCTTCAGCTGAAGAGCTGAAAGTCAGTGCCCTGGCCCAGAGTTCAAACCCCATGACAAGCAATAAACAGAGGTGGCTGTGTTTTCAACATATCAGTGTGTATGGTAGGAAATTCCATGCTGGGTTATGAGACATTCCAGATATGTTAGAGGCTCAGTCTTGTGTCTACAGTTGGACTGAGTACGATAGTGCCATCTTCTCACTGGTCAGATATGATCCGAATGGAGGGAGTTCGTGGTTCTGTTCTCAGGAACAGCTGAGGCCTTGGAATGTCCGTGTGTGTGTATGTGTGTGTGTGTGTGTGTGTGTGTGTGTGTGTGTGCGTGTCTGTTTACGTGTCTGTGTGTCTGTGTGTGTGTGTGTAATTTTCCCTCATCCTTCTCTGCCCCCTTCTTAGGTTCCTGTCCTCCTCTTTCTGACTTCAGATGGTGCCCTTCCTCCACACCGACCTTGCCTTTAGCTCCCTATCAGCATCTACAATGAGTTGAAAATTGCCAGTGGCCTGTGTTCCATATTTTCTCTGGGGCACAAGTCTGGCTGTCCAAATATTTGGCCGCCTCCAGCAGATTCTGGTACAGCAGTGCCAGCTGGCATAGGTCTCTCATGCCTCAGATGGAGGGCCTCAGTCATATGATGTCCTGTCCTTTTCCTCAGCTGGGCCTCTGACATCCCTCTCAACAGGCTGGCAGTGGAGTGGGGAATGGGGTTTTGCTGGTGGGTCTGGCCAACTCAAGCTTGACAGCTGACTGAAGGCCACCCGAGCAAGGAGGATCCAGGGCTACATGGGAGGTGAGACCAAGGTGGCTTGGAAATATTGGTCGGTGTCTAGGAAATGTAAATGTACTTTATCACAGGAAAGTCTATCTTCTGGCCCCAGCTGGGCCTTCTAGACAATTTCGGATGCCCAGAATACAGAGGCACAGACTTTAGATTCCAGGGCCAGGGAGCTGGGAGATGAGAGAATCAATGTTCTGGGGTATTAGTCTTGACCTGGCTATGCCCCTCCCCTCTTGTGTATGTTCACTTCTTAACCCAGTGTTGGCCACACACTGGCCACATGTGGCAGTACTGTGGAAGTGGCGGAAGTGGAGGTGAGATCTAGGATGACCAAAATCTGGATTTATGGCCTGCGGGGCTGGCAAAGTGTGTCTTAAAAAAATCTTTGAGCTGTAACTCTGGGCCTAGGCACTGTCCCTGAGCTTCCTTTGCTCAAAGCTAGCATTCTACCACTTGAAACACAGCTGAACTTTCATCTTTTTTAGTAGTTTGGTGGACATAAGAGCCTCACGGACTTTCCTGCCTGGGCTGGCTTCAAGCTGCCATCCTAAGAGCTCAGTAGCTAGAATTGCTGGCACCTGCTAATGATGTTAGTCTGTGTGTGTGTGTGTGTGTGTGTGTGTGTGTGTGTGTGTGTGTGTGTGTGTGTGTGTGTGTTTACCGGGACAAGAACTCAGAGCCTAGATGTTATCCTTTAGCTTGTTTACACTAGGTTCGTGCGGTACCACTTGAACTACAGTAGCTCAACTTCCCAGCTTTTTGGTGATTCATTGGAGGTAAGATACTGCCCAGGATAGCTTTGAATCTTGATTGATCCTCAGGTCTCAGTCTTGAGTAGCTAGGATGACAGGCTTGATCCACCTTCGCCCAGCTGATAATGGCCTTTCTCCACATTGGATTTTGAGCTTCTGAAATCTTCTTTATTTTTTCTGTGCCTATACTGGGGCTTGAATTCAGGGTCTAAGCTCTGGTCTCTTAATATTTTCCCTCAAGGCTGGTACTCTACCAATTGAGCCACAGCTCCATTTCTGGCTTTTGGTGGTTCATTGGCAAGAAGAGTCTCACTAACTTTCTTCCCCTGAGCTGGCTTTGAACCACGATCTCTTATTTCAATCTCTTGAGCAGCTAGGATTTACAAGGGTTGAGTTACTGGTGGCACTGGGTAGAAGCTTTTCTTAAGCAAGTGTTCTTCCCTGCGTTTGCCCTGATTCCTCCATGCAAAGGAGGCCTTAGGGTCAATGGCTGTGAAAAATAGGCTTTCAGCCACAGGAAATGGCTGGGGTCCATGGTGAAAAATCAAGCTAATCTTCCCCTGGGCCCCATTCTGGACCCTACCCTCTGCCCTACCTGTGACTCAAGTACAAACCTTGACCCAGCCTTGAGTGTTCAGCCATACTTGCCTGAAGACACAGAGCCTTCATTCCTCCCACACCACCTGCTCTACACCACACCTCAGGACCTTTGCCCATGCTGTGTACCTTCTGCCTGAGGCTCTCTGTCCTGTTCCACATCTTAGAACTCCTGTGGAATTTTGGCACTAGTTATATCACCTCCTGGAGCAAGCCCTTCCTTCCATTCTCTCTCTTTTTAAAAAATATTGAGTTCCTAGAGATGGAACTTGGTAGACTGACTGGCAAATGCTCTATATTGGTGTGTGTGTGTGTGTGTGTGTGTGTGTGTGTGTGTGTGTGTGTGTGTGTGTGTGTGCCATTCCTGGGGTTGAAATTCATGGCCTGGATGCTATTCCTGAGTTTTTATGCTCAAGGCTAGCACTCTACTACGTGGAACACAGCTCTACTTCTGGCTTTTGGGGTGTTTAATTGGAGAAAAGATTCTCATATAGACTTTCCTGCCTGCACTGTCTTGCAATTATAATCCTCAGATTTCAGCCTCCAGAGTAGCTAAGAGTATAGGGGTGAGCCATCAGCACCTGCCATCTCCCTCTTACCTATAACCTCGGCCCTCCTCTGAGTCCCAGAAGAGTATGTCTCACCAAGCTCACATGTTTTTGCTAATCTTGGGCTTGAACTAAGGATCTGGGATTAAGCCACAGTGCCACTTTTGGCTTTTTCTGTTTATGTAGTACTGAGGAATCGAACCTCGAGCTTCATGCTCTCTAGGTAAGCACTTTACCACTTAGCCACATTCACAGCCCAAGGCTCACTTCTAACAGGATCTAGGAGGGTGGGATTTCAGCACAGAAATCGCTGGCCATTTTATATCTTTGCCAGGATTTGGGACCAGCCTGAGACTCGGCAATGAGGAATGGTGAATGAGTGATAGCCACCAGGCCTCAGAGATCTAGGCTCACATCCTACAGAGGGATAGGAAATATGGAGCCAGAACCTTCCACAACTCATACAGCCTAGCAACTGTGGTCTCCCTGGAGGTAGTGGCTGGCTGCTAGATGTCCCAATGAAATACCTCAGCCAGAATGTAATGCATCTGTTGCATACACCAGCCCAGGCAAGCCTTCGGGGTTTCACTTATTAAATACCAGAGAAGGATGCTTTGTTCAAGCTACTGGCTCATACTTAGTACTCTCTGAGGGCTTTTCCCAGCTTGCCCAGGTTAGGGGTCTGGGCATGGGCAGCCTGCTGAAAGCCCATCGTCCATACATCTACACACAGAGACATGGAGTTACTGAATTCTTTTATTTCTTTGGCAGGTCCGAGGTTGAAATAGGAGACTAAGCCCTATCCCTGATCTCCTTTTGCTCAAGGGTAGAGCTCTGCCCTTGAGGTACAGGCCCAACCCATGGGCATATTTTCCTGTGATCTCTTAGAAATAAGAGTGTCTAGGACTTTCCTGCCCTGGCTGAATTCAAATTGGCATTCTCTACACCTCTGCCTCCTGAGGAGCTAGCATTAAATACAGGAGCCACTGACACCTGGCTTTCTTTTTCTTCTTGTTCTTTTTAAAATCATGACAATCTGAAATCTTCACAGTGTTATTCCAATTGTTTACATTTGAAATAAATTATCTAGGCCTGGAGTTAGAATGCCAGGACTGCCACTCACAAATGGAGGGAGATCCTGACAAACTCATTCCTATTTATGTGAATGCTAATGGAATATTATCAAAGTAATCAAAGTAATAATTAAATTTGCAGTTAATTCATGATTCTATTTTAGAATGCCACAGAAAAATTATTGAACTTAAATCTTCCATTCTAACACCATGGTATGATTCCTCTAATGGAAGGATATTGACGAATTTTTAATTAATGCTTTCATAAGTATTCAGCCATTATATTTCATTAAATGGAGAAATAACTTAAACTAATAATTGGTAACTATATATATATATATATATATATAAAATTTAATGATATCCTCTATATATTGGGCACTATTGTGGCTTGATCACAGGTCCTCAGAATTTCCTGGCAGCTCAGTTTTCCAGAGGATGGTGAGCCAAGACTGTGACCCCATTTATGGATTGGGCATTCTAGGCCATGAGTTGAAATCTCAGCATGGCCAAAAATTTATTCATGGAGTAAGAAGCCACTTTTGACACATTTTTTTTCCTGAAAAATATCCTGGGTTTCAGTATGATATATAATCTATATGCAAATATATCCTGTGTGATAGGATGTAATAAATGAAATGTTATGTGTATTATAATACTAAAGAAATAAGTGTAATAAACGTCATACTCACTAAACCCATGCATGTAAATAAATCTCATGTATGAATATTATTATTTCATTTTGAGGCTTCTATTCAGGCCCTGGGAACTGGTCTAAAATTTCTTGTCCTCAAGAACGGTGAGCTTCCCCTTGAACCACAGTGCCACAGAGTTACCCAGACCCTGAGTTCAAATCCCAGGCCTGCCAGAAAAGTGGTGCAAATTTAAAACCAGGGCTTTTTTTCCTTTGGCTAAGCACAGGGCTTGAACTCAGGTCTTGGCATCTCTGCCACAGTTGACCCTTGGTTCCTGGGACCCAAGTTCAAATCTCGGGGTTGGCAAAAAATAAAAAGGAGAAGGATAAAACAGAGAAGTTCAATAACATGGTCTTACATTTTTTCCCCTTTGCATTCTGACAATCCTGGGCTTAAATTAAAAGGCCCAGAAAGTGTACATGATCTTGCGTTTGGCTGGCTATGAGGGAAGCCATAACCGAAACTTCAACTTAGGCCTGGAGGTCGAATCCTGCGACTTCCACTAATGATTGTTGGGAGATTCTAAGAAATGCATGCCAATATACATCCATACAAATGGAATGTTATAAAAGTAACCATTAAATTAGTAGTGTATGAGTATACTATAAAATTATACACAATAATTATACTACTTTGACTAATTTTCAATTAATACCTTGTTATATATTCAACCACGATACTTAAAACTTGAAGGAATAATTTATTTGTCAATAATTACTAGTAATATATGTAATTTCATAATATACAGACAACTTTCTCTTATTTTATACATATGTATACATATATATATATATATATGTCAATCTACATATTTATTTGTTTATACACTTGTCATTCCTGGGGCTCAGTTGTATAGTGATGGCTTGTACATACAAAGCCCTGGATTCGATTCTCCACTACCACATGCATATAAAAATTCGGAAGTTGTGCTGTCACTCAAGCACTTGAGCACTGGCTTTGAGTGCAAAACCATAGGGACTGTGTCTAGACTCTTACTCAAGACCCAGGACTGGCACCAAAATATGATTGAATGTTGTGAATACAACTCTATAAGTATAGGACTTCAAATACCTCATCACAGAGCAAGCCATGAGTCTGGTGCTGACAGCTGCCATCTAACCTGACTTATCCAGAGGTATGCCACTGCAAGCCAGCTCCACAGAACCACATGCTGCTGCCTCGCTCACCCCTGTCATCAAGATATTCGGGGGCTGAGATCTCACACTGATGGGTTTAAAACCCAGCCCTGGCAGGATGTCTGTGAAATTCTGTGCTGTAGCTCAAGCAAAAGTTCATAGGACAGTACCCTCAACATTTTAGTGCAATCCCTATGGCTGACTCCCTCCCCCCAAAAAAAAACCCCACCAATCTCAATGATTAGATGTGAACTTTGTGCAGTTTGTGATGTGTTTCTGAAAAAATGGTGATACTGATGAAAGCACCCAATACTAATGACATCTTGTGGGATACAGCTATGTGATGAGTTCTTCCTGAGGTGCTGGGTCCTTCGTGTGGTGCTGTGTGCTGAGTCCTGCTCAGGATGCTATGTGCTGAGTCCTTCACAGGGTGCAGTGTTCTGAGTCCTGCATTGGGTGCTGGGTGATGAGTCTCACTGGATGTTGTGTGCTGAATACTGTAAAGAGTGTAATGTGTTTTGTCCTTCAAAGGGTGCATTCTTTCATCTTGCCCTTGTAATAGCTCCACAACTTGGATGATTAGGCAGACAAGAATATTGAGGCTCAGATATGTCCCCATGGCAGGGACAAAATTATGTATTACTGAAGACTAGTGAGTTGTCTACTGCGGACAATTGTTTTGTTTTGTTTTTTTCTCAGTCATGAACCTTGAACTCAGGGTCTAGGCGCTGATCCTTACCTCTTGGACTCATGGCCAGCACTCCACCACGTGTAGCCAAGGACCCTCTTGCAGCAGAGTGCCACAGCCTAGGGTTGTATCGCCAAGGTCTGTCATCCTGGCTTCTCAGGAAGCTGAGACCAGAGTATCTGGGTTCCAAACTATCCCAGACACAAAAGGTCCCATGAGACTGTTATCTCCAATTCATCACTAAGAAACGTGAAGTGGAAGCTGGGTGCTTGTGGCTCATGCTGATCATCCTAGCTACTCAGTAGGATGAGATCTGAGGATCATGGTTCAAAGCTAGCCTGGGCAGGAAAGTCCGTGAGACACTTAGCTCCAATGAACCACCAGAAAACCGGTGGCTCAAGTGGTAGAGCACAAGATTAGAGCTGAATTGCTCAGGGACAGCACCCAGAACCAGACTTCAACTCATACAACTGACAACAACAAAAAAGACATAAGCCAATTAACAAACCTGAAGTAGAGGGCTGAGAATGTACCTTAGGGGTAGAGTGCTTTGCATATATGAAACCCTAGGCTTGAATACTCTGGACCAAATCACTAGGAAAAAGCCTGAAATGGCTCTGTGTTTCAAGTAAGAGAGGGCAATCCTTGTACAAGAGAAACTAGTGCTCATGTCCTGTGTTCAAGCTCCAGGACTAGTGTATGCACATACACACTCCCACGTGCGTTCGCTTACTGACACACAAACACACACAGAAAGTAGAAGTGAAGCTGTGACACAAAATGGGAAGGCAGTAGACTTCTGCTCTGAGATCATGGTCAGCACCCACGCCCTGGGTTTAACCACAAAACTTAGCCTCTCAGGGCCCAACTAGGAGAGGTCAAAGGTTTCAAAACTTGATGCGCTTCACCAGCCCTAGATGACAGGAAATTTTGTGATATCTGAGATGTTCTTGGATTTCCAAAGCTTCCGGAAAGCTAGGAGAGGCATCATAGGCCCATCATTACAGGTTATGAAACATTTAATTAGGTTAAGTGCCCTAGTTGTTTGCCAGAAGGACTCCTGAATTATATTGAGCCCTGTATCTGAACATCAGAATATAGTCTCACAAAGGCAGTATAAGTGCACAGAACTTGGCCTTCCATGGGAGGTGGCATAAATGAAGGTTTCCTGTCAAAATAGAGCACTTGGGAGAGAGATCGTTTGACTTTCAGAGCCTGCCCACACTCCTCCTCACTAAGTGGCCCAGATAGAGTTGCTTGTTACACAGCTGTACAGGATTGAGGACTTTTGTCTCCCTGTCCAGACAATGAGAAAGTCTTCTTCCAGCAGGACTGGGATGCAGAGCAACCTTCAGGCTATACTGGGAGCAGTGAGTGGAGCCCTTGAACATGCAATGTCATAAAAGCATCCTCTGTGTTATGAACTCATAGTTTTGAATACAAATTTCCTCGCTTGGTGCCATTCATCATAGCTACTCTTACTCTGGAGATTCACCTGTAGGAATACATCCATACATAGACCAAGACGTGGAGATACAGGCTCTTTTTGAGGGGGCAGGTCCTGGGGTTTAACTATGAGCCTGTGCGCTGTCCCTGAGCTCCTTTTACTCAAGGGTAGTGCATTAAGCTCGAGTCAAAGCCCACTTCTGGGTTTTTCTGTGATCTCTTAGAAATAACAGTGTCAAGGACTTTCTTACACTGGCCGGATTCAAATTCAGATTCTTTACATCATCTCAGCCTCCTGAGGAACTGGGATTACAGTCAGCAGCCACTGGTACCATCTTTCTTTTCTTAATTTTTTTTTTAATCTGGACAATCTGACTTCTTAGTGGGTCATTCCAATGGTTTGAACTTATAAGAGACTACCCAATGTTCTTTATAGCTGCTTTCTCAGAGAAGGATTTTCTCTCCTCATCTTCCACTCTGGTCACAGGTTGGAAGACAAAAGTGAGAAATGAGTGTCACAGGATTGAGGAGCAAATGTCCACAGGACATGCCAGTTCTGTCACTTAGCATTGAGCTGCAGTGAATTTACTGTCTCAGGATGAGAGGACCAAAAGCTGGAACGATCGTCATACTGTCTGCATTGCTCCTTTTGCCTATAAAATGATCTGATAATTATGAGTGCTGTGTGTCTCCAACCTTAACTATCTAGGACACACTACAAGTATCTGCACGTTTCTATTTTTATCTAGTACCTCCTGAGATTTAGATTAAAGGTTTTTGTGGAGTGGCTCCTTGGTAAATCCCTGAGGAAAGCTGCTTGAATCCTCTTCAGGAGATCGCCTTACAAAGCCAGCCCAAGCAGGAAGTCTGTGAAACTCTTATTGCCAATAAACCACCAGAAAACCAGAAGTGGAGTAGTGGCCTAGAAGATAGAGCTCCAGTTTTGGGAGAGAAAGCCTAGCAGGAAACACAAGCCAGACCAGGCAGGAAAGTCTGGGAGTTGCTTAAGTCCAATTAACGACCAGTTGGCTGGAAGTAGAGCTATGGCAGTATTAGAAGCTCAGCCTTGAGCAAAACAGCTGAGGAACACATTGCACCCTGAGTTTAAGCACTGAGATGTCCAAAAAATAAAATTCAAAAAGAGAAGGCCAAGTTTATGTATCAGTGCCCTACTTTCTTACTTGTGTATGTTAATTCTTTGAGTGCAAACAGACTGTATGCAAAGCTTTTGCTTTCATATACTGATTGATTTTTCAGATATGCTTGTTACGCATACTGCATCATTCTTTTTATTTCAGCCCCATCGCTTTGCTCTTCCAGGGTTCCAGGCCTCTGTCCTTATACAATGCACATTGCAGCTCTCAGCAGCCTATAGTTACATTTTATTATGAGGCCAATCCAGGAACAGTCACAAATAAGGCAAGGGAAGAGAAGATCAGGGTTTATAGAAATAACCGGTATTCAGAAAATTACACTTGAGGACACAAACTGTAGCATACTTATGTAAAAACTACCATTAAGAAAAAAAGATGAGGGGGCAGGGAATGTGGATTAGTGAGAGAATGCTTGCCTAGCATGCAAGAAGCCCTGGGTTCTATTCTTCAGTAGTATATACAGAGAAAAAGCCAGAATTGGTGCTGTGGCTCAAGTAGTAGAGTGCTAGAGACAATGCCCAGTCCTTGAGTTCAATCTAAGAAATGTCAAAGAGATATATAGGTAGGTAGGTAGGTAGGCAGGCAGGCAGGCAGGCAGATAGATAGATGATAGATAGATAGATAGATAGATAGATAGATAGATAGATAGATAGATAGATAGATAGATAGATAAATAGATAGATAGATAGATAGATAGATAGATAGATAGATAGATAGATAGATAGATAGATAGATAGATAGATAGATAGATAGATAGATAGATAGATAGAAAAATGATACATGAATCTGGTCTTGGATGTCAGGAGGAAAGAAGGGAACAATTCCCAGTCATGAGTCCTTCTGCAGTGTGCCAGGACACCAGCATCGCCTTCACACAACCACAGAGCAGGAAGACTGTCTCTTTTTCACTTCTCAGGCAGAATGAAGGCCCCAGAACCAAGAAGGCAAAGCCAAGTTCTAACTCAGGTGCTTGGAAATAGAAGAGAAACGGCCCTGCCTGACGTTCGACTGGGGATTTGCATTAATGATGTGGAGAATGAAGGAAGGAGAATGGACTGGCAGAGGTAGAAGAAGGGCCTTCAAATCTGACAGATGTAGAGTAAAAAATCCACTCCCTAAGAACAGAGAGCATGGTTTTTCTACTCTGTTCCTGCCCTCTCTCTCACTAAACTGACTCTCGATTGGTAACCTAAAGATAGCCTGAGGCTCCCTTCACCTAAAGGAGGAAGGTTATGCATCGTTTGAAGAGGCTGAGAAAGCCTGACCGTGGTGTAACTGTAACAAATATTTCAGGTTTCCCCTCATTGCTGGATGTGTCTGGAATGAATATAATGAAGTGGTTTGCAGCTCACTTCCCTGTTGAGTGTGTATCTTCTGCCTCCTAATCCTACAAGCCTAGGTCTCTCCACCTAGCCTGGCTTTTGATACTGTTTTCTGTCCTTCAAATACAGTGTTACACTGGAGTTCTCCCTGCTAACAGGGCTAGGGCTTGAATCCTGAGAATTTCATTTGAACCTTGGATGGGTCAATGATGTTTCTTTCCTTCTTCTATAGCACAAGAATTCTAATAACATTTAGAGTTCAAGTAATTTCTCATCACCAAAGGAAACATAAGAAACTATTGAACACCTGACCTTTCAGAAGTGGAAGTCAGAGTGTCATAGACTTTCCTGCCCTGGTTGGCTTCACCCTGTAATCCTGAGACCTCAGCCTCCTTAGCTAGGTTGATGAGTTTAAGCTACTGGTGCTCTGCTAGGTTTAGGACTGTAATGACACTGACAATACAAGTCAAGTGCTTATCACAAAGGGCTTGGGGAGCATATTAAGCCTTTCAACATTGGACCATTCAGATCCCTTTAGCACACAAGGTTATAATGCTAGAGTCTGAGAGCCTGGGCAAGTGGATCTGTTACACTTCAACCTTAAGCTCTGACTCCAATTCTGGTTTACATCAGCATTTATTTTCCAGGGAACGTTCTCCTAATTAGCAGATAGGAAAAGTACTTTGATTAACCCTTACTTTTTTCCAGTTGTGTGTCTTGTATCAAGCTTGGACCCTGTCCCTGGGCAATTCAGCTCAAGGCTAACACTCTACCACTTGAGCCACAGCGCCACTAGGGTTTTTTTTTGGTGGTACATTGGACATAAGAGTCTAACAGGCTTTCCTTGCCTAGGCTGTCTTTGAACTGTGGTCTTCAAATCTCAGCATCCTGAGAAGCTGGGGTTCCAGGTGTGAGCCACCCGCATCTGGCCAATTGTTTATGACAGTCCTGGGGCTTATTTTTATCAAGGCTAGCACTCTGCCATTTGAGCCACTCCACTGCTTCTGGCTTTTTCTGAGTATGTGGCACTGAATATTCAAGCCCTGGTCATCATGCATGTTGAGCCAGCTCTTTACCTGTAAGCCACATTTCTAGGCTCACCCTTACAATCTTATCCCACAACTTGTCTGTCCAAAAAAAACGCTTCTGAGTATAAATCATTAAAGAAATCCCTATAGGAACGTGTTCAAAGATAAATAAGACAAAGTTCATACTTGAGAGAGACCCTAAACGTGTGAAGATTATTACAAATGCCATTTAATTATGTATCATGTTTCAACACAAAAAGTTTTAATGAAAAATGAGTCAATGTCCTAAATTATTGTGTATAATTTTATAATAGATGTGCAAAATGTAATAAATATGTGTATGATAACACTAAATAAAATACTCAATAAATAAATGAATCAAATAAAAAATAAATACAAAATCAATAATAAAAATCATAATATGTAATAAACATAATTATGTAAGTATATATCCTATATTACATATGTGTAGAAATATCTTTTCCATTGTAGGGCCTCCATCAGGCCAGGGGAACTCTAGCCTGAATTTCATTTTGTCAAGGACAGTAAGCTTCGCCTTCACCCATGGTACAAAAGAGTTACTTGGATGGTGAGATCAAATCCAACCAATGGTAAAAATATTGGCCAGTTCCAAGATAGTGACTTAATTTTTTAATGAAAGGAGTTATGTTTATTCAGTTACATAATGAACATTAAAAAAAGCAGTGTAGAATTTTGTACAGCTATTCAGACGTCCGTCCCTTACTCACAAAGTGCTTCTCTGAACACTACATTGTTTCTTTCTTGTACTTTTTTTATTGTAAAAATGTTGTACGGAGGGGTCACAGTTACTTGAGCAAGGTCATGAGTATATTTCCTATTGAGCATTGTTGCCTCCTCCTTTGTTTTCCTCCTACCATCCCTTCCCTCCCATCTCGAAACTACTCCTCCTGCCAATCTGAGTGACTTATTTTTAGTTTTGGCTTGGCATGGGGTATGAACCCCAGTAGTGGCAAATCTGCACTTTCCCTCACATTGCTACAGATTTACAAAGACCCTGAGGTCAAATCCCAGGCTAGGAAAGAAAACTGACAGAAATTCCAAATTAGGGAGCTTTTTTTAAAAATTTAGTTCATTAATTAATTAATTAATTTTTCTTTTCTTTTCTTTTTATTTGGGGGGCCAACCATGGGGCTTGAACTGAGGTCGTGGCAACTCTGCCTCAGCTCGATCACCCTAGGCTAGCTGCTGCTCAGGACCCATACCCAATCCTGGAATCCTAGGCCCAGAGGGCTTGCATGAGGATAAAAGTGGGATAGAACAAAAAGTGGGGAGCTGCAGAAGTCTGGGGTTTTATGTTTTTTAGTTTGCACAGTGACCATCCTGGGTCTGAATCAGATAGCTGCAAAGTTGATCTAACCTGCCATATCTGAAGGCTGGCACACTATCAAGAAAACCATAGGACAACCTGTCAACATAGGCCTTGGCTTCAAATCCCGGTCCTGACACCTACCAATGACAGGGGATCACAAGAGACTCATTCCTATGCATAGGAATACTGATTGAAAGAGAAGTTTGTGCATCGGTCTAGTCTAAAATTGGATGCAATAATCCTAGGACATGGATCGATCCCAATTAATAGTTTATTAAGCATGAAAAGAATACTATTCCTTTAATTGTAGTATAATAAATACCTAAGAATTGGTAGGAACGTAATATATGTCATTCAATCATAGATAGGCGGCTATGGCTCTTTTTACCAATATATATTTATTTGTATACCACTGTCTGCCTATCCACGTAATGCTGTTTTGTACAATCCTGGGGCAAGATCTCAGCAGCTGCGAACCACCTGACAGCTTCATTGGCTAGAGGCTGCCGTGCTCAAACTCACCCATTCATGAATTGGGACTGCATGTCCCTGAGTTCAGATCCTAGCACTGCCAAAAATTTAATCTTGGATTAAGAAGCCAATCTGTTTTCCTTTTCTGGGAGAGTCCTGGGTGTCAGGCATGATTGAGAAGACATCTACAAATCTAAATGCTATGTGAAAGGATGCAAACAATATAATACATTATTAGGTGTCATCACAGTCAATAAAATAAATGGTAAATAAATGAATAAAACAAAAAATTAAATGAATAACCACCCCAAACATAATATAGTCTGAACATCTTTGAAATGTATATAAGGAATATGCTTTCCAGGGATAAGCCTTGAATTCAGGCCTAGGGAACAGGCCTGACTTTCTGTTCTTCAAGCATGGTGAGCTTCCCATTCCTGCACAGTGGAACAGAGTTACCCAGACCTCTTGTTCAAATTCCAGGCCTTGCAGACAAAAAAATGCCACACATTCCAAGCAAGGGAGCTTCATTAGCATTTTTAATATTTTTTCAGTTCACTTCACCTTTATTTGATACATTTTGATTTTATAACACTAAAGTTTTTCAAAAAAAGACTTTAAACTTTTACATTTCATCATAGCACATTGGTGTTTCTATTTTGACCATCTTCTATGAAGAGTGAACATGAAAATAAGGACACCATTTCTCCCTAGAAGGTTGGGACAGTTGATTTTATTTATATTTAGAGTTATTTCTATATTTATAAACTCTACATTTGTGTCATGTTAGTTTTCCTCCGTGCCTACAACGAAATATACTAGGGGAGTCATAGCACAAAAAGTTGTGTTTCTGAATAAAAACTCACTTTTTTGAGGACAGCAGGTACTTGTAAGCATTTTGGGAATAAACTAGATTGTAAAATGAAAAACAATAACATTGGGAGTGGGATGTAGTCAGTAGTGGAGTATTCGCCTAAAGAGCATAAGACTCTGGCATAAGACTCTGAGTTTCCTAAAGCTCAAAGTATTAGAATTTTATGATCTGTATGAACAAACTTTTTTTTTTGGTCGTGGGTCATAGAAAGTTACTGTGATTTTGGCCAAATTTAGATATTTATATTTATTTATGTACCATCATCGTCATAGAAAGTTACTGCGATTTTGGCCAAACAGGGGCTTGATCCCAGGTCTTGGGATCGACTTGGCAGCTGAATGCGCTAGAGGCTGTGGTGCTGACACTCACCCATTCAAGAATTGGACCTCTCAGGCTTTCAGATCAGGTCGCATCATTGCCAAAAATTTCTTCCTGGTGTAAGTTTTCAAGTGTGACACCTGTTTTCCTTTTCTGTGCAAGTTCATAATATGTCTGTAAAGTTACATGCTATGGAATAGATTAGAATAAATGTAGTAAATATTATGGGTGCACTCACAGTTCGTAAAATAAATGCTTAATCAATAAATCAATAATAAAACATAATGATTCACTCCAACAAACACAATATAGACTTAATATATAGATGTAAATATAACTCGTATATTTAACATGTCTATAAATGTTATGAGGTTCTTGAATTCAGGCCTAGGGAAGAGTTTAGTTCATGCATGATTCTCATAGGAAATGATAGGCAAGACGTATGGCACAACAATAATTTTTAATTAAGAGTTCATGAAGTGTGACAATAAGGATCACATTTAGAAATTGGAGGAAAGGGGAAAGATCCAAGAATCAGTACTCACATGGTGTAGAGCACATGGGCAGCAAAGATGGTGCTGATAGGGAGTTGAGTGGACAGAGCCCGATTTGCTTTATGTTCAGTGCTTAAACAGACCGTGGAAGCTTAGGTGCATGATAGGATGTGACCTTGACAGTGATTGGTTCCTCTTCCTCCCCTCCCATGCTACCCATTCTTTTTTGCTTTAAAAATGGCTTGCTCTATGTTAATAAATTAGTTTTCCTGCTTGAGTTGACTCCCCGCTGCATCTGATTGTCTCCCTGGCTGAGGGAGATTGGGGAACAGGCCAGCGGCCACACTTACCTTTCCTCGGACCCTGTCCGTCTTTTGTGGGATGGATGAAGACCCAACATCTGGCTCCCAACAAGGGGCACGAAAGGAAAAATTACCAGCAGAGGCTAAGCAGTGTGTCAGCGTAAGTGAAACCCTTACTATGGGTAATGCTATCTTACAGAAGAAGGAGGAGGAGGCAATATTAGGCCTAGGAGGAGAAAAGGAGGACTTGGGAAGTGAGAAGGAAAAGGAATGGGTCAAATATGACCTAGAACACACTGAAACATGCACCATGGAAGTCAAAACGAGGATGAAAGTTAGTCCCTCTGATTCAGATGCCCCTGATGGTCATAGCCCCTCTCCTTATTCCCCCGATTGGAGGGGAGGTACGGAACCCTACATGATCTGTGAGAGATACCTGCAAGAATCGGACCCGTACAAACCATCCACGGAGGGGTGGAGGGCGGGGGAAGTAAACTACTAGGAGGCCTACCCTGGAAAGGAAGGGCCACCTGAGAGCATGGACCCTAGGCCACAGGATTTGCTACCCCAAGTGTAAACGTTCAATCTGGCACCAAGAGCAAACAGGCCCTTGGAATGGTATCCATGGGAAGCTAAGGATCTTAAAGAGCTCTGCAACGTGGTGGCGGAGGATGTCCCAAACTCTCCTTTGGCCCAGAGCTTATTACAGGACATTGATTATCACCCAGGTGTTGCTAAAGCCTGGCTGGATGTGGCTAAAGCTGTCCTCACTAGTTCTCAGTTTATTAAATGTGTGCTTTCTTTAAGGAGGAATGTAGAGGGCAAGTAGAAAATAACCGGCAGGCTCAACCCATGATACCTATTACTTATGCCTTGTTAACAGGGACGGGGAAGGGTACTCCACTGGCATCCAACAGGAGGCAATACCTGGTCCATACCATGACTAGGTGAGGCAAGCAGGACTTGTCACTTGGTACAAACTGGATGATAGGCCTACTGAGTCCCCTATAGCAGGAGTGAGGCAAAAACCTGGTGAGCCTCTAGCTGAGTTTGTAGACTGAGTCCAACAGAGCATTCATTACAAGCTTCCAGCAGGGAACCTCCGGGATCAGTTTGTAAAGCTACTGGTCTGGGAAGGGATGAATTCATACCACTGCACGGCCTGTGCGGGATTGAGAGAGTTCACTGAGCAGATGGGTGGTGGCCTCACAGGATGTGGGAATGCAACAGCACCAGTCCCAATCACTAGCTTTAGCTTTACAGGCTCAGACATCTGCCATGACTGAGGCTATTACCCAGGCGCTGGCAGCCCAGGGCCGAGGAACCCCAAGATCATCGTGGAGAGGGACTTGCAGGGTGTAGGGGGCAATTTCCCCCTCCCAGCCATTTGGCAGGGGGATTGTTGTAAGCAGTCCTTCTTAAAGTGTCTCTCTTTCAAGTCCCTCTCTCCGATGATTAACCCCAACAGGTGACCTGGACAGTGATCTGCATTGACAATGCAGAAATCATCAATAGACTTCAAGAGAAGCTGTTCCTTTGACCTGGAGGCCTGACCTTCATTTTGATCACCACCCTATGTCATTATGTATGGACCATTTAATATTTGTGTAGGAGCACTTATTTTAATGTTACTGGCTCTAATTGTTCTTTTACTACTTGCTTGTACAACCACCTTTTGTTATGCTTTCCTGTAAATATGTCTAAAATCTGCTCCAAAACAACCCCCACCTCTGGACTCTGAAGTGGCAAAGACTGCTATCCCATCCCTGACTAATGCTAAAAGACTGCTAATGACATTACTTGGCCTGGGAATGCTTTTGCTGATTGTTTTTCTATGCCTTACTTGCATTATATGTGCACTGCAAAACTCTTATGAGTTTAGCCAGCCAATTACATAAGATCAAGCTCCAAGTGAATAAATTTCTCCCAGGGAGGAATCACAGCCAGAAATGGGTAAGAGGGGGTGTCAGTCTGTCCCTTGCTCTGCAGAAGTTCTCGATGATGGGTCAGGCAGACAAGGCGATCCACCCAAACTAAAATAGGTGGGTTCACTTCCTTAAACAAAGACAGGGGAAGATATTGGGAGCCATTTGGAGCTTAAAGTAAAGCTCAAAGTCATCTTGAACACTGTGCTTGCTTAAAGGCACGTACAAGGAACTGGCTTACTTAAAAGACACCAGGTACCCAGGATTGTTCTGCTATGTCTGCAGTTTGTTTTAAATTTTCCTTGTTTTTCTGGACTATAGTAGAATGGCCTGAGTATGGGGGCCCACGAGGATGCACCATGCCACATGTGTGGAACTCCCAATACCCAGGCTGCTCCCAGGTTTTGAAGAGGATGGCCTTACGAGATACTGACTTTTATATATGCCCAGGAATTAATTGAACTGCTTTGGACATTTCTAACTGTGGTGGGACTGATGGCCAATGCTATCCATACCAATGGAATCCTTTTAAAATAACCTTTACAGAGGAGGGAAAAAGATAACTAACTTGGAGGTGGGTCTGCCATTTAAACAAAAAAGAGGGAATCTATAGAGCACATGGACAGTAAAGATGGCGCTGATAGGGAGTTGAGTGGGCAGAGCCCGATTTGCTTTACAGTATGTAACCAGACCATGGAAGCTTAGGTGCATGATAGTATGTGTATGTAACCAGACCATGGAAGCTTAGGTGCATGATAGTATGTGACCTTAACAGTGATTGGTTCCTCTTCCCCTCTCATGCCATCCACTCTTTTTTGCTTTAAAAACGGCTTGATCTGTGTTAATAAATGAGTTTTCCTGCTTGAGTTGACTCCCTGCTGCGTCTGATTGTCTCCTGCGATGAGGGAGGCTTGGAAATGGGCAAGTGGTCGCACTTACCTTTCCACAGACCCTGTCCATCTTTTGTGGGATGAACGAAGACCCGACAACATGGTAGATGGGATTCCACCCCGAGCTTCAAACTCAGGTCCGGGAAACCCCTAGCTACTTAGTTGCTCACAGGTTGGTATCCTCACCTAGACCATTTTGCCAATTGGGCCTGCTAAGCTCTGAGTTCAAATCCCAATACTGCCAAAAGATTAATCCTAATGTGAGAAGCCCATCGATCCACTTGTTTTCCTCTCATGTGAAAGTTCTGGGACTCAGGGAGGATGGAGAATTCTATATAGGCAACTCTATAACCATAGGAATAAGTTGTTATCTGTGTCGGTACAGTTATGTCTGTCATCATACTCAATAAAACACAAATGCATCCATGATTAAGACACACAATAAAAAGAGTAACTAAACTGAACTCATGATGCATTCTATACATATATGTAAATAGAGATCCTATGTGTAAAATAGGTGGTACATTATTATTTCCAGTGCTGGGGCTTCAATTTAGGACCTGTGACCTGGCCTGATATTATAATTTTCAAGGATGGTGAGCTTCCCTTTCCCCCACAGTGTTATAGATTTACCCAGACCTGAGTTTGAATCCCAGCTGTGGGAGAAAAATGGTGCGAGTTCTGAGCCAGATAGTATTATTATTATTATTATTATTATTATTATTATTATTATTATTATTATTATTATTATTATTTCCAAGGAAAGGATTTTTTTAAATATTTTATTTTATTGTTGAACATAATGTACAGAGGGGTTACAATTACATGGGCAGGATAATGCGTACATTTCTTACCAAGCATTGCAGCCTTCTCCTTTGTTTACCCTTCAAATCCCTTCCCACCTTCCCCCCTCCCTTCCCAGTCCCAAACTTTCTCCCTCCCCCCACCCCCGGCACCTACTTTGTAAAGCTCATTTTGGACATGAAAACTTGTACTTCTCATTGTTGCAACAGGACCACCTGTATCCTTAAACGACTTGTTTTTCCCCATCTCCTCCACAAGTTATATTGACATCAAATATAGTGAAAGCAGGGGTTATACTGTGCGGGAGGGACATACAAAGAAACAAAGAAATAATCTTATAAATGGTTTAGAAACACATGCGTGAAAGAAAGAAACATTAAAATAGGTATCTAAGGGATCATTTTCCCATTTTCCTAACATCACATTATCTGACCTTTTCCGCTTGACTCATACAAATACTAGATATTGAAATAAGGGAAACCATGGTACCTATGTTTCTTTGGGCCAGGCGTACTTCGCTTAATATAATTTTTTCCAAGTCTTTCCATTTCCTAACAAATGGGGCAATGGCATTCTTTCTGATGGAGGCATAGAATTCCATTGTATATATATGCCACATTTTCTTGATCCATTCATCTACTGAGGGGCATCTGGGTTGGTTCCAGATCTTAGCTATGGTTAATAATGCTGCAATAAACATAGTTGTGCTGGTACCTTTAGTGTGGTCTTGTTTGTAAACATTTGGGTAAATGCCCAAAAGTGGGATTGCTTGGTCATAGGGGAGTTCAATGTGGAGTCTTTTGAGGAACCTCCATACTGCTTTCCAAAGTGGTTGAACAAGTTTACATTCCCACCAACTATGACGTAAGATTCCCTTCTGTCCACATCCCCTCGACCATTTGTTTTTGTTAGAGTTCTTGATTTTTGCCATTCTAACTGGAGTGAGGGCATATCTCAATGTTGTTTTGATTTGCATTTCTTTTATGGCTAGGGATGTTGAGTATTTCTTCATGTGTCTATTGGACATCTTTCTTCTTCAGAGAAGTTTCTCTTTAAGTCTTTAGCCCACTTGTTTATTGGGCAGTTGTTTATTTGAGGATATGTTGTTGGAGGATTTAATTTTTTGCGTTCCAAGTATATTTTAGATATGAGACCCTTGTCCGTTGTATGGCTAGTAAAGATCTTCTCCCAATCCGGGGCTTTTTATTGATCTTGCTAGCTATGTCCTTTGCCATGCAGAAGCTCTGCAACTTCATGCAATCCCATTTGTCCAAACTTTCTTTGATTTCTTTTGTTTCTGGGTCTCTATTCAGAAAATTTCGGCCTGAGCCAAGGAGACCTAGGGTTTCTCCTATTCCATCCTGTAATGTTTTCAGAGTGTCTGCTTTGAGTTCAAGGTCTTTGATCAATTTGGAGTTGATTCTGGTGCAGGGTGATATATAAGGATCTAGCTTTAGTTTTCTACAAGTAGTTAACCAATGTTGCCATCACCATTTACTGAAAAGGCTATTTTTGTTCCATTCTATTGTTTTAGTTCCCTTATCGAAAATTAGATGGCTATAGGTCTGTAGGTTCATTTCTGGGTTTTCAATTCTATTCCATTGGTCCTGAGGTCTGTTATGCCAATACCAAGCTCTTTTGATTACTATGGCTTTATAGTAGAGTTTGAAATTTGGTATCGATATTTCTCCAGCAGTGTTCTTTCCGTTGAGGAGCGTTTTTGCTATTCGGGGTCTTTTATTGTTCCATATGAATTTTTGGCTTGCCTCTTCTATTTCCTTGAAGAATGAGATTGGAATTTTGATAGGTATCGCGTTGAATTTGTAGATAGCCTTGGGAAGAATTGCCATTTTCATGATGTTAATGTTTTGTATCCAGGAGCATGGGAGGTTTTGCCATTTTTTAAGTTCTGTGTTGATTTCCTTTTCCAAGATTTTAAAGTTTTCATCATAGAGTTCATTCACTTCTTTGGTTAAGTTAATTCCTAGGTGTTTTAATATTTGTGGGGCTATTACAAATGGAGTTGCTTTCCTAATTTCAGCCACACTTTTCTCATTGTTGGCATACAGAAAGGCCATTGACTTTTGGGGTTTAATTTTATACCCTGCTACTTTGCCAACGTTTTGAATCAGTTTGAGTAATTTGGGAGTGGAGTCTATGGGATTCTTTAAATACAAGATCATGTCGTCTGCAAAGAGGGAGAGTTTTATTTCTTCTTTCCCTATTTGGATCCCCTTTATGTCTGCATCTTGTCTTATTGCTGTAGCTAGGCATTCTAACACTAATTCTAATACTTGTCTTATTCCTGAGTTAAGAAGAAATGGCTTTAGTTTTTCACCATTAAGTATAATGCTGGCTGTAGGTTTGTCATATACACTGTTTATTTTATTGAGGAATGTTCCATGGATTCCTAATTTTTCCAAAACCTTCATCAGAAAGGGGTGTTGGATCTTGTCGAATGTTTTTCTGCATCTATTGAGATAACCATGTGGTTCTTATTCTTGCTCCTGTTGATGTGATGAATAATATTAATTGATTTGCGTATATTGAACCAGCATTGTATCCCTGAAGTGAATCCTGTTTGATCATGGTGTATGATTTTTGAGTGAATTGTTGAAGTCGTTTGGCCAATATTTTGTTGAGTGGTTTTGCATCAATGTTCATCAAAGAAATGGGTCTATAGTTCTCATTCTTTGATGAGTCCCTGCCTGGTTTTGGGATGAGGGTTATGATGGCTTCATAGAATGTGTTCGGTAGTGAATTTTCTCTTTCAATTTCATTGAAGAGTTGGAGGAGAATTGGTGTGAACTAGGTTTTGAAGGCCTTTTAAAATTCTGCTGTAAAACCATCTGGTCCTGGACTTTTCTTAGCTGGAAGGTCTGTTATTTCTGTTTCTATTTCAGTGCTTGATATGGGCCTGTTAAGCTGGTTTTGGCATGTCAATATTTGCTAGTAAAATGTCCATATCTGTCAAGTTCTCAAACTTATTAGCATAAAGTTTTGAGAAGTATTCCCTTATAATGTTTTGAATCTTGGTTTTTTCCTTGGTGATGTTTCCATTCTCATCTCTGAGTTTATTTATTTGGGAGTGTTCTCTTCTTTTTCTGATAAGATTTACTAAGGGTCTGTCAATTTTGTTAATTTTTTCGAAGAACCAACTCTTTGTTTTGTTGATTCTTTCTATAGTTTTTTTGGATTCTAATTCATTTAATTCTGATTTAATTTTAATTATTTCTTTCCATCTACTGGATTGGGATTTATCTTGCTGCTCTTTTTCAAGGAGATTTAGATGTGTCATTAATTTTTGGTTTCAGATCTCTCCAATTTGTTGATGTAGGAGCTCAGAACTATAAACTTGCCTCTGAGTACTTCTTTTGCTGTGTCCCAGAAGAGCTGGTAATTTGTTTGTTCATTTTTGTTGAATAGCATGAACATTTGAATTTCCTTTCTAATCTCTTTCATGACTCACTCGTGAATCAGCAGTGAGTTGTTCAGCCTCCATGTGATACCAAACTTTCTTTGGTGGCTTTTGGTGTTGAGTTCTAATTTTATTCCCTTTTGGTCAGAGAGAATGCAAGGTATAACTTCTATGTTTCTGAATTTGGATAAGTTTGCTTTGTGGCCTAAAATGCGGTCTATTTTAGAAAATGTTCCATGTGCTGCTGAGAAAAACGTGTATTCTGATGCTGCTGGGTGAAATGTTTGGTAGATATCTTTTAAATCTAGTTGATCTATGCAGCTCTTTAGATCTGCAGTTTCTCTGTTGAGTTTTTGCAGAGTTGATCTATCTAGTGGGGAAAGTCGTGTGTTAAAATCCCCAACAATTAATGTCTTTGGATCTATATGGGATTTGAGGGAAAGTAGTGTTTCTTGGATAAATTTGGGTGCTCCACTTTTTGGCGAGTAGATAATTAGAATTTTAATATCCTCCTGAAAGAAAGATCCCTTAATTAGTATGTAGCGGAGTTCTTTATCTCTTCTCACGAATTTTAATTTGAAGTCTATTTTATCTGATATTAGGATTGCAACTCCCACCTGTTTATGGGGGCCGTTTGCTTGGTAGATTTTGTTCCAACCTTTACCATTGAAAATGTGTTTGTTTTTATGGGCAAGATGTGACTCCTGAAGGCAGCAGATAGAAGGGTCTTGTTTTTTAATCCTGCTAGACAGCCTATGTCGCTTAATTGGAGAGTTCAGTCCATTAACGTTAAGAGAAAGTACTGAGAGGTATTTGGGAGTTCCTGCCATGTTATCCACCTTCTTGGGGGTTGGGAAAACTGGGTTCTTTCTATGGTTCTTGGATTCTCCGTTTGGGTACAGTTTCTTGACATTTATTGTGGTCTTGTTGGTTTTCTATGTGTAGGACATCTTTAAGAATCTTTTGTAGGGTTGGTTTGGTGGAGATGTATTGTTTCATTTTTTCTTTGCTGTGGAAGGTTTTTATTTGGCCTTCAGTTATGAAGGAGAGTTTAGCTGGGTACAGTATTCTTGGTTGATAGTTGTTTGTTTTTAGGGCATGGCATACGTCATTCCAGGCTCTTCTTGCTTTGATTGTCTCTGCTGAGAAATCTGAGGTGATTCTAATTGGTTTTCCTTTATAAGTGTTTAATCTTTTCTCCTTGACAGCTGTAAGGATCTTTTCCTTGGTCTGAGTTGATCCTGTGTGGATTATAATGTGACAGTGGGATGTCCTATTCTGTTCTGGTCTTTTTGGAGTTCTAAAAGCTTCGTGTATCTGAATAGGCCTATCTTTTTGCGTGTTTGGGAAGTTCTCTGCTAGGATCCTGTTAAACAAATTTCCTAGGCCATTAACTTCTCTTTCTAGGTGCTTCTCTACACCCATTATCCTTAGATTAGGCCTTATGATATTGTCTTCCAAGTCTTGGATAGATCTATGATATTTCTTGGACTTGTCTTAGATGTTTGTAAGTTCTTTCTCTATAATATCTCGGCTGTCTACAATCCCTGAGATTCTATCTTCTGCATGGTCTAACCTGCTGTCAACACTTTCTACTTTATTTTTTATCTCTTTTCCTTATAATTGGTCAGCTTTGATGGCTTCAACTTCTTTGTTGAAGCTTTGTTTTAGATCTTGTATGAACTTCATTACTTCCTTAATTTGATGTTCAGTGTTTATTCTCAGATCACTTAGTTGATTGGTTATGGTTACCTTGGACTCCCATTCCTTCTGTTGGGTTCCATTCAGCATTCCCTTTGTGGTCTCCCTGACTTTCTTCAGCTCTTTGTTAATGGATTCCATGAATGCCATTAGTGATCTTTGTGTATTCTCTTCCTGCTCTCTCAATTCCTATATTATTCTTTGATAATCATCCTCCCCTTCATGGGATTCCTGTAGTTCTCTTTGAGTGTTCTCAGCCTGTTCACTCCATTCCTGCTTTTCTCATTGAGTATTCTCAAGCTGCTCATGCAAATCCTGTATCAGCTTTTGAATAGCTTCCTCAAGTTTATGATATTCCTGTATAAACTTTTGGAATGACTCCTCTCTCTCCCTATCATGCTCATACAGAGACCTTTGTATGCTTTCAATCTTTTGACTTATCATGTTTGCCAGCAGTGTTTGTACAGCTATTTGGGAATTCTCCTCTGGATTATTCATTGTCTGTTCTGTCCCCTGATTATCAGGATTGGGAATTGAGATACCCAGATTTGCCATTTTTCTTGTGTTTTTCCCGGTTACTCTGCCCATTTGAGATGAATATAGCCCCAGTTTTGTGCTAGAACACTATCTTAAGGCAAGCATGAACCCAAGTCTGAATTTGCACAGTCAATATTCTACAGATACAATCTAGTTCAACAGATACATCTATTCAACATCAAACAACTGTACGTTAATGGGCTACAAACCTCAAGGAAGAATTTGGAAGAACAGAAATTATTAGGGTTACGGAGAGATGTGGGTAAAAAAATAGGAATAGATTGATGTGGGGAGGCTCAGGGGGAGTTAACTAAGTCTTAATCTCAAAGCAGGAAATAGGTGGGGTAGGATGAAATTAGAGAGAGAGGAAAAAAAAGGGAACGGGAAAAGAAAAGAGACCAGAAAAAATAGAAAGGTAAAAATTAATAAAATTATGTAGAATCCATAACAATCTATTTAGATAAGAACGTGAATTTATTGAGAGAAGGGGAGGGATATAAAGGAGATGTGAAAAACTTAAAAATAAAAATGCTTAAAATATTATATAGGTATAAAGAGGTAGTACTGCTATTAAGGAATTTAAGTCTTAGAGGTTTTGACTTGAGTAATAAATTTGTGGATTAAGTGTGTACACAATGCGGGATAGGGTATAATAGTCAACTATGGGTTTATCTGAGGGTGTGCCGGCCAAGAATTAAGTCACATAAAGAAGAACGAAAGAGAGGAGCAGGTGAAAATGATAAGAAAGGAAGAAGAAAAAGATGAGAAGTTCAGTAGAGCTAAACAAAAAACAAAAAGATAATTTAAAAAGAGAAAAAAAAAAGAGAAAGAAAACCAAAAAAGAAAGCAAAAACGCCCACTCCCATATCCCCAAAATAAAATTATAAGAGGAAAAGAAAGTTTCTGGAAAATATTTTTTTTTATCAAAAAAGGCAAAGATTAAAGATTGAAAAAAGTTTTAGAAAAGAAAAAAAAATTTATATAAGGTACCAAAAATTAAAAATTAAAAAAAGTAGATGAAGAAGAGAAAAAAAAAGAAAAACAAACAAAAAACAAAAAACAAAAAAACCCAAAAAACTTCTTTGATTTTTTTTTTTGGGAGGAGTGGGAAAAATCCTGTATCTCCCTTGTGTCAGTAACCAGCCTCTTGTTTGAGTCTCTGGTCTGCTTGTGGTCCTGTGGCTTGGTTGGTTTCTTTGGTCAGTTTGTTCGAACAGGCAGTAAAATGCTCTGCTTTACCCAGGATTTCGCGATCCTCCTCCCAGGCTAGTTCATTGGGAGACAGATCTGCTTTGAGTATCACAAAAGAGGGGGATGCAGTGATGAGGCTAGTTTCTGTTAGCTTTTCCCGGGCTGGTTTGTGAAAAGCTCACAGAACCCAGCCTGGAGCCATTCTCAGGGTTTCTGTTCACTGATTTTCAATTGCTTGACGAGGCTGCTAGTGGGAGGGGCAGCCTCTGGCTCTGATTACCCAGTGAAGAAACCCACTCCTCCGGCTGGCTCCCTAGCTAGGTGACTTTTCCCTGGGTGGAGCTGAGTCTGGCAGGTTACGCCGCCGTTATGTTCTTGTGACCTGCTAAATGACTCGTTTTATTCCAAGGCCTGAGCTGGAGCTAGCAGCTCCTCCGAGCTTTGTCGGTATCCAAGATGGAGATCACCAGTGCTGTGGGGAGGGGTGGCCTTCCCTCCTCTGCTCCCTGAGAAGGATTGAGGAAGTCAGTCTTCTACTCACACCGAGTCTTAGTTCCTGGGTCGTCTCTGGTCTGCGAACTGCAGGATGAAGATGTCTGCTCCTTGTCGGTTCTTGCTGGTGTTGAGTAGAATCCACTCACCTGCTGCATCTGGCTCCTTCGTCCTGGACTCTGTGTTGCTCAGGTGTGGCGGCTGCACTCGGCTGCCACCTCTACAGCTGCCTCCGCCGCCGCAGCTGCTGGTAAGGGCTCAGAAGTGTCTCCTTGCCTGGATTTCCTTCTCTGGCCTAAATCTCTGTCCTGTGATGGCACACTTGGTGTAATTCTCTGACTTAGGACTGTTCACTGGAACTCTAAATCTGCTTTCTATGTGAGAGCTTACTTAGACTCCAGCTTCAACTCCGTCATCTTCCTGGACTCTCTAGGGAAAGGATTTAAACTGAATTTGTTGTAACTCTGCCTCAGCTTCAATCACCTCAGGGTGGTGGGATGCCATGGGCCACACACACACACACACACACACACACACACAAATAGAGAGAAAGAGAGAGAGTAAGAGAGAGAGAGAAAGAGAGAGAGAGAGAGAGAGAGAGAGAGGGAGAGAGAGGGAGAGGGAGAGGGAGAGAGGGAGAGAGAGAGGGAGAGGGAGAAAGGGAGAGAGAGAGGAAAGCCGCGGGATGGATTTTTACATTTTGTTCCTTTCCAAGGTGACCATCCTGGGTCTTAATGACATGCTGACAAAGATCACTTCACCTTGCAATGGTGAAGGATAGTTGGCTATAAGGGAAGCCATAGGCCCATGCAGCAATGTAGGCCCTGATTTCGAGTCCTGGTCCTGACACATACCAATATGTGGAATTCCCAATACACTCGTTCTTATGCATCGAAATACCGATGGAATGTGAGCAAACTCATGATTGAATGAGAAGTTTCTGAGTGCATCAATCAGTCTAGTCTAAAATTAGATGCCATGATCCTAGGATGCTGATTGATCTTCATGAATAGTCTATTAAGCATGAAAAGATTCTTCAATGGTGGCATAATAACTACCTAAGAGTTGGTAGGAACCTAGTTGATATACTTGAATCCTAGGCAGATGTCTCTGGCACTCTATACAAACATATATTTATTGGTAAACTACCACCTGCCTATCCATGTATGGCTATTTTGTCCACCACTGTGCCTCAATCTCAGTGTCTGGGAACTGCCTGGCAGCTTCCTGGGCTAGAGTTTGCCATGTTGACACACCCATTCATGAATTGGGTCTGCTAGGCCCTGAGCTCAGGTCCCAGCACTGCCAACATTTGGATCGTGGAGTAAAAAGTGGAGTGTAACACCTGTTTTCCTTTTCTCTGAGTGTCCTTGGTGTAAGACATGAAAGAGAACATGTCTACAAATCTAGATATATGTGATAGGATGTCATCAATATAATAAATGGAATGTGTGTTATCACAGTCAATAAAATAAGTGGTAAATAAATGAATAAAACAGAAATACAATAGATAACCACAACAAACAGTATATGGACTGAACATCAATAGGTAGGTACAAATCCTATCTTTACAATGTATATAAATAGTGTGTTTCCCAGGGCTGGGGCATGAATTCAGGCCTAGGGAGCAGGCCTGAATTTCTTGTCCTCAAGCATGGTGAGCTTCCCTTTCATCCACAGTGCTACAGAGTTACCCAGACCCTAAGTTCAAATCCAAAGCCTGGCAGATAAAATGGCAACAATTGCAAGCCAGGGAAATTTTTTTTTGCCAAGCAATTTCTTGAACTCAGGTCATGGCAACTCTGCCTCAGCTTCCATCACCCTAGGCTGTAGTGCAGCCACTGGAACCACAGATGATCCTGGGATCCTAGACCTCCAGGCCATGCAAGGGGGGGGATGCAGAGAAAATAAGTGGTGGGATGACCTTTTTAGATTTTGCACCATGATCATCTGGGTCTGAATGACAAAGCTCCAAAGGGTACTTCACCTTGCATTGCTTAAGGCTGGTGGGCTATTGGGCTATTGGGCCATAGTCCTGCAGGGCAATATAGGACTAGAGTCGAATCCCAGTCATGTCACTTCTGCATGATGGGAGATCCTAAGAGACTCATTTCAATCTATAAGAATAATGGTGGAATGTTATAAATGTCACTGTTGAATGAGTTGCTCATGAATGATACTCATATAAAATTAGACATCATGGTTTTAGTCGGCTGGTTCATTTTATATAATATGAAACATTAAAAGAATACTCTTTCTTACA
This sequence comes from Dipodomys merriami, assembly GCF_024711535.1. Taxonomy (NCBI): domain Eukaryota; kingdom Metazoa; phylum Chordata; class Mammalia; order Rodentia; family Heteromyidae; genus Dipodomys; species Dipodomys merriami. The sequence continues at coordinate 194,455 of NW_027204793.1, forward strand.
GGGATGCAATGATTTCAGGACGCCAATTTTACTTAAGAGTTTATTTATTTATTTTTTTATTGTGAAAGTAATGTACAGAGGGGTTACAATTACATGGGCAAGATAATGAGTACATTTCTTATCAAGCATTGTAGCTTCCTCTTTTGTTTCCCTTTCCCATCCATTAACATCCTTCCCCCACCTCCAAATCCAATCCTCCCCAACCCCCCTTCCTCACCCCACCCCCACACCAAAGTTGTAAAATTAGTTTTCAACATAACGACTTGTACATCTCAGTGAGGATAAAAACAAGAACATTAATTACATGGAGGCATAATAATACCCAAGAATGGTAGTAATGTAGTCTATATAACTGAATAATGGATAGACATCTCTGGCACTCTATAAAGATATATATTTATTAGCGTACTACCATCTGAGTGTCAATCTGTTCTTATTTTGTCAACTGCTGGGGCTCAATCTCAGGCCCTGGGAACTTCCTGTCAGTTCAATTTGCCCCAGGATGCCATGCTGACAGTGACCCATTCATGAATTTGTCCCTGTAGGCCATGAGATCAGATGTCAGAACTCCCAAACAACGAATCATGGAATAAAAAGCTGATGGTGACACATGTTTTCCTTTTCTGTGAAAATCCTGGGTGTCAGATATGAAGCAGAATACATATGTACACCTATAACATATGTAATCAATGTAATCAATGTTCTATGTGCCATAATAGACAATAAAATAAAGTCAATACGTGAACAAAACAAAAAATAAAATGAATAAATATACTGAACTCAATATGTACATACATATATCTGTAAATATAAATCATATATTTAAAATGTACATGAATAGGATTTTATTTAGTGCAGATGATCAATTTCAGGCCTAAGGAACAGACTTGTATTTCTTGACTTCAAGGAGGCAAGCTTCCCCTTCCCACACGGTGCAACACAGTTACCAAGACCATGAGTTCAAATCCCAGTCCTGGCAAGAAAAATGACATCTCTATGCTATATGACACCCAATTCTTAGGTATTTCATTCCGCCTCCATTTAATGAATGTGATTGTTGAAATGCTTAATAAAGTATTAACTAAAATCGATCAGTGTCCTATAATATCATTGTATATAATTTTATACTGGAATCATTCAAAGAACTGCCCATTCAATCATGACTCACATCACATTCCATTGGTATTCATATGGATAAAATGAGTTTCTTAGTATCTCCTGCCATTTGAAAGTGGCAGGACCAGGATTCAAACTGTGGGTTCCAGCTACCACCACTTAAACCTGAGGATAGGGAACTCACTGGTCTGTCCAAGAACATCAGCAAGACCAATGATTAGGCAGGCAACAGTGGCTCTCAGCACTCCTCCTTGATACTTACAAGGCTGTGAAAGGAGGGTCATGTTCAAAGTCACCCTAGGCAGGAAAGTCCTTGAGACCACTGTCCAACTTAAGTGGCAACAAAGCCACAAGAAGAGACATGTGGCTCACGCTAGCCTTGATCCAATGCAGCTCTTAGACTGTGCCCAGATCCTGAGTTCAAGGTCTGAGACTGGCAACAAACAGCCATACACAACAATTTGTGCAGCCATCCAAGTAAAGCAGGTCACCCTTTTGTACCCAACTGAATTGGACAGAGTTCCCTGTGAAAGGGTCTGGCGAAGCCGCTGTCATTTTTACTCCACCCATGCTGCCTGCATCACAGGATTCCGGCCACAAACCCATTCTTTCCTGGTTCTTTCTGACCAATGGGATTCAAGAATGCTGGCCATGCCCACATTCCATGCTGCCCTGCAGCACCAGAATTACCTCTGTTGGTTGACACCACTACCAGCCATTGAGGAAAGTAGAGGTGGCTGAGTGGTGAGCAAGAGATCGAGGAAACTTTGGAGTAGGTTAGGATATTGACCTCTTAGTCACTGAGTGGGAGAATAGAGGATTTCCCAGAGCCTGGGAATGTGGCCAGCCCATCTTTCCCATCACAGCTCTCAGATGTCTGAAACAACAAGATTCCATGAGAGAGCTTATTGACCTCTTAGTCACTGAGTGGGAGAATAGAGGATTTCCCAGAGCCTGGGAATGTGGCCAGCCCATCTTTCCCATCACAGCTCTCAGATGTCTGAAACAACAAGATTCCATGAGAGAGCTGAGGACGAGAACTACTACGAGAACACCAGCAGAAGAATACTCCCATCAGATCTGCAACATTCAACAAAACAAAGAAAACGAAAAAGAGAGGGAGGCTCAAGACAAACATCATCTTATAAATATGATAAAAACAATTGCGTAAAATGAAAAAAAACAAAAAAAAACATTTGAATACTTATCTTGGGGTTCATTCCATTAACATCAACTTATCTGAACTTAGTTATTACAAATAAGGGAAACCATGGGACCTATGTTTCTTTGGGCCTGGCTTACTTCACTTAATGTAATTTTTTCCAAGCCTTTCCATTTCCTAACAAATGGGGCAATGTCATTCTTTCTGATGGAGGCATAGAATTGCATTGTGTATATATACCACATTGTCTTGATCCATTCATCTACTGAGGGGCATCTGGGTTGTTTCCATAACTTAGCTATGGTAAATAATGCTGCAATAAAAATTGTCGTGCTGGTAGCTTTAGTTTGGTCTTGTTTGTGATCATTTGGGTAAATGCCCAAAAGTGGGATTGCCAGCTCATAAAGGAACTCTATGTGGAGTCTTTTGAGGAATCTCCATGCTGCTTTCCAAAGTGGTTGAACAAGTTTACACTCCCACCAACAATGCAGTAAAGTTCCCTTCTGTCAGTATGCCCTCCAGCAGCTGTTGTTATTAGAATTTTTTATTATAACCATTCTAACTGGGATGTGGTGGTATATCATTGTTGTTTTGATTTGCATTTCTTTAATGGCTAGAACTTGAGCATTTTTTCATGTGTCTATTGGCCATCATTCTTTCCTCTTCAGAGAAGTTTCTCGTTAAGTCTTTAGCACAGTCATTTATTGGGCAATTGTTTGTTTGAAGATTTGTTTTGGAGGGATTTAATTTTTTAAGTTCCAGGTATATTTTAGATATGAGACCCTTGTCTGTTGTATGGCTAGTGAAAATCTTCTCCCAATGCGTGGGCTTTCTATTGATCTTCCAAGCTATGTCCTTTGCCATGCAGAAGCTCTGCAATTTCATGCAATACCATTTGTCCAACCTTTCTTTCATTTGTTGTGTTTCTGGGGCTCTATTAAGAAAATTTAGGCCTATGCCAAGGAGACCTAGGGTTTCTCCTACTCCATTCTGTAATGTTTTCAGAGTGTCTGCTTTGACTCTGAGGTCATTGATCCATGTGGAGTTGATTCTGGTGCAAGGTGATATATAAGGTTCTAGCTTTAGTTTTCCATAAGTAGTTAACCAATTTTACCAGCACCATATACTGAAGAGGCTGTCTTTCTTCCATTCTGTTTTTTTTAGCTCCATTATCGAAGATTAGATGGCTACAGGTCTTTAGGTTCATTTGTGGGTTTTCAAGTCTATTCAATTGGTCCTGGGGTCTTTTCTTGTGCCAGTACCAAGCTATTTTGATTACTATGGCTTTGTAGTAGAGTTTGAAATTTGGCATTGATATTTCTGCAGCACTGTTCTTTCTGTTAAAGATTGTTTTTGTTATTCAGGGTCTTTTGTTTTTCTATATAAATTTTTGGATTGCTTCTTCTATTTCCTTGAAGAATAAGATTGGAATATTGATAGGTATCACATTGAATTTGTAGATAGCCTTGGGAAGTATGGCCATTTTCACAATGTTGATTTTTCCAATCCAGGAGCATGGGAGTTTTTGCCAAATTCTAAGTTCTGGTTTGATTTCGTTTTTCAGGTTTTCAAAGTTTTCACCATAGATGTCCTTCACTTGTTTGGTTAATTCCTAGGTATTTTATTATTTGTGGGGCTATTACAAATGGAGTTGCTTTCCTGATTTCAGTCACACTTTTCTCATTGTTGGCATATACAAAAGCCATTGATTTATGAAGGCTAATTTTATACCCTGCTACTTTGCCAAAGTTTTGAATCATATTGAAGAATTTGGGAGCAGAGTCCATGGGATTCTTTAAATGCAAGATCATGTCATCTGCAAAAAGGGAGAGTTATATTTCTTCTTTTCCTATTTGGAACCCCTTGATGTTTACATCTTGTATTATTGCTGTAGTTAGGCAATTTAATACTAGATTGAAGAACAAGGGAGTGAGTGGGCATCCTTGTCTCGTTCCTGAGTTTCGAGGACATGGAGTTAATTTTTCAACATTGAGCATAATACGGGCTTGAGGTTTTAATATACAGCTTTTATTGTACTGAGGAAGGTTGCATGGATTCCTAGTCTTTGCAGAAACTTCATCATAAAGTGGTGTTGGATCTTGTCAAATGTTTTCTCTGCATCTATTGAGATAACCATGTGGTTCTTATTCTTGCTCTTGTTGATGTGAATTACGTTATCTTGTTTGCGTATATTGAACCAGCTTTGCATCCCTGAAATGAATCCTGTTTGATTGTGACCTATGATTTTTTGGATAAATTGTTGAAGTCGATTCGCCAAAATTTTGTTGAAAAGTTTTGCATCAATGTTCATCAAAGATATGGGTCTATAGTTCTCTTTCTTTGATGAGTCCCTGCCTGGTTTTGGGATGAGGGTTATTATAGATTCATAGGATGAATTTGGTAGTAAACTTTCTCTTTCAATTCCATTAAAAATTTGAAGGAGCATTGGTGTGAATTCTGCTTTGAAGGCCTTGTAGAACTCTGCTGTAAAACCATCTGGTCCTGGGCTTTTCTTAGCTGGGAGGTCTCTTATTGCTATTTCTATTTCAATGCTTGATATGGGCTTGTTAAGATGGTTTAACTCATCTTGATTTAGTTTTGGCATGTTGATATTTGCTAGGAAAAGGTCCATTTCTGCCATGTTCTCAAACATATTAGCATAAAGGTTTGAGAATCATTCCCTTATAATTTTCTGAATCTTGTTTGTTTCTGTGGTGATATTTCCATTCTCATCTCTGAGTTTGTTTATTTGGGTGTGTTCTCTTCTTTTTCTGATAAGATTTGCTGGGGATCTGTCTATTTTGTTGATTTTTTTCAAAGAACCAACTCTTTGTTTTGTTGATTCTTTCTATTTTTTATTCTAATTCATTTAATTCTGATTTAATTTTAATTATTTCTTTCCATCTACTGGTTTGGGGTTTATCTTGCTCTTTTTCAAGGAGGCTCAGCTGTCTCATTAAATTGTTAGTTTCAGATCTATCGAATTAGTTGATGTAAGAACTCAAAGATATAAACTTGCCTCTGAGTACCACCTTTGCTGTGTCCCAGAGGAGCTAGTAGTTTGTGTGCTCATTTTTGTTGAATACCATGAACACATGAATTTCGTTTCTAATCGCTTCCATGACCTACTGGGGGTTCAACAGTGTGTTGCTCAGCATCCATATGTTACAGGACTTTCTTTTGTTGCTTTTGGTGTTGAGTTCTAATTTTTTTCCTTTGTCATCTGAGAGAATGCACGATTTTACTTCAGTGTTCCTGAATTTGGAAATGTTTGCTTTGTGACCTAAAATGTAGTCTATTTTGGAAAATGTTCCATGTGCTGCTGAGAAGAACATGTATTCTGATGCTGCTGGGTGAAATATTTGGTAGGTGTCTTTTAAATCTAGTTGATCTATGCGGTTTTTTATATCTGTGGTTTCTCTGATGAGTTTTTGCCAAGTTGATCTATCTAGTGGGGATAGTGGTGTATTAAAGCCCCTAACAATTAATTCATTTGGATCTATATGAGATTTGAGAGAAAGTAGTGATTCTTGGATAAATTCGGATGCTCCATTGTTTGGGGAATAGAGATTTAGAATTGTAATCTCTCCTGAAGTAGAGATCCCTTAATTAGTATTAAGAGACCTTCTTTATCTCTTCTAACTAATTTTAATTTGAAGTCTATTTTATTTGATATTAGTATTGCAACTTCTGCCTGTTTATTGGACCCATTTGCTGGATAGATTTTGTTCCAGCCTTTCACATTCAAAATGTGTAGTTTTTAATGGACAAGGTGGGATTCCTGAAGGCAATAGGTAGAAGGATCTTCCTTTTTAATCCAACTAGACAGTATATGTCGCTTAATTGAAGCGTTAAGCCCATTAATGTTAAGAGGTAGGACTTAGAGGTATTTGGGAGTTCTTGCCCTTTTATTCACCTTCTTTGTGGCTGCCACAACAGGGTTCTTCCTATGGTTCTTGGATTCTCAGTTTGGGTGTGGTTTCTTGGTGTTTATTGTGGTCTTGTAGGTTTTCTATGTGTAGGACATCTTTAGGTATCTTTGTAGAGCTGGTTTGGTGGAGATATATTGTTTCAATTTTTCATTGCTACGGAAGATTTTTATTTGACTTTCAGTTATGAAGGAGAGTTAAGCTGGATACAGTATTGTTGGTTGATAGTTGCTTGTCTTTAGGTTATGGCATACATCATTCTAGGCTTTTCTTGCTTTAATTGTCTCTGCTGAGAAATCTTAGGTGATTCTAATTGGTTTCCCTTTATAGGTTATTGATCTTTTCTCCTTGACAGCTTTAAGGATTTTTTTCTTAGTCTGAATTGATCCTGTGCGGATAATAATTTGACAGTAGGATGTCCTGTTCTGGTCTGGTCTATTTGGAGTTCTAAAAGCTTCTTGTATTTGAATAGCCCTATCTTTTTGCATGTTTGAAGTTCTCTGCTAGGATCCTGTTAAACAAATTTCCTAGACCATTAACTTCTGACTCTAGGTATTCCTTTACACCCATTATCCTCAGATTAGGCTTTCTGATGGTGTTTTCCAAATAGAATTGAATAGATAAATCATATTTCTTGGATTTGTCTTAGATGGGCTTATGTTCTTTCTCTATAGTATCTAGGCTGTATTGAATCCCTGAGATTCAATCTTCTACATGGTCTAACCTACTGTCAAACTTTCTACTTCATTTTTTATTTCTTCTCCTTCTAATTGGTCGACTTTGATGACTTCAAATTCTTTGTTGGACCTTTGTTCTAGATCTTGTAAGAAGTTCTTTATTTCCTTAATTTGGTGTTCAGTATTTATTCTCAAATCACTTAGTTGATTTGTTATGGTTTCCTAGGACTCCCATTCCTTCTGTTGTTCTCCAATGAGCATTCCCTTTACTGTCTACCTGATTTCTTTCAGCTCTCTGTTTCTGTATTCCATGAATGCATCCATTCATCTTTGTCCTTTCTCATCCCGATCTCTCAGTTCCTGTATTTCTATTTGATTAAGATCCCCATGTTTACACATTTCCTGTATTTCTCTTTGAGTGTTCTCAGCCTGTTCACGCCATTCCTGACTTTCTCTTTGTCTGTTCTCAGCCAGCTCACATAATTGCTGTCTATCTGTTTGACTGATCTCAACCTACACTCACAATTCCTGTCTATCTCTTTGTCTGATCTCAACCTGCTCACACCATTCCTTTATTTCTCTTTGAGTGTTCTCAATCTGCTCACGAAATTCCTGTATCAATCTTTGAGTAGCTTCCTCAAGCTCATGAGTCTCCTGTATTGATCTTTGGTTTGCCTTCTCTCTCTCGCTATCATGCTCACACTGAGAGTTTTGCAGGTTTTAACTCTTTTCATTTACCCTGTTTACCTGTATTGTTTGTAGAGCTTTTTGGGAACTCTCCTCTGGATTATAATTTATCTATTCTCTCCCCTGATTGTCATGAATGGGAGTTGAGAACCCCAGGCTTGCCATTTTTCTTGTGTTTTTCAGGCTTGTTCTGCCCATTTGGGATGAGAATAACATGTTTTGTGCTAGAACACTATTTTAAGGTAAGCATCAACCAAAGTCCCTAGTTGCACAGTCAAAAGTCTGCAGATACAATCTGGTTTAAGAGATGCAATCTATTGAACATCAAACAACTATGTCTTAATGGACTAAGAACAGCAAAGGAGAATTTGGCAACCAGAAATTATTAGGTTTAGGTAAAATTTGGGGAACAATAGGATTGGAGGGATGTGGGAAGGTGAGAAAGAGTGGATTTAACCATGTCCTCATCTCAAAGAGGGAAATTGATTGGACAGAATGATAGCAGCGAGAGAAAAAAGAGTAAGAAAAGAGAAGAAAAAGGAAAAAAATCACAAGAAAAAATGGAAAAACAAAAATTTAATATTAAAAATTGAAACCCTTAAAAACTGCAAGTTTGAAGAAGCAGTATTCAGAGAAGAATGGTGATGGGATGAGAGGAGGGGAGGCATAGAAAGGAAATATGAAAAACGAGAAAAATAAAAATGTTTTAAAATATTATATGGGTATAAAGAGGTAATACTGCTATTAAAGAATTTAAGTCTATGAGGTTTTGAATTGAGTAATAAATTTCTGGATTAAGTGTGTACACAATGGAGTATAAGATCTAATAATCGACGACAGGTATATTTGAGGTTGAGCAGAACAGCAATTAAGTCATGCAGAAAAGAATGAAAGAGAAGAAGTGAAAAGAATGAGAAAAGATAGAAAGAAAGAAAGAAAGAAAGAAAGGAAGAAAGAAAAGGATCAAAAGTTCAGTAGAGATTAAAAAATAAGCACACACATATATTCACCTAAAATAAAAATTATATGAGGAAGAAAACAATAAACAATAAAAACAAAAATTTTAAAAAACAAAAAAATAAAAATAAATAAAAATAAGGTACAAAAACAATAAGAAAGTACTTTGATTTTTTTTTGTGGGCTGAGGGATGGGAAGATTCTGTATTTCCCTTGTGTCAGTAACGAGCCTCTTGGTGGAGTCCCTGGTCTGCTTGTGGTGTTTGGTTTTCCTGTGGCTTGATTGGTTAGTTAAGGCAGTTTGTTTGGGCAAGCAGATAATGCTCTGCTTTAGCGAGGATTTTGTGATCCTCCTCTCAGGCTAGTTCAGTGGGAGAGGGATCTCTTTTGAGTATTGCAAAAGAGGGAGATATCTGTTTTCTCTTGTTTGGTGATGCTTTGATGAGGCTAGGTTCTGGGTTGAGTTGAGGCCTTTCAGCAAACAGTAGCTTTTCACTGAGGGGCTAGCTTCTGAGACACTCACAGAGCACAGCCGAGAGCCTTTCTCAGAGTTTATGTTTACTGAATTTCAACTGACTAGGCTGCTGTAGGGAGGGGCAGCCTCTGGCTCTGTTTACCCAGTGAAGAAAGCCACTCCCAGGTGGCAGATTTCCTCTGCCTGGGGTGGGTAACTTTTTCCTGGGTGGAGTTGAGCCTGGCAGGTCTGGGCAGGTTCCTGTGACCTGCCAAATAGCTGTCTTGTTATCTCCCAAGGCTGAATTGGAACTGGCAGCTCAGCAGAGCCTTTGTCAGTATCAAAGATGGAGCTCTCCAGTAGTGGGGTGGGGGATGAATGCCTTCCCTCCTCTGATCCATGAGAAGGAGTGAGTATGTCAGGCTTCTACTCATGATGCCAGAGTCTTGGTTCCTGGGTTATCTCTGATCTGCTATCTGCAGTGTGAAGATATCTGCTCCTTGTCAGTTCTTGCTGGTGTTGTGTAGAATCAGCTTGCCCGCTGCATCTGGTGCATTTGTCCCAGACCATGTGGCAGGTGTGACAGCTGCTGCCGCTGCCACAGCTCCTGGCAAGTGCTCAGATCTGTCTCTTTGCCTTGATTTTCCCTCTCTAGCCAAACTCTCTGTATTGTGATGGCACACTTGGTGTAATTCTCTGGCCTAGTACTGTTCACTGGAACACTAAAACTGCTTTTTATGCTAAAGTTTGTTTAGCCTCCAGCTTCTCCCCCGCCATCTTCCACACCCTATCTTGAGGCTTATTTTATATTCCTGACATTTTTCTACAGTTATAGTTAATTTTCCATAATGGGCTAATGTATTATATTGGATATACAAAAGTAAACTGAATGCTTATTCCATTAATCCTTTGCCACTTGTCTAATACCAATATAAATTATCCATGTGTTTGAGGTAATGAAAATATCAACAGATATAAACAAGATAAATCAGTCTGTAGTAGACAAGTATTTTCACCTTTATTTTGAAAGTTGGTCCTTTTTTACACTACAGAATATTCTTGAGAAAATGTGCTCCAGGCTCCACAACTGAATAATATTACGGTTTAATTTATCATAAGAGAAGGAAAGAAGAGGAACCTTCCTTCCAAAAGTTTGATCCCAGGAATGTGATGTACTTTATGGTGCCTAGTTGGAAATGAACAATTTTCACAGTCAACCTTGGAAAGCCATCTTGATAGACAACTTCTGTAAGTGGTTACAAAGCACTATTGATGGCTTTGCAATGATGCCTGATTGCCTCATTGTGGGACAATTAAAACAGGAATTTAGTAAGCTGTTCTTTGTAGTTTTAGAAAAAAACCCATTGACTCTAGGCCAGGGGATCACAGGGGCCAAGAGAAACTACTAACTTGAATAGTAATCCTAGACCTCTAAAACAAAACACACACACACACACACACACACACACACACACACAAACACACAAAAAGCACTCCAGTAAGCACAGCCAAGCAGGGTTGCTATTACAGCCTACATGAAGTCAGGCAAAAAACTGAAGCTGAGAGTCATTTAGCCGATAGCTAAAATATTTTTATGAGGCAAACTCAAATGAGACTCCAGAGAGAGGGTCAGAAAGTCTGATCAGAGAGACTAATATTGGTCACACAAAGATTAGAAAGTAGAATTCCTTGTAGAACAAATAAATCATAGAAATCCTGTGCATGTAAAAAAAAGACAGCAGACCAAATTCCAGAAATTCACATTTTCTTAGAAGTCAGCTTAATCAATTATCAATTCAAATCTTTGAATTCTTAAATATTTGACCATATGTGGGAGAAGACTGAAGAGAAAGAAAATGGCATCATTCTCTTAGAAGGTCCAATATCACATTAGGAAGTAATCCAGCACAGATATGTAATAAAAAGAAAACACATTTATTCCAAATGAGGGTTTTATTTCTTTTGATGTAAAAGTTCTTAAATTAGGTGCTACTAATTACCATACAATTGATCCAGTCTCCCAGCTGAATTGATACTGACTGCAGTATTCCCACATGAAGGAAAAGAGAAAATTTACAAATATCTGATGAAATGAGTAAAAGGTGAAGTGTTCTAATAGTAATATCTGAGATTTAGATACAGGTGAAGAGGGCGATTTTCTTTTCTAAAAATCCCCCATTTTTACCTGGTGCCAGTGGTTCACAGCTGTAATCCTAGCTACTCAAGAAGCTGAGATCTGAGGACTTCAATTCAAAGACAGCCTGGGCAAGAAAGTCCCTGAGACTCTTATTTCCATTTAACCCCCAGAAAACCAGAAGAGGCACTGTTGCTCAAGAGGTAGAGCACTCACCTTGAGTTGAAGAACAGTGCCCAAGCCCAGACTTCAAGCACCTCGAACAACAACAACATATCCCCATTTCATGGATTGCCTACATCTTCTCTTAACACTCAACAAAGGAGCCATTTTATCACCCACTACCTTTAAGTCCTAAACTAGCTATTGGAAATAGATTCATTTGTTATCTTATATCAAACGGTTCATATTTGCGGAAACAAATACCAGCAGTGGTAAATTTTTTCCAGTCCTTCAACTCTGGGCCTGGGCCCTGAACATGGATATACTGGGAGCTTTCATGTGAGGCTGTTTGTTATTGATTGGATTACTGCCCAGGAGGAAAATTACTGGGGCTTAAGGGAGATATAGGTTTAGTCTTTTCAGGAAACTCCGTCCTGCATTCCACAATAGTTGAACCAGTTTAATTTCCCACCAACAGTTTAATAGAGTTCCCAATTGGCCAGCATTTGCTACTGTTAGTTTTCTTAGTAATGGCCATATTAACTGGGACGAAGTAGAATCTGTCTTGTTTACTTATAGATTTGTATGCACCTTCTAGTTTCAATAAGTGAATGAATCCATGAAACCTATATTGCTCTGTGTCTGCATTCCTTTCTCATTTAATGTAATTTTCCCAAACCTTTCATTTTCCTTACCACTGGTGAAAAGTCATCTTTCTGATGGTTTAATGTAATCCCATTGTTTGTTTGTGTGTGTGTGTGTGTGTGTGTGTGTGTGTGTGTGTGTGTATTTGTGTGTCTCTGTGTGTGTGTGTGTAAGATGACTATAGGCCCATAAATTCATTTCTAAGCATTTTGTATCATCTGTAATTTTGTAATTCCATATTAAAGTTGGATTGCTTTCTCTACTGCACTGAAGAATATTGTTGGGATTTTGATGAGTATTGCATTGCCAATTGTTTGGGGGAAGTATTGCAATTTTTATGTGTGTCTTTTCTTTTTTGGCACTGGGGATCGAACCCAGGACATTGCACTTGCTAGGCAAGCGCTTTGCCACTGAGCTACATCCCAGCCCAGTATTGCAATTTTTAAAATGTTAATTTTTCCAACCAGGAACATTGAAAGACTTTCTATTTCCTTGAATCTCCTTCAATTTCCCTTTTTATATTTTTAAAGTTTTCACATATAGGTCCTTCACAATTTTAGTTAAATTAATTAATTCCTAGTTTTGTAGTTGTTGTTTTGTTTTGTTTAGATTTGATTTGTTTTTGAGGCTAATACATATGAGGTTGTATTTTGGATTTCCCCATGGATTTTCCCATTGTTGGTAACAGAAAAACTAATGATTCTTGTGGTTTTTCCCCCTGGTACATTGCTGAAGGGTAGCATCACCTGAACTAACTTGAGGGAGGAAGCCGCAGGGTCCTTTAAATACAGGGTCATTTCATCTGTAAAAGGGGATAGTTTTACTTCTTCCATATTTGGATCTGCTTTATGTTTTTCTCTTGTCTAATGTTCTTGCAAGAAATTCCACTACCATATTGAAGAGTAGTAGAGAGAGTGCACATCCTTGTCTCATTCCTGATGTTAATGTCTTTAGGCTTCCACCGTGAGGTAAATGCTAATTATCTGTGTCATATACATACTCAGTATTATATTGATTCTCAGACCTTTTAAACATAAAGCGGTACTGGAGCTTGTTCAAAGCTATTTCTACATCCCTATAGAAGATCATGTGTTTCTTGTCCCTGCTTCTGCTGATAGTTTGTTTTACGTTTATTCACAAGAATATTAAATCCACTTGTATCTAAGATGAATCCTGTTTGATCATACCATATGATTTTTCTTTGGTAGTTGCTGAAATTGGTTAGTGAGAATTTTATTAAGAAGTTCTTCTTTAATGCTTATCAAAGAGTTGAATTCATAGTTCTCTTTCTTTGGTGAGTCCCTATGTGATTTGGGGAAGAGTCTAATTCTAGCTTCATAGAATGTGTTTGATAATGTGTCTCTCATAGATACTAGAAGGATGCATCTTGTTTTTAAATGCAACCTAATCTATGTCCTCTATTTGGAAATTTAAGTCCATTGATATTGAGAGTTGACAGAAATATCTGATAAGTCCTGATATGTTATACACCAGTTGTTAGGAGCTGTGCCTGATCTACTCTTAATAAATTTACCTTGAACTCTGGTAAGGAACATTTATATAACCAGTTCCTGTTCTTCTTGATCTTCTCTATGTACGATATATTTGATTAAATTCTATCATGCTGATTTGGTGGAGATACGTTGTTTCAAGTTGTCTTTGTCATGAAATATGTTTATTTATTCTTTAAATGTAAAGGAAAGTTTGGCGTGGGACCTTATTCACGGTTGGTAGTTGTTTACATTTAGTGTTGGTCATATATCATTCCAGGCTCTCCTTTTCACCATATCAGCTAAGAAATCTGTTTTTCTTCTGACTGTATATCCTTTATAAATAATCAATCTTTTCTGTATGGCAGCTTTAAGAATCCTTTCCTTGATCGTTAATGATCCTCTAATGGATTAGGATGTCATGGTGGATTGTTCAGTTCTAGAATTCTGTGTTTGTTCTAAAGGCTTCTCTTCTCTGAATGAGCCTATCTGTTTGGATGTTTGGCATGTTCTCTGATAGAATTCTGTAATATGTTTCCCATCCATTTAGTTTCCTGCTCTTCTCCTTGATACCAATCTCTCCGAAATTTGATCTTCTAACTGAGTCTTGACGTTCTGGCAAGATCATTTCTTATTTCTTGGATTTGTTCTAAGTGATTTTTTCCTCTTTCCTATTAGATCTATTCTGTATTTGGCCCTGAGATTATCTTCTATGTCATCTATTTGCTGTGGAGGCATTCTACTTTGTTTTTTATTTCCCTGTCTTCTAGTTGGTAATTTTTTAGGAGTTCTATCTTTCTATTAAAGCTTTGTTTTAGGTCTTTTATGGACTTTCTGTACATTTTTTGGGGTCCGGTCATGGGGCCTGAACTCTGGGCCTGGGCACTGTCCCTGAGCTCTTCAGCTCAAGGCTAGCGCTCTACCACTTGAGCCACAGTGCCACTTCCAGGATTTTTCTTTCTTTCTTTCTTTCTTTCTTTCTTTTTTTTTTTTTTTTGCTTATGTGGTGCTGATGAATCGAACCCAGGTCCTCAGGCAGGCAAGACAAGTGCTCTACCATTGAGCCACCTTCCCATCCCTCTGTACATTTTTTCTTTGGGTGGGGGATTTGCAAGGGTTGTTTTCTTAGCTGTGCCTTCTCTCATATCTTTTAACTAGGCATCCAGTTTTTCTTGAACTCCCTTGACTTCTCAGACTTTATTGATTTTTTTGTTTGTAGTCTCCATGAATTATTTTGCTAATCTTTGGTTGGTCTCATTTGTTCACAAATTTCCTTGTAGAGGTTTTCTATCTTTCCATTAATTACATTTTTCAGCAGTATATGTAATAAGTTTCGATAACTCTCTTCTAGGTCCTTGATTGTCTGTTCAAATGCCTGGTTATTTACTGTGTGAATTATACTACCTTGACATCTATTTTCTTGTATTTTTCTGATTTCTTTTGTCCATTTGGAGGTGTTCTTTTGGGGGAATCTATGATCTTAATAGGTGACTCTCTATGTTCTTGGTTGATTTGCCAGGTCTTTGTTTGGTCTCCTGTTATGATTTGCTTTTCTGGATTTGCATTTTCGTCAGGTCCATTAAGTGTAGGAATAGAAAACAGTTGTGGTGAGATGTTGTGATGTTAATATTTGTGGTTACAGTGACAGTTCGGACTGTCCAGTAGTATGGTGAATTGTCTATGTGTATGGATGTGGCTTTCTCTGATGTACGCTTCTGTTCCTGCTTTTTTCCATGTTGCCCATTTATTTTCACACTGCAGATGTGCATTTGAATGTGTTGGTCAACACAGTCATAGCAGTCAACTACCTGGCTGGAACCTTTTCATAGAATTCTATTTTCTTGTGAAGACAGTATAAAATCTTCTTATGAATGATATGTTTATAATTATCTCTATATTTATAGACATATCTATAGACATATTTATAGCATATCTATAATTATAGCTGATTTAATGTTACCCTCTAGAAATGGAGTATCTGCTAGGACTATAAACCTCTGTTTCATTAGAGATTACTAGGGTAATTTTCTGTTGTTATTCTGTTATTGTTTTTCCTCTTCGTCAGATTTATTTTTATATTATGGATGTTTTCACATAATTTAGGATTTGCGATTGTTGTATCAGGTTATTTTTGTTTTTCTGCTTATATTACGTTGAAGTAGTGATTTCAGGCTTGTATGAAGAAACAGAAAGAGACAGAATGTTTGTTATTAAATTTGGGAGAAAGAAGATATTTTAACCTATTTACTACAAATAAATTCATATTAAGCAAAGCTAATGAAAATAATTACTAATTTACTCTTCAAAGGATGAGTATAGTACTCTTGGATATCTTGGAAGAAAAGACTTTAGACTCATTACAATTTATAACTTACATTAAAATTAGTGCCTAAACGTTCTTCTTCAGAAAGGGAAAAGCTCCATTGCTTTCATATTAGTATTATAAAATCATAATAGATGCATGTTTAATTGTTTTCCTCTGCTTTTTATCAAGTCCATTTTTCATCCATTAGGTATCTAGGGCTTTGAATGACCAATTTCTTAAAATACCTATATTTCTTATATTGTGATGTAAATCTCAGTAATATAAATATGAATTTATCTTTCAATGTTATCTTGAGCTACATTCATATGAAATTTATGCACTCTCAAACAAGAAACCTGACTATTTTACTCTATTCTATGTTTTAATCAATAAATCCATTCTCTTTAGAAATACGTTCTCATCTTTTATATTGCTCCAGTAAACATCATGTGTTTCTAGTACTTTCACTGACGTAAATATAAAGTTTGGAACAAGAAGACAACCTCCCTCCATTATCACTTTAAAGTAAACCCTTGGGGATTATTTTATATATAAAAATAAAAAAGTGCAATGCAATGTTTATACATGAATAACATAATGGGTAAGTCAAAAGACACAAGAACTACCACAGCAATTCTCAATTGACTTAAAGGCACCAAAATATTGTGTTCATGAATATCACTCATTTAAAAAAATAACTCGTCAATACAAAGTTTATATTATATTTGAAATTTACAAAATGAAAATTACACTCAGATTTGCTGTCAATATTCTGTTTCCAGTAATACATTTATTCAGCAAACAGGGAAACAAAAAATAAGGGTTTGTCACATATAATGAAAAACGTAGAAGCAGACTGTGTTTCCTTAAGATGATAAGTACGTGCAAATTGTGTGATTTATTCAAAGATACTATAAACATTCATAAGAAGATTTGTGATCAGAAGTGATAGGTAAGAAAAGTACCTGGAAAACTGTATACATAAATTGAGCTTTCAATATAGGATGACAAGTTTTCAATAAATGAGCCTATTATTCTCTATTTCTAACACACATACAGTATTCTACATTTTCCCACATACTTCCATTCTCTTACCTCAGTACCTGATTAATATTCTTATTTTTCATGATGTCAATTCTTTCTAAAATAACAAGGTGGGCATTCTGTCCCTAGATCCAATACATTTTAATATTTTGGAATAGTAGCATGAATTCATGGAGTTTGACTTGAATGTCAAGTTTGAAGATATTGTATTCAAGTTACTGTTAATTGGCATGAAACATACAAAGATACACGGTATACTAAGAAAGGACTTGATCTCGGGGAAACATACAGGTCCAAGCAAGATCCTGAATCAAAGAAAAGCAAGGGAACAAACATCAATCAACTATAATTACAAAGGAATGAAACTGATCTCCGATGTGTCTGGGTGGCAGCACTATGTGTGTGTGTGTGTGTGTGTGTGTGTGTGTGTGTGTGTGTGTGTGTGTGTGTGTGTGTGTGTGTGTGAGTAGAGAGTGAAAAAGAGAGACAGAGAGAGAGAATTTAGTGTGGCGTCCATATTTACAGTCCATAGAGCATTACCTGTTAGGGAGGATGTGCTCCTATCAGAGCTGTGATACTACTGTCATCACTTTACTGCAAAAAACACTTGCTTAAACTCTAATTAGCTGGGCGCTGGTGGCTCACGCCTGTAATCCTAGCTACTCAGGAGGCTGAGATATGAGGATCGTGGTTCAAAGCCAGCCCGGGCAGGAGAGACCGTGAGACTCCTATCTCCAATAAACCACCAGAAAACCGGAAGTGGCGCTGTAGCTCAAGTGGTAGAGCGCTCGCCTTGAGCTGAAGAGCTGAGGGACAGAGCTCAGGCCCAGAGTTCAAGCCCCACGACCGACAAAAAAAAAAAAAAAAAAAAAAAAAAAAAAACTCTAATTAAATTTGGAAAATAGACTAACATCTTATACGATTGTTTTGACAATTAATTACTATATTGAAGGCAAAAGGGAGGAATTAAAGATCAATATAATCTTTTCCTTATCTTCTAAATATTACACAGCCATAGATGTGATTTCAGGAATCTTCTGCCATGTACTGCCAGTTGAATGACTAATATGCTTAATAATATGTAAATATGATAGGGAAATTGATCAGCCAGCAAGCACAAAGAACTAGTGATAAAATTGAGCTTTTGAGCAGGGTTGCCACAACTTTTATGAGTGTAATTCTTTCATATGAACTTCAAATTTTGTGGCTTTCCCTGTGTGCTTAAATGGCAAGAAAGTACTGTAGAGACAAGAACTCCTGTTCAGCCAAGTAGAAAGTGCTCATGAGTCCCATCCTCATGTTGCAAATTTCCAGTCCACATAGACTCTCTTTTATTTTTTTTAATTTTTATTTATTTTTTATTGTGAAAATACTGTACAGAGGGCTTACAATTACATGAGCAAGATAATGAGTACATTTCTCATCAAGCATTGCAGCCTCCTCCTTTGTTTCCCCTTCCCATCCCTTCCCATCCTCCCTCCGCCCCCCCACCCAATCCTCCCCGCCCCCCCCAAGTTGTAAAGTTCGTTTTCGACATAACGACTTGTAGTTCTCATTGTTGCCTCCATCAGAAAGAATGCCATTGCCCCATTTGTTAGGAAATGGAAAGGCTTGGAAAAAATTACATTAAGTGAAGTAAGCTAAGCCCAAAGAAACATAGGTTCCATGGTTTCCCTTATTTGCAATATCTAGTATATGTCTGAATCAAGCAGAAAAGGTCAGATAAGGTGATGTTAGGGAAATGAACCCTAAGATATGTATTCAAATGTTTTTTTTTCATTCATGCGATTGTTTCTAATGCATTTATAAGATTATTTCTTTGTTGCTTTGTATGTCCCTCTTCCACAGTATAACCCCTGCTTTCACTGTATTTGATGTCGGTATAATTTGTGGAGGAGAAGGGGAAAGACACATAGACTCTCTTTTAGAGTGCTTTCATTTAATATACTTCAGCACCTCATCCTTACCTGTGGGAGACAGGAAAAAATATAATTTTGTTTGTGTATTAAATTATGTAAATTAGCATGTACAGGCATGATTTGTTTAAATACAGAAGTTTGTAATAAATATAATTAGGAATCATTTCTCAATAAAAATATAATGAAAATCACATAACAAGACTAGAAGTCATAGAATTTTGTGCATGAAAACATACATTAGATTATTTGCAGAATTTCTATTTTGAGAAAAATTTTATCCCTCAATATTTGAAGGATAAAGCACTTTACCTAAGAATTGAAATATTTTATTGAAAAATATATTTCTTGGAGAAGTTTTTGTTTCATAATTTTAGGGATACCGTTGGACTCATTACAACAATGAGATGTACAAGACGTTATGTCGAAAGACGAACTTTACCACTTTGGCTGGTGAAGGGGTAGAGATGGGAAAGGATGGTAAGGGGAAACAAAGGAGGAGGCAACAATGCTTGATAACAAATGAACTGATTACGTTGCCCATATATTTGTAACCCCTCTGTACGATATTTTCACAATAAAAAATTTTTTAAGAAGAAAGTGATCCCAAAGTAATCATTTTTCTTCTTGTTTTCCTATTTCCATGTGATTTACTCCAATTTAGAAATCCAGATATATCATTTAATTTTATCTAGCCCAAAATATTGAGTATAGGGTTCTTATACTCTCTACATTCTTCATGTTAAGATCATCAAATATGGTGAGTGTGAAATGATTAGTCTCTGTTTAACCTATGTTAATATTATTTACAATGTGAGTGAAATGTTTAAAAAGTAGTATTTATTTTAGTTTCATTGCTCTGAAGAGACAATAAATGATATAATCAAAGGTTAAAAATGATTAGATTTAAAATTTAGAATTCAGGAAATGTTTTTGACCTCACTGGTTACTGGAGCCTTCACAACAACCTCATGTGATAATGTATATTAATGAAGAAAAAATCTCACAGGTTAGACATTTACAAATAGAAAAATCATGTCATTTTGAATATGTAGAGCTACATAACAGAAAATTTCGCTTTTAAATACCTGAATATCCTAGTACATTTAATTGCAGGGTAATTACTTGTTCTGAAAGGAGATAAAATTGCATTTATTTTGAAAATTAAATCTAAGTATTCATTTGAATAAAAGACAACGTTTAAAATCCAAAACACAAGATGTACAGTTCATTGTTTTACATGCCAATTATGTTCTCTAAACTTACTAGAAATACTAGGTTAGTAAACCTTAATCATTGCTTTGTAGGGAAATAGAAATTTAGCTTCTTAAAACTCATGATTATAACTTTTTCTCAAACATTTATTAAGTAACTGATTTATATTTTTGTCATGAAATCTTATTTGATAAATTTTTATTCATTAAGTTAAATAAGTGGCCAATAACAATATAAATTATGCATGAACAAAGTTTATCTAACACAATTATTTCTTTCACAAGACATATCATGGTTCTCTTCAGGAACACTGGAAGGCAGTGTGCTATTTATTTATTTATTTTTAGTTATTTTGTTAATGGTTATTAATTTTCAGAAGTGGCAGTTTAATTATGCTCTTTCCATAATCTATTAAAAATATTTGATTTTGCTCCCTCTATTTCCTTTTTGTTACTCCTTTCTCCAAAGATCTTCTGTTTTTCACATAAAATTATATTTTCATATATGCACATATAAAGTAATTTGGAAGATTTAAGCTAAACTGCAACTTAATTCAAGATGTACAGTGGATTATCAGGATAAACCAAAAACAAAAACAAAAATAAAACTGTACTGAAAATGAATTTTACAACATGGGGAGAGAAGAGTGATGGAGGTGGGAGAGGGAAGGGATAGTGGGACAACAACAAAGAAGGGGGTAACAATGCTCAACAAGATATGTACTCATTACCTTACACATGTAACTGTAATCCCTATGTAAGCCTCATTACAATAAAATAAAATTTAAAAATGAAAAATAAAACAACAGGAAATAAAAAAACATTTTTAAAAATTTAGGTTCAAAATGCATGTAAAATTTAGAACTACACGCTGAGCAAGAGATAGGATAATTGTGAAATAGAGGCTTGATATTAACATTATGATTCGGTTATATGTAGGTTTAGGATTAGGCAAGGTGTTCCAGTTAGAGCTGGGGTTAGAATGAGAAAAAGATGTAAGATATTGTGTAAAATTGCCACATATTTTAAGAAGAATGAATGACATCAAAGTTAGAATGAATGAAAACAAGTATGCATGTTATCTTAAACATTCATATATAATTTGGTTTAAAGTGTTACTGTTTTAGTTCTTGTTAGGATTAGGGAAGGATAAGCTTTAGGGTAAAATTAAGTTTTCCACTAAGAAGTAGAAGCAAAAAAATATGTGATTGAATAGAATCCAGACAATTTCCCTTACATTAACCATTTGTTGTTAATTCAGGTTGTGATTAGGATTAGGTTTCTGGTTAAAGGGAGTTGAGAAATGAGTAAAGAAATATATTAACCTGGTGGCTCGCGCCTATTATCCTACCTATTCAGGAAGTTAATTTCTGAGGATCGCAGTTCAAAGCCATCCCAGGCAGGAAAGTCTGTGAGAATTTTATCTCCAATTAACCATCAGAAAATCAGAAAGTGGTGCTGTGGCTCAAGTGGTAAAGTGCACACCTTGAGCTAAAGAACTCAGGGATCATGCCTATGCCTAGAACTCAGGGATTATGCCCAGGCCCAGAGATGAAATCCCACAATGAACCAAAAGAAAAAAAAGGAATAGGATAAAGGTTAATTAAATTTGAACTTATTTTAGGTTCTAGGAATTCAGGAAAAGCTGGGATAATGGAAGTAAAATGTGTTTCATAATATCAGGATTTGAGATCAATTGGTTTAATGATTACTTTTATGGAACAGGATAGGTTCAGAGATAAGAATGAGAAAATCTGTAGGGTTGAGGAAAACTTGCAAATTATTTCAAGAATTACAAGTGGAATTTCAGTTAGGATTGCACAAAACCAGCATTTTTCATAAATTTTAGAATTGTGATACCATTACTGTTAAGGTTATGGTTAGGATTCAGCCACGTTTAGGGTTAGAGTGAAGGAGAAAAAAAATGAGGCTCAAATTGATGGTGAATTTTGGAATAAGTCTGGTAAGAATTAGAATGAATGTGAACTAGTGTACTGCTATTAATATTAGAATCTACTTGCAATTAGGCTTATATTTATTCTCAATATTCCAGTTAAGATTAAGTTTAGGGTTAGAAAATGACTAAGATATTGGAAAAAATAGAAACCTATGTTTGGAAGGCATATTTGAATCAAATTAGGATGAATGAAAACTATTGTAACACTAACTAGTAAGTGTTAGTATTGACGTATAATTTGGATTAAAATCAGTGTCAGTATTTTGTTCTGATTATGATTAGTGTTATGAATAGGAAAGTTTTGGTATAAAATTGAGCTTTCACTAACAAGTAGAAGCAAAAATGTGGGAATGAATAGTAACTAGAGCATTACCATGATATATATATATACATATATTTCTCAGTGATCATTCTTGTAATGATTAATGAGCGTTTTCCAGCCAGGTTTAGGTTGAGAGTTAACATTGATAAGTAGATGATAAATAAATATGAAATTGCTTTAGAATACTGTGGTTCAGGAAAAGGTAGGATCAATGGAAACTACAGTGTTTCCTGATAAGAGAATCTGATGACAAATAATATAATGGTTCATGTTAGGGAACAAGATAACTTCAGAGGTAGAGTCAGGAAATTTGTTGGAATTAGGGCAAATTGAAACTCATCTCCAGAGTGCAAACTGGAATATTCATTCCAATGAATAAAAACTAGAGTTTTTTTAATATTAATTTTGGACTATGATTAGGTTGAAAGTTAGGTTTCAGTTCCAGCTGGGTTTAGTGTTAGCATTAGGGAAATGGAAAATTTAGGGTCAAACTGAAAGTTAAGCTTCGAATAACAAGTCAAGATAGAATTAGGATGAATATGAAATAGGAAACTGCTAATAATATTAGGATTGGGATATGATTAGTGTGAGGATTAGCCTGAATGTTCCAGTTAGGGTTCGTGTTAGAAAAATGACAAGATATTGAGTAAAACTAGAAATAATTTTAAGAAAGATGAGTTGAATCAAAGATAGGATGTATAAATTTAATATATATTGTGTGGCTTTTTGAATGCAGAGGCAACTTGTTCTAGGGTTAGGGTTACTTTTTTAATGTATGAACTAATGAATTAAAGGCACATTTCTTTCTTTCTTATAAACCAAGACAGTCACAATTTGGAGAAAAAACTCAATTTTCTACATGAAAATGTGTCTTAAAATATTTTCCAACCAGGATTAAATAATAGTGAGCAGGGTGTCATTTATTAAAATTAGGTAAGTTTATGACACAGCTTTCAAAAACATCAAACACATAGGATTGGAACTCAGATATGTCATTGGGAAAACAGATATTGTATTGCTCTAGCTGGGAAATTGTGTGTGCGTGCGTGCGTGCGTGCGTGTGTGTGTGTGTGTGTGTGCACCCACCACAGGTCTTCAACTCAGGCCTCGTCCTGTCGTCAGCTTATTCTGTGGAAGTATGGCACTATACCGCATAGTCACAAGTTTTCTTCTGGCTTTTCAATAGTTAATTTGAGATGCATATCTCATGGATTTTCCTGTCTGGACTTAATCTTCTGATCCCCAGCAATCCTTGGGTTAGTATTACTGTGGGTGCTACCACAAAGTGACAGTTCATTAAACTGGGATCAATATGGAAGTACTTGTGCAAGATACAAAGTAACCATTTCATTAATGTGGGATTAACAGTATCACGTTAGTTTGCCTTCAAAGACATTGTTTCTGATGAGTTTAACTGAAGCCCAAAGCATAATCCAAGCCTATTAGCCACACTGTATGAAGTAGCACATATTCATGATGTAGAATATGTACAATGAATTAAATCCTGAATCAAAAGACTTTGTTGGTTTTTTAGCAAAGAAATAGAGTGTCATTGAAATGAAGTCCAGACTGGAGGCCTGTAGCGAGCAGCAGAGCATTTGCTTAGTGCGTGTCCAACCCCCAGGACGATAAAGATGTAGAAGAAAGTGAAAGTGTAGGAGAAAGAGGAAAGGACAGGAGGAGGAAGGGGTAAGAGAGGAGAAAGGTCATAGCACGAGAGAGAAGAGGAGAGCACAGGGAGAAAGTAGAGGTAGGAGAGAAGGAAGAGGGAAACAGGACACTAATTCAGAAGTCCCCATGCAAAAATATAGGACAAGAGGAAAGCAAAACTGTTTTTAAAGTGTAATAGGTTATCATTGATGAATGGTTTTCCCGGACATTTTTCGTTTTTCTTTCTTTTTTTTTTTCTTTCTTTTTTCTTTTCTTTTCTTTTTTTTTTTTTTTTTTTTTTTTTTTTTTTTTTTGCCAATTGTTCATTGCTCCAAGGCTGTGCCCTGGAGCCCTTTCCAAGTCATTATGTGAAACTCCATTTCTGTAGTCCCTATGGGTGTGGATGCCTTCTTAGGTCACCCGTTGAGATGTGGGGCCAACTCCCTTATGGTGGATGTGCAGTGAATGGATGTGTGTGCATGCTCCCCAGAATTGCTAGATGAACCCCGCCCACGCATTCCACCTAACTTCCCAGTCTCAGTTGCTCCATTTCACCCAGCAGCTGGCAGCCATGGGGCTGGAGTTGAGGCCACTGCTGCCCTCTCCTCCTCCAGCTGTGCTGGTACTTGTCTTCTGTGCTCCTGAGTGTGTGGCCCATCCTAGAGAGACTCTGTTCTGGGGTCACTGCCTGTCCCCTGAGTGAGGGGTGGGGGACACCATGTTTGTACACTGCACAGTCCATGGGTAAAGGAAGGTTGAGAATGCAGTCTGCCTCCTTAGGGCTAGGTAGCCTAGCCTTGGTTCACATCATCAGGCTTTAAGGGGGGCGGGGGACTGGAGCCATGTGCTGGCCCCTCTGCCAGCTGGCTTGTGACAGTTGCAGCAGCTCAGCAACCTGGAGCCCCTTCAGCATCTCTGTGGACCTCCATTTTCTGGACCCTGTGGAGTCAGGTACAGGGCCAACCCTACATATGCCCAACCGTGCCAGAGGAGCCTGGACTTGCAGCACACCAGCTGCAGCACCAAGGGACTGAAGCCCCATTTGCTTTGCTGTGTAGTCTCCTCCATCACCCTTCTGGCCCATATGGGCCCACCTCTGGGTACCATTCCAGGGATACTCCATTTGGAGGCAAAGGGCTCACCCCCTACCATCGTTGTTCTCCAAAGCAGGGGAATGGGCCTAGTTTTGGCAGTGTAGGCTGCACTGATGGAAGGCAGGACTTGGCGTCTGCCCTGCCTTCCCCCTGGCTTTGACATCTGAATCTGGGTTGCTTGGTTTGGTCACTAATGGAGCCTTGTTGGCTACAGCCCACCGCAACAAGTGCTATACTTGCTGCAGCAGCAATGCAGTGTCCTGGGACCCCTTAGAGTCACCACATGGACCACTGATCGGTCTACATGGGCCCGGTGTGGGTTTCATCCCAGGACTCCCAAAAGGAAGTGCCACTCCCCTTCATGGTACTGGAAGCAAGATGTGCCACATATAATATCTACTTCTAACAGTTCCCTTCATTGAGATAAACAGAACTGAGAGATATAAATAAGTTTTATAAAAACAAAATATATAAACTATATCACTTCAACTTGTTAAACCATTGTAATATTTTTATCCAGTAGGAATTCTGTCTGTAATTACTTATTTTACACTTGAATACAACTAATGTAATATATTTTGTGTGTATTTTACTATTCTAGTATAACTTTATTTGTACTACTTCCATACAATTATTTTTCAAATTCTGATATTTAATCACGTGTTTACGGTTAAGAGATTTGTTGTACTTTTATTTCAGTTTTACATTATGGCTTTATGAATACAAACAATAAAATCCATTCTTGCTAGTATAAAGTTCAATGATTTTTGACTAGAGACTCAAGGATAGAGCATTACAAATCATACAGTAATGTGTATCACTTTGTTTAATACTGCTCTATAAAATAATTAGTAATTCAGGCGGCAGCCACTTCACCTGGCATGCTGATCTGTCTGGTGAAGTAGGATCCTAGTGGCAGCATGACCATATCGGACCCTTGTGGGCACCTCTCCTGGGACTGTGGGAGAAGATCAGGGTGCACCTGCTGTTGGGCTAGGGCAGCAACCCGGCAGCTGCTGCGTGAATGACACAATGTCACTGACTCACATCTAGCACATGCCTGCTCCGTGGGCCTGGGCCCTGAGGATCAGCCCCTGGGACCACACATACACTACAGGGCAGGGGCTGCCCACCTAGGAAAGAGTACAGATTAAACAGAAGCCAGTCTGTGGATCAGCTTGTACAATATTTATCCTTCATGGAGCACAGAACTATTCTGTTCTGCTGTGGGGAGAAGACAAGAAAGGCAGGCCCAGGAGGGGTGATGCCAACTTTTGTACTCAGGCTGGCAAGGAAACTTCTTCCATGCTCTCTCCAGTAGGCTCAGGAAGCCCTTCCATGCTCCTTGTCCATGGAGTAGCAACCAGGGACACTCACATCTTGTACTCCTGGCTGCTTTTTTGAGTTTGTTTGTTAATTTATTCAGAGAGCCCCTCCCTCAGTCAGCAGAGTTTTATTCTGGGTTTTTTAAAAATGTTCAGCATCTGAGCATTCCCAGGGTTTTTTTTATTGTTTCTTGTAAATACGTTGTGCAATTTGTGTTTTAGGTGTTGAGGTGCGGGAGGAGGAGCCAGATTATGAACATAGTTTCCTACAAGCCTTTCATCTAAAAATGAAAATAGATTCACTCTAAAAATGCCTTTCAGGAAATAAATTTGAGATGGAAAAAAGGTTGTTTTCTCATGAGATGAAACTATGCTATTTTTATATGCATGTTTTATGCGTTCAAATTACACTTAAGTAATTCACTATCTAGGAACAATCGTCCAGACCTAAGAATTAAGTGTTTTGTGAGCTACAGGCAGGGTTATCACAAAGACCTCTTTGCTATTCGGTGTCTTTTATTGTTCCATCTGACTTTTTGGATTGCTTCTTCTATTTCATTGAAGAGTGAGATTGGGATATTGATAAGTATCACATTGAATTTGGATATAGCCTTTGGCAGTATTGCCATTTTCATGATGTTAATCCTCCCAATCCATGAGCGTGGGAGGTTGCCCACTTCCTGAGTTATGCTTTCATTTTCTTTTTCAGGTTTTTAAATTTCCATCATAGAGGTCCTTCACCTCTTAAGTTAATTCCTAGGTATTTTATTTTTTGTGTGGATATTAAAACGGGGTTGCTTTCCCAATTTCAGCCACAGTCATATCGTTATTGGAATACAGGAAAGCCATTTATTTCTGAGGGTGAATTTTATACTCGGCTAGTTTGCCAAAGTTTCTGATCAGCTCAAGTAACTTGGGAGTGGAGTACATGGTGCTCTTTGAATACAAGACCAGCTCATTTGCAAAGATGGATAGTTTTACTTCATCTTTCTCTATTTGGATCCCATCTTGTCTTGTTGCCCCATCTAGCATTCTAATACTAAGTTGAAGAGTAGTGGAGAGAGCAGACATCCTTATCTCATTCCTGAATTTATAAGAAATGTCCTTAACTTTTCACCATTAAGTATAATGATGGCTTTAGGTTTGTCAGTCCTTAGCAGAAAGAACAGCACTGGAGCAATATCAGTTCCAAATTTCAAACTCTACGAAAAAGCCATAGTAATAAGAACAGCTTGGTCTGGCACAAGAACAGACCTGAGGACCAATGGAATAGGACTGAAGAGTCAGAAATGAGTCCCCTGACCTATAGCCACCGAATGTTTGACAAGGGAGCAAAAAAATAGAATGAAAGAAAGACAGCATTTTGAGTAAATGATGTTGGCACAATTGGTTAAACACCTGTAGAAAACTAAAGCTAGATCCGTATATATCACCCTGCATGAGAATCAACTCCAAATGGATCAAAGACCTCAAAATAAAAGAAGACACCATGAAAACATTGCATGAAGGAATAGGATAAACTCGAGAGCTTTTTAGTACAGGCAGAAAATTTCTTTATCGAGAGCCAGAAACAAAGAGTAAAGAAAGATAATTTAAGAAATTAATTTTTTAATTAATCTCTTTATGAAACTAGTAATTTGCTATTACAAGATGCGATGGAATTATAAATTCCAAGTGCTAATGGAGTCTGTATACAATAAACATATTATAATAGTCAAAAAACAGAAATCAAAGAAAATTTGGACAAATGGGATTACCTGAAACATCAGAGCTTCTGCAAAGCAAAGGTCATAGTTAGCAAGATCAATAGAAAGCCCACATTCTGGTAGAAGATTTCATGAGACATAAAATGGACAAGGTCTCACATCTAAAATATACTTAGGACTCAAAAACTTAAATTCTCCAACAGCAAATCCTCAAAGAAACAACCGCTCGATAACTAAGTGGGCTAAAGACTTAGAGAATTCTCTGGAGAGGAAATAAAAATGACCATTAGGCACATGAAGAAATGCTCAACTATTCTAGCTACAAAAGAATGCAAATCAAGACAACATTGAGATTGCACCTTACTCTAGTTAGAATGGCTATAATCAAGAAATATAATAGCAACAGATGTTGGAGGGGATGTGTCTAAAAGACTCTTATTGCATTGTTGGTGGGAGTGTAAACTTGTTTAAACACTTTGTAAACCAGTATGAAAGTTCTTGAAAAGACTCCAGGTAAAGCTCCCCAATGACCCAGCAATCCCACTTTTGGGCATTTAGGCATTTACCCAAATGATCACAAACAAGATCATACCAAAGTTGCAAGCGCCACCATGTTTATTGCAGCATTATTCACCAAAACTATGATATGGACCCAACCTTGATGCTCCTCAGTACATGAGTTGATCCAAAAAATGTGATACACACACAAACACACACACACACACACACACACACACACACACACACACACACACACACACACACACATACCCACAATTGAATTCTATGCCTCCATTAGAAAGAATGAAATTGCCCCATTTTTTAGGAAATGGAAAGACTTGGTAAGTATTATATTAAGTGAAGTAAGGCTAGGCCCAAAAAAACATAGGTCCCATGTTTTCCCTTGTTTGCAAGGACTAGTACATGTCTAGAACAAGCACAAAAGATCAAAGGCTATGTACATATGACCATATAAGATGATGTTAAGCGAAATATACCCCAAGTCAGAGACACAAGTGGTTTTATTTTTCTTGCCTTTTGTTTTTAATATACTTATAATGCACTATGGGATTCTTTTGTAGGTTCATACCCCCATGGTATAATTCCTGTTTTCACTGTATTTGATTTAGTGTTCTGCATCTTTTATATACATTTTTGTAATTTGGGGAGTGGAAAGGTTGTAGCAGAATGCTGAAATGGGGATGCATTGTGACGATGAGTTATACAGGACACTGTGTCGAAAATAAATTTATAATGTCGGGCAGGAGTCAAGGAGGAAGGAGTTGGAGAGGTGGGGAGGGAAGTAGTAGAGGAAAAACAAAGGAGGAGGTAACAATGCTCAATAGGAAATGTAATCATTACCTTACTCATGTAACTGTAAACCCTCTGTATAGCATTTTTACAATAAAAAATATAAAAAAAATCTTTCCCTGGTGTAGATTTCCAGTGCTGCCCTGGGCATTGCATTTTTTGCCTTTTCTGGCTGTGGTTAGGTCTACCTGTCCAGTGGATCAGTAGTCTTCACAGCTTCTTGGTCCTGAAGTGGTACTTGGATTATACAGTGGTGGTTGGAACCAGGCCAAGGACAGGATAAAAACACTTCCAGGGCATGGCTTCTTCATTCCCCATGCAACTAGGATTGCAAGCAGAATTTCTCTGAATTTATTCTAGAAAACAATCACTGCACCAAAAGGCAAGGTCACCAAACACCTCCCCTCCTCCTCACATTCCCTCCTTTCTCCCTCCTTGGGAAAGTACAAAAGAATTTTGCAGGTTTTGGTAAACACACAATTGTCCACTACCTCCCCTGGTAAACTAGGCTTAAAGTCACTAAGTCATGTAAACGGATAATGCTGCCCTCATTATTCTGGATAACAACTTCAGGTTGTTTGATGCTTTAATTTGTAGTTGGTGGTGGTGGTGGTAGGAGGGCCTGAACTCTGGGTCTGGGCACTGTCCTTGATGAGCTTTTCATCTCAAGGCTAGTGCTCTACCGCTTGAGCCACAAAGCCATTTCCACTTTTTCTTCTTATGTGGTGCTGAGGAATTGAACCCAGGATTTCATGAATGCAAGACAAGCACTCTACCACTGAGTCTCCTACCCAGCCCTAATGCTTTAATTCTTCAAATTGTATTTTTGTCGGTCCTGGGGTTTAATTTCAGGACCTGGGTGTTAACATATCACTGAGTTCTTCAGTTCAAGGGGAGCCTTCTACCACTTGAACCACAGTGCCACTTCTTGTCCTCATAATGTTGAGGAGAATATTTGAAGGTGAATACGTGATTACAGAGGTGTGTGCTTTCTTGAATTATATGTTCATAGCATAGTTTATATACTGTTGAAAATGAGAGAGTTAAGATAGGGTTGTTGACATTCCTTGTATCCTTAACAGTATAATATTAAAACCAGTTTTATAATATAATATTTATAGTAATTATAGAATATCCCTAATTATGCATATATTATAAATATATCATTTATATTTTATGTAATATAGTAGTTTATGTATATTATGCATACATAATTTAATTTCTCTGCTCATCTGTCCAGGAATTAAATTAGAAATGTCTTTGAAAATTGATAGTAAAGTATGGTCCTTACAAGTTCGATTGCAACATAGCGTTTTACCCAATAAATAGTTATTTATTCAGAATTGGTTTAGAAATGGAATATCATAACATAATTGAACATTCAGAAATAATTATGTAGGAACATGCCAAGGATGGAATTCAAAAAATATAACATGAGGACCTGTTGCAACAATGAGAAGTACAAGTTGTCATGTCAAAAACGAACTTTACAACTTGGGGGGGGGAGGATTGGGTGTGGGTGGAGGGAGGATGGGAAGGGATGGGAAGGGTAAACAAAGGAGGAGGCTACAATGCTTGAAAACAAATCTACTCACTATCTTGCCCATGCAATTGTAACCCCTCTGTACAGTATTTTCACAATAAAAAAAATATATAACATGATTCATATCTGTAATCCCAGCTACTTAGGGGCTGAGATCTGAAGATAGCTATATGAAGCCAGTCTAAGTGAAATGGCTCAGGGACAAGACCCAGACCATAGTTCAAGTATCAGTACTGGCACAAAAATTAATTATGTGACTAAAACATACAAATATATTTAGTTAAATAAAGTTGTCATTCCTTGTATCCTTCACAGTATAATACTAAAACCAGTTTTATACATATATTATTTATAATATTTATAGAATATTATTTATAGAATATCAATAATGATACATGTGTTATAAATATATCATTTATATGTTATGTAATAGAATACATTACATATATTATGCACACCTAATTTATACTGATAAAACTAATATCCATTAAATTGATATAAGTTTTAGAATAGGGAATAGATTTTCTTTAGTACAACAAGAAAGTAACTAGTCAAAAATTATTTCTTTTGTATTATATATCCATAAAAACTATTCCCTGTGTATTCAAGGTACTTAATGATAAAAGCCTGTGTTCATCAGAAAAAGGGGATTTGTTCTCCTTAAGGAATTACTCCAGGAATAATAAACAGTGAACGGTGAGTGATGTTTATTCAGGTATTTTTGTAGAAATTAAACCGATCTTTATTTGGTATAAAGATCACTTACACTCTCATTATCCACACCCTTTTTATTTAAAAATGCTTATGTTCTGTAGCATTGTTATTGCCCTTATAACCATAATTAGGAAGATAATGTGAGTTCATCCACTCCATAACTCTTTAAAGGTAATGAATGTTACAGAAAATAGCCTCAGATATGCCTGGTGGAAACCTGGATTTGAATTATAGGTCGACAACTGATCAGTCTTAGGTACTTGGGAAATTTGTTTGGCCTTCTTGCCTACTTCTGTTTTTAATAAAATACTTAATTCATTTCCTAACTTGAACAACAGACATGAGCACTAAAATTACCCTAATGCAAGTGCAGTGCTTGGAATGGTGTCTGCACATTGTGAAGTAGGTCTCAAAGAAGTCATTTTCCACCAACATGGTCACAGCATCCTTCCTGAAGGCCTTAAGAAATATATACCCAATTGATATTAATATCTGTGAAAATTTGTCTTTTCTACCAAAAAAGTTCTTTTCTTCATATGAACAATGAAAGTAATATTGGGGCTGTCCTGTGGCTTTTACTCTGAAGGAATTTTGCCTAAATTTCATTCTTACTCTATTAGTGGTAGCAGTAGCATTCTTTAGTGCTACCCTTCATGTTTCTAGTTCTGTTTTCCATTTGGAATACTATTGTAACTTAGTTTATAAACTTTGTTATGAGAGTAAAAAATACAACTGCTGAAGTTTTCAACAATGACAATGCATTACATTTTATGTGCTTACTACTTTCCTAAAATTATTCTTTTTGGATTATATATCCCTAACAAACTATTTTTTATGATTTCTTATATGATTTATATACATTTTTTATGTGTTTCTTATATGATTTTTAGAGATCCATAAATAAAAAAGCAAAGAACAGTAAAAGTGTAGGAAAGAAGTCATAAACAATACTATTATGGTGGTCTCAATGGGTAAGTGTAAAGAAAATGTAAGGAAACAGTTGGAAGATTCATTTTCTCTTTTCGCTGTTCTCTCCCTCTTCTTTGTAGAAAGGTTCTCACTATGAAGCGCCAAGTGGTCTGGACCTTTCAAGCCTTATCTCAGTGACAGAAGTGATGGGATTAGGGACATGTGCTCCCATGGATGGCTTTTAGGAAGTTCACAATATAGCAATACGAATACACATAAAAAAACTTGCGTGAGTCATGTATATTCCCCTCCTCAATTGCCAAAATTAAATTTATATGTCAAAACATCAAATTACTTACATTATAATATATGCAGTTCAACTGGCACCACTAGCACCTCCATAAATCAAATGCAAACTAAAAGCTCTAT
Organism: Dipodomys merriami; assembly: GCF_024711535.1. Taxonomy (NCBI): domain Eukaryota; kingdom Metazoa; phylum Chordata; class Mammalia; order Rodentia; family Heteromyidae; genus Dipodomys; species Dipodomys merriami. The sequence continues at coordinate 227,307 of NW_027204793.1, forward strand.
TTCAAACTCCAACATCTAAAGCAGTGTTGGAAATACAAGAAGATACACAATAAATCTAAAGGAGTGAGATCTTTAACACTGGCAATGAGCAGTGATAGCTGAATATTTAGCCACACATGAAAAGTCCAGGTGTTCACTAACTATGTGATTAGAGTTGCAGAGTTGACCTTGGTATCAATATTGGAGATAAAATTCAAAGGCAGCTAAGGTTGCTGCAGTATTGTAGCTCAGTACAGTGTGACCCTGCCTGATAATGGTAAAGCCCAGAATAGATGCTAAGTCAGTAAAATGTACAGGAAGGATTCTCCACTGAGAATAATTGCAGAGGGTGATCATCACTCTTGCGTTGAAAATGTATAGCCCATCATCCTACTTTAAGCTTTAGCATATTTCTGATCTGAATACCATTTTAACACACCAATGTGCCATGAATGCTGATCAGTGTAGGCGTATATTACTCTAATATATGTAAAATCCTTACAGGTATGTAACTGCCTGACCCTGACACTTCATTTTGTGTTCTTGAGTTTCTTGGAGAAATGCTCATAATTAGGCAATTCACACTCATCTAATTCTGAATCAGGAAACTGAGATAAGATGTTAGGGTAATCACTCCAGTCACATGGTCTGTGATCTATGAAATGAATGACATTATTTCACAATGTATATGTGTTTCTGAAAATGTATGCAATACCAAATACCTAGGGACAATTATCTATCTCATATTATCAGAAGTAAAGATACTCCTGAATTGTACTTTCTTGCTAGAGGATCATAGGGTGACTGCTGATGTTTGGTATCTTTCCATGTGCTCCTATACATTTGTCAATGTTCTTTGAGGAAGTGTTTGTCATAGTTTGTTTTGAGGTGTTCAGAATATCAGTACTGTCACTAACTGCAACTATGGGACAACCAAGATGATGGGATACCTGAACAAAGAACTAAGAAATCACAGGAAGTGATAGGAAAGAAGACACTAGAGGACCCAAAGCGTCATTGCCAACTTCTGGATCCTTAAATCCTGCTTGACATACTTTATATTCATTCTACTACCGGGGGTGGTGGTCAGTGGCTGCAGGTATGTCCGCAAAGACATCAATATAGCTTGTGGTTACAACTATTAACATGAAGTATTGTTTGTAGACATAGTGACAATTGAATCCCTCATTGTTAGGGAGCAGAAGGGAACAATAGTCATTCTAACCATAACACAGACATCCATTGTGTCTCCGAAGTCTTAATCTTTTAGTGTCCAACAGCTCGAACTTAAATACTCTTGAGGTAATAAATCATACCCCTGTCTTCCCTTGACTGCTTGGCCTTTACAGAGCACAGCTCTCAGCCTTTCGATTGCTGTTTGAGATGGCTTCCCAATCTATCCTTTTCCAAGTCTAATAGCTTGACTTTAGAATTACTCACAAGGTCTGTGACAGATGTATTATTTTGAAAACGATATTTTGTCTAGGATAGGCTCAATATTAAAATTTTATTTTATTTCAAAAATACTATACAGGGTAGTTACAGTTACATGAGCAAGTTGCATTCCTTATTGAATATTGTTACCCACTCCATTGTTGTTCTCCTATCACTTCCCACCACCTATACCTCCCACCCACTCCAAAGTTGTAAAGTGCATTTCCATTATATAGTATCTTGTGAATATCATTGTTGTAATGAGTTACTCTTTTTACTTCTTTCATCATTTTATTTTTTCCCTTTCCTTCTCCAAATCAGATAAATGTATATACAAGATGGAAGGAACCAGAATCAAGACAGAGATTGCCAGGGATAAACCAATGGTAAAAGACAAATGAAATAAAATAAGATCTAGATACTCTACCGACATCAAGGTTGACATCTGAAAAAAGACAGTTTTTACCATGTTTTGGAGTTCATTTTAATTAGCTTCATTTTGTAAGGTCAAATATACTTAGCTCTGGAGCCAGTAATCCAACTCCTGGGCATTTGTCGAAATGATCTCAAGCTAAAACCCATTAAATCTACAACTATGTTTTTGGGAGCATTATTGGAACCAATCAAGATGCCCCTCAAGAGATGAATGGATCAGGAAAATGTGGTATATAGAAACAATGTAATTTTATGCATCTATCAGAAATAATGACACAGACCCTTTCATAATAAAATGGAAAGACTTAGAAGCCAATCATATTATGTGAAGGAAGCCAGACTCAAAGAAACATAGGTTCCATGGTTTCCCTCATTTTTATTAATATATGGTTAGGATAGTCCTTAAACTCTTAATATTCCCTGTTTTCTCTCCCTCTTCCTCTCTCATTCCATTTGTGTGTGTGCACACACACACACACGCACACACATGTACACTAATGAAACTTGACTCAGAGCCTCAAACTCTTGCTTGTTTTTTTTCACTCATGATTGACTGAGTCTGTAGTATTGAACCAAGGTTTAACTCTGTCGTTGATTGAATAATTGAACAGAAATGTCTCATGGATTGCTACCCCAGACATCTGTGAACCATGATATTCCAATCTCAGGCTCGTGACTATCTAGGAATAGGAAGGAAGCACTGGCATCCAGCTCTATTGCCAATTGTCTTTTCTTTGTTTTGCTTTTGTTTTTTGTTGGTTTTGTACATCCAAAATGTGTAAGGAAAATAAATCTTTTATAATAAGGACTACTCCCATAAAATGTGTGTGGTTTAACGGTTACCTTAATAATGTTATGCTTTTGCATCCACACTATATGATTTGATTTTTTGAACTCTATTTTTGTGAACAGTCAAGTTACTTATATACAATTTGAATCATCTGGTCTTGGTTTTATAGTCTGTTAGGTGTTTCCAAACAGAATTCATCAAGGTTTAACTCTGTACTACTGAAGCAAGACTTTTATGATTATTCAATGTCTTGTAAATCATAAGTTCTTCACTGCTTGTGGCACCATATGAGCACAGGTAGTTTCCTATAACACCTCCACATAGTTTAGACCTCAATGCCACGCACTCTTCTGCCAAATATGCAAGGGCATCCTTTGTAATTTTCCATTCCTTTTCACTGTTCTTCTCTCTACTCTCCAGTGTTAAATCCTGTGATGGTCATGTTGATTTTCTCCCCTGTTATATTAATTATTTCATCTTGGGAACTACAGGTATGCACTAATGTACTTCTGTCCATTCCCCTTGTGCTTTGGCTTGTACCCCTCTCATCTTGAGAAGCCAGAAATTGGGGATATGTTCTTCACTCTTCATCTCAGACGTTTATCTATACTTTCTAGCAATACATTCATCGAATTTTTTTGTAAAGTATAAGGCCTTGAAAAGGATTATTGCGTTTTCATGGCTTTATTATTTGGCATTAGGGAAGAACATAGGTCAGTAATTGTAACTTAAATAAAAGAAGATTGCAATCATGCCTCAATAGGTATTGCTCATTGGATAATGTTTACTTCAAGGTCTGCCTGCCTGCTTCCTTTTCGTTGTTTTGTTTATTTTTCAATGCAGCCTTTTCTTCTGGAAATTATTTTTGGGCCTACAGAAAATCAATTCCTACTGTAATTAGTCATTAATTTTATTCCAACATCATTTCACAGATCCTTCTGAGTCTCTTCAGGGTCTCTATAGAAGTGTTTTCCTTCTTAGATATGTTTTAACAGCGATGCATCCAAAGATAAATACACATCGTTTAAGTCACCATTTTGATGACTGGAAAAAAAACCATGCTACAATCTCACTATATGGCAATTTTGTTGTTTCAAATTCTTTTAGATTAAAGTTGATGCTGCAGAATGAACAATCTGTGTACAGTTTATATTTTCCTAATTAATTTTTGTATACCTTCCAATATTATAAAAAGTTAAAACATTATTACTACTTACATAGTTTTAGTATTTCTAAAATGGTCAGAGTAAAAGTTTCATTCATTCACAATTTTAAGACAATAGAGTGTCCATTATTACTGTGAGACATCAAAAAAAAATTTTTTTTACTTCAACAACTTTTTTTTGTTATTTTATTTTATTTTATTTGAGAACATACTGTACAGAGGGGTTACAATTACATGGGCAGGATAATGCATACATTTCTTACCAAGCATTGCAGCCTCCTCCTTTGTTTGCCCTTCACCTCCCTTCCCAGCCTCCTCCCTCCCCCCCAACCAATCATACCCCCCTCCCCCCCACACAACGACATTGTAAAGCTGGTTTTGACATGACATTTTGTACTTCTTAATGTTGCAACAGGTCCACCTGAATCCTTAAACGACTTGTTTGTCCCCATCTCCTCCACATGTTATACTGACATCAAATATAGTGAAAGCGGGGGTTACACTGTGGGGGAGGGACATACAAAGCAACAAAGAAATAATCTTATAAATGCGTTAGAAACACATGCATGAAAGAAACAAAAACATTAAAATACATATTTAAGGGTTTGTTTTCCTAACATCACATTATCTGACCTTTTCGGCTTGACTGACACCTATACTAGATATTGCAAATAAGGGAAACCATGGGAGCTATGTTTCTTTGGGCCTGGCTTACTTCACTTAATATAAATTTTTCCAAGCCTTTCCATTTCCTAACAAATGGGGAATCTCTCCTTGCTCCAACAAGAACCCAGCCTACATCGGGCTTCTCCCTTGAATCCTCACTTCATCCACCAGATTCCCAGCCCCTAACTACACTATTTCCTCATCAACCCATTGATCCCATATCATAGTACCTCCAAGCTCCTCCCTTCTCTTTCATACCCCACCCCACAACCAGACTTCTCCCTCCAGTCCCTTCTGGTTTCATCAGAAACTCTGCCCCTCTCTGTCTGCTTCTAAGTGGCCTAACTTGTCAAACACAGCCCCAACCCTACCTCTTTCCACAATGCCAATCATGCTACACAAAAACCCTCCACCTCCGTATAACTGCCCTTGAAGCCCAGCCTTGGTTGGCCAGAAGCCTCTCACATAGCCCATCTCCTGCTTGGAAAGCCAGCTCTGCTTCACAACAAGTCTCTCCACCTCCCATTCCTACTTTCTCAATGCCTTGGATTGCTCCCCAGATAAATCCAACCCTATTGGATGCTCCCTCAGATCCACACCCTACTCCAACAGATACCCTGCCCATAATTATCCTACACCTTTGTAGACTTTCCACTCCTTCTCAAAGCCCCTCCTCCAATTAGCCCCATGGCTGTAAGCCCTGACCTGCTCTACAAAACCCCCATTAAATATCTCCCACCACACTATCCCATCTCTCGACACCCACATTGCTTAACTGGAAACCACTGCACCAGTTGGCCCCCTTCTGGAAGCCTCACCATGCTCAACTGTAAATCCCTGTCCCTCCGTAGTCTCTTTTTGAAAGTTGCCTTGCACTACTGGAAACCCTGTCCAAAGTCCTTCTCCTGCCTTGTAACACTGAAATCCCCACCCAACCTTACTCCTCTTTTCGAAGTGGTGTCTGGCTACACCAGAAAACCGTCTTAACTAATCTAGTCCATTGGATCCTATCCCTGCTTTAACAAAGCCCTGGTCCTGAAAAGCTTCTCTATACATTGTGAATACATTCTGCTCCGCCAGAAACCCCACCTCCTCCCTAACACACTTCCCAAAGACCTGCCATTCTCCACCAGAAACCATGCCTCTTACTAGCCCACTTCTTCCTAGCACTGCCCTGTCCTCTTAAAGCCAGACACTGAAAAGCCTCTCCCTCATAGATCCATATTCCTGCACCAGAAACCCCACCTTCTGTCAGCCTCTTGCCTCCATTCCATTCCTTGCCTTATGGGAAACCCCACCCTACATATCCTACTAGAGCTCACAGTGCTCCACCAGAACCCCTCCTCTAAGTAACCTCCCCCTTTGTAGCCTTGTTCTTCCTTCTCAAAGCTCTTCCCCAAACAGCCTCTTCCCCAGTGACCCAGTCTTCTTACACTGAAAACCCATCTACCTGTCAGCCTCCATCCTAAAGTCCCACCTATTCCACAAGTCTAGTCCTTCCTGTCCCTCCCTACTCTCTCAAAGTCCTACACAGACTGGCCTTCATCCTCAAAACCCCGTCCTGCTCCACCGCAGGGACTGTGCCAATACCAACTCTTCCTTTGAACCAGACAGAAACCACACACCACCTCATAAATTTTATTAGATGCCTTAGACTAGTTGTAGGTTCTGTTACCAAGCAGATACACATTGTGTGAAAATGTATCAAGATGATTCCTCTAATTGGAAAACATCCGTTGAAGTATTAGTAAGGTTTCATGAGTGATCATTTTATTTCTGGAAAAATCATGCACATTTGTGCCCATTAACTTAAAAATATTAGTTATTTTAAATCCTCTGGCTTTGTTGAGGAAACAGTTAGTGTGTATAAAGATGACTTTCAACTCATCTCTCTAATGAATAATTTTGAAGTTGCTTCCCTTACTATATACTGGAGTTTTTAGTAACAGAAATTGTCTACCAGAATCAATGATTTTCCTCCTTCCACTAAAGTGCCCTTTGGAAAAGACTTAAGTGAGATTACTCAGGTAAAATGCCAGAAATACAGACGCATTTTGAGATCATAACACATTTATTATGAAGAACCCACCCACTAGACTTACATTCCTATTGGTCCAACAGTGTAAGCCAGACCAGTATTTTACCAAAGCTTTGTATGGGGCATGCTATGGCTTATTCAGGCTTGATTCAAAATGTCTCTGTCCAGGATTAAATGATGACATTTATAGCTAAAATTACTTAAAGTCATTATTAACATCTAACGCATGTTGAGGTTTTTGTTTATACTTCTTTTTCCCTTTCTTTCTTCCTCCTTCTTTCTTTTATTTATTCCTTTCTTTCTTTCTTCATTTTTCTTTCCTCTTTTAGGAAATGAGTATGAATTTTGATATTTTGTTTGCTGAACAAGTATTCTACCATTAGAACATTCTTTTTTGATTTAGTTTCTTTGCTCATAGGTTATCAATTTTGCTAGGGCCAAACAGAGGCTAAGTTCCTCATTTCTGTCTGTCAAGTAGCTGGGATTACAAATCCATTCCAACATGCCAGGATTTGGGATGATATGTGACTCTTATTACTTTCCTTGCACACTGGTTCTGAACTGTGATGCTCTCAAGTTATAGCTCTTCAATTAGTGATGTGAGTTCCAGTAGCCTGCCCTCAGTATAGATTGTCTAAATGAATGATTAAAGGCAATTTCACTTTAATCTCTTTTTCTTTGCCAGTCCAGAGACTGTTATAGTTTTATTTCTAGAAAATTTTTGTGTATATGTTATATGTGCACATTAATTGTAAAAATGTTACTTTTTCCTTCTTTTTTCCTTTTTTTTATTTTTCTTGGTCATAGGGCTTGAAGTCTGGGTCTGGGCATTGTCCCTGGGCTCAGTGCCACTTCCAGTTTTCTGGTGGTTAATTGGAAGTAAGAGTGTCACAGATTTCCTGCCAGGGATAGCTTTGAACTACCATCCTCAAACCTCAGCTCCTGAGTAGCTAGGATTACAAGAATGAGCCAATGGCACACAGCTAAAATGGTACTTATTTTAAGTTCTATGATATAGTTGAGGGAGTAGCATGAGTGTGTAGAAAGATAACTTTCAAGTCATCTCTTTTAATAATTTTTTCATTTTCATAATATTTATTTCAGTGATTAATAACCAAAGCTCCCAAAGTAACAGTATGATCCTTCATTTTCTCCTTCCCATAGATACTATTGGAAGAGAATGAATGAGATTTAATTCTAAGACAATATGTACTTGAAATTATAAAAAATATATTTTGATGATTCATATAGAGCCACATAACACAACGTGCTTTTCATTTTCTAAAGAAAGGAATGTCATACAAGTATGTTTATTGGCAGGCTTTTTTCATCTGAAAAACAAAGAAAAAACAATATCCTAAAAAAGCTGAAAGCGATCAGCAACTATGTAAATGTGATATAGCATTAGAGACTTGAAGACATGAATTGGTTCAGATAAAATAATTCTTTAAGAAAGGTATCTGTTCAATTAATTTATTCATTACAAATTTTTTATTTTTATTTACATGTTAATATATAAATACATACAAGTGTGTGTGTGTGTGTGTGTGTGTGTGTGTGTGTGTGTGTGTGTGTGTGTGTGTGTGTGTGTGTGTGTGTGTGTGTGTGTGTATCAGCAGTATCTGTCCAGTAAACTGTCTGGTTATGTATGGTTAGGTAATTTCATCATGTCAAGTTCATCAAAAGGATGGACTTCCATAAACCTTAAGAACCCTGAAACACCACTGGACATGCAAACTTAAGTGTTCATCATTGTAAGCTAGACCTGTGTTTTACCAAAGATTTATATATAGTGTGCTATTTTTTCATTTAGGCTTAACATAAAATATGTTTAGCCCTAGAAATAAATGATGGCATTTATTACTATGATAATTTAGTGTAAATCTTTACATTGAACACATGGTCAGTATTGTTGTTTTTTCTTTCCTTTTCTTATTTTATCTTTAGGAAGTTGATTTGAGTTTTGATGTTCTGTTTGCCAGACAGGTACTCCACCACTGGAGCCACTCCATCAATCCTTTCTCATTTAAGTTACTTTACTCCTATAGTAGCAATTTTTGCACCCATCCCAGAAAGCAGGGATTATGATTGCATTCCAATATCCCTACCTAGTATGTTGATATGAGTGTTTCTTTTCCTTCCTTGACTGATTCAGAACTGTGATCCTCTCAAATTCTACCACTTTATTTTATGGTGTGAGTTCTGCCTACTTCTAAAAGATATGACAGAAATAAATGATTACAGGTAATTTGAGTTAATCATTGATTAATATAGGTGATTTGATATAAAAATGTAGGGTGAGTTTGCAAGTATAATCACAGTAGACAGATATTTTGCTAAGTAATTTTGTTTCACATTAAAAACACATCTCGACCAAAATTAAGGACTTACTTTTGCTGTCTGTCAACTTGTATGTCATTTGGGAAAATCAACTTCATGTCTTCCATGTGTGATAAAGACTTTGAGTGGTCTGATCGTGGTTAGAAATAAGAAATAAATAGATCACCATTTGATCATAGGCTAACCAAAAAATTAGGACGTCCCAATCTCAACAAATTAGTGGATCATTTTGAAGCATGCCATTAATTTCAGCACAACCAGAGACTAAGTCTCTGTCAAGTACCTGTGCCACTTAGGTAACTGGCTCACATGGAGCCAGTCAACTCTCCTGATGCAGAAACTGGGCTGAGATTGCTCAAGAGGAGGGAGGAGTCTGCCACACTTTCCTAGGTTGGACTTCACAGAATGCAGTAAGCTTGATTGCTTTACTTACTCCCCTAAATGCCTTAATATTCCATGCTGCTGAGTGTTCATGATTTGATTCCAGTGATCTGTGGTAGAGGTATAAAGGAACATTAAATTAAAGTTCACATTCACTAATTGAGCTGCTCTTCTCAGCCTGTGAGTTCAACTCAGCAAGTGTTCAATATTTGAGAGTTGAGAATACTGAAGTAGGAGAGAGAGAGAGGGTGAGTGAAAGAAAGGAGAGAGAGAGAGAGAGAGAGAGAGAGAGAGAGAGAGAGAGAGAGAGAGAGAGAGAGAGAGAGAGAGAAAGAGAAAGAGAGAGAAGGAAGGAGGGAAGGAAGGAAGGAAGGAAGAAAAAAGAAAAAAAGAAAGAAAAAGAAAGAGAGAAAGAAAATGTTTGAGAATGAATTTTTTAGAGTCTGGAGTCACATGGCAGTACTACGTGTATTTAATATTAGGTCTGCCCCAGGCCATGCAGACCCTATGCAGATGCCTTTTCACTTCTTCGCTAAGTTTCCACCCTTTATGTGTTATCTAGGTATCTGGCACACCTGGAGGCAGCCACCTCCTCCTCCCACTAAGTCACGACCTGGTCAGCCTCTGATCACACTTTCCATCTGACTGGAGGTGAATCCCAGGCCCTGAAGTCACATGCAGATGCAGTATTGCTAGTCTTTCCCCCTACCTTGCCACACCTCATCCGATCCTTTGCCTAGATACATCCAGGCCCGAGGTTGGGTCGCCCTATTTTTTGTACATCCCTTTCCACCATGTATGGCATGGGCAGCAGTTCAGTAAATAAACAACTTTACCTGGCTTAATACCATGTTGTGTTCTCGGCATTGGTTACCTAATGAAATTCAACTAATTAGTATGCTTTACACTTCAGAATTTCTAGTTATGAATCCATGGATATTTTAGTGACACATGTGAGTTCAGTATCTAGAAAACACATGCATTAACTCATCATTTAAGATTATAATTCTGCCAGGAATCCTTAATAACAGCTTAATTCACCATAACATCTATTTTGTTTACTTTCCTCTGTTTTTTTTTTTTGCTTAAAATAATAAGAGTTGTCGTGACAATATGAAAGGATCTCTGGTTTCATATTTTCTAATCACCCCGGGCTACAACCTGTGTGTTGCCAGCTCAGATGATGGTACTTTGAAATCCTAGAAAGTAGATGCACATCATAAGGGCTAATGGCTACAGGATTTCTCAGATTTTTTAAAAATGTAATTGTTACTAATTGTACAGTGAGGTTACCATTTCACAATTCATGTAATGTGTACATTTGTCTTGTAGACAAGGCCATCCTTTCCTGAGCTTTCTCCAGTTTCTGTTTTTTGTGTGTGTTGAATGTTTTTGTTTTTGTGCCCGACCTTCTGCTTGAACTCAAGATTGGGTGCTGCCTCTGATTTTTTTTTGGGGGGGTCCGTTAATGGGGCCTGAACTCTGGGCCTGGGCACTGTCCCTCGCTCTTCAGCTCAAAGCTAGTGCTCTAACACTTGAGCCACAGCACCACTTATGTTTTTTTTTCTTTTTGCTTATGACATGCTGAGGACTCGAACCCAGGGCATCATGCATGCATGGCAAGCACTCTACCACTGAGCCATCTTCCCAGCCCTCGCCTCTGACTTTTTGTAAGCAAGGCTACTCTGCCTCTGGAGCCCCAGCTCCATTTATGGTTGTTGGTTGTTAATTGGAGAGAAGAGTCTCACAGATTTTCTCACTCCAGTTGGATTTGAACAGTGATCATCAGCCTCCTGAGTAGCTAGAATTAGGCCTGAATCCCCAGTGTCCAGCTAATATAGAGTTGGTTTCATGCTTTCCTGGTTGTGTTACAATTTTCCTCACCTCTTGGCACTAATACTACATATTGCCTGGCTCAAATCTGAATTGGTGGAAAATGCTTGTATTTGAGGAAGGCACGAATAGGAAACTATAGGCCATAGGGAAATATAAGCTAAACAAATCATTCGGAATATCACATAAAGACAAATAAGTTTACTGCAAGTTTACTGTGTCCTGTCTTTACTATTAATTCTGCATGGCCTGTGAATGATGTCATACATATCCAAATAGCCATTGGTAGAAATAAGATTTCTCATCCTGTCCTAAAAACAAAACAAAAACCAACCAAAAGTATTATGTATGAGCCCAGCAATTTCCTCTAATTAGAGACCAATCTGCCCTAGTTTATGAAAAAGTGTCCTTTATTCAAGTGCTGCTACTTTTTCTAAACGTAAATATAATGAAATCTGTAGTAGACTGTAGAATTGTATACCAGAGCTGTCATTTTAATTCACAAGAAATTCAGACATTTATATGTTTATTTTTTTGTCAGTTGTGGCGCTTGAATTCCGAGCCTGGGCACTGACTCTGAGACTCTGTGCCAAAGTTAGTTAACACTGGGTCAATTGAGCCATGGAGCCACTTCAAGCTTTTGAGTTGTTAATTGTAGATAAGTGTCTTATGGGAACTTTTCTTCCTGGGCTGGCTTTGAACGCTATCCTCAGGTCTCAGCCTCATGAGTAGCCGGGATTACATGCATGAGCCACTGGCACCTGGCTTCACATAGACTTTTTTTATTGTGAAAATAACATACAGAGAAGTTACAATTAAATGGACAAGTTATTGAATAAATTTCTTATCAAGCATTGTTGCCCTGTCCTTTGTTTCTCCATCCCATACCTTTTTATCTCCACCACACACCTCCCCACCCCACCCCACCCCCACTTCTCACCCCTCTTGGCCAAAGTTGTAAAGTTCGATTTTCAAAATATTGGCTTGTATATTTCATTGCTGCAATGGGTCCACCTGTATCCTTTTTTAAAAATGTGTTTTTTCCTTCCCCTCCACAAATTATCCCAACATCAAATACAGTGAAAGCAGTGGATATACTGTGGGGAAAGGACATACAAAACAACAAAGAAATCATCTTATGAATATCTTTGAAATAATCACAAGAAAGAAAAAAAGTATTTGAATCTTTCTCTAGGGGTATATCTCATCCAACATCAACTTATCTGACCTTTTCTGCATGTCTCAAAAATATACTAGTTATTGCAAATAAGGGAAAACAAGGGACTTATGTTTCTTTCACTTATGTTTTTTGGGCCTGGATTACTTCACTTAATATAATTTTTTCCAAGTCTTTCCATTTCCTAACAAATGGTGCAATGTCATTCTTTATGATAGAGGCATAGAATTCCATTGTGTATATAGACCGCATTTTCTTGATTCATTCATCTACTAAGGGGCATCTGGGTTGGTTCCACATCTTAGCTATGGTAAATAATGTTGTAATAAACATAGTTGTTCTGGTAGCTTTGGTATGGTCTTGTGATCATTTGGGTAAATTCCCAAAACTGGGATTGCTGGGTCATAGGGGAGCTCTATGTGGTGTCTTTTGATGAACCTCCATAATATTTTCCAAAGTGGTTGAACAAGTTTACAGACCTACCAACAATTCAGTAGGATTCCCTTCTGTCCATATCCCCTGTTGTTATCTGTTGTTATTAGAGTTCTTGATTATAGCCATTCTATCTGGGGTGAGGTGGTACCTCAATGTTGTTTTGATTTGCATTTCTTTCATGGCCAGGGAGGTTGAGCATTTCTTCATGTGTTTATTGGCCATCCTCCTTTCCTCTTCAGAGAAGTATGTATTTAAGTCTTTAGCCCACTTATTTATTGGGCAGTTGTTTCCTTGAGGGTTTGTTGTTGGGGGATTTAATTTTTTGAGTTCCAGGCATATTTTAGATATGAGGCCCTTGTCCGTTGTGTGGTTAGTGAAGATCTTCTCCTAATATGTGGTTGATCTATTGATCTTGCTAGCTATGTCCTTTGCCATGCAGAAGCTCTGCAATTTCATGCAATCCTATTTGTCTAACCTTTCTTTGATTCGTTGTGTTTCTGGGTGTCTTAAGAAAGTTTCGGCGTGTGCCAAGGAGACCTAGGTAGTCTCTTATTCACGGACTCCACTCCTAAACTACTCACGGTGATTCAAACCTTTGGCAAAGCAGCAAGGTATAAAATTAACCCTCAAAAGTCAATGGCTTTTCTGTATTCCAACAATGAGAAAAGCGTGGCTGAAATTAGGATAGCAACTCCGTTCGTAATAGCACCACAAAAAATACCTGGGAACTAACTTAACCAAAGAAGTAAAGGACCTCTATGGTGAAAACTTTAAAAACCTGTTAATGGAAATCAAAACAATGTAAAAATGCAAAACCTCCCATTCTCCTGAATTGGAAGGATCAACATCATGAAAACGGCAATACTTCCCAAGACTATAACTTCAATGTGGTACCAATCAATATTCCAACGTCATTCTTCAAGGAAATAGATGAAGTAATCCAAAAATTCATATGGATCATAAAAGACCTCAAATAGCAAAAATTATCCTTAACAGAAAGAACAGTGCTGGAGGAATATCAATACCAAATTTCAAACTCTACTACAAAGCCACAGTAATCCAAACAGCTTGGTAGTGGCAAAAGAACAGACCTCAGGACCAATGGAATAGAACTGAAATCCCCGAAATGAACCTACAGACATATAGCCATTTAAACTTCGATAAGGTAGCTTTACAAAGAATGGAAGAAAGACAGCCTCATCAGTAAATGGTGCTGGCAAAATTGGGTTACTACTTGTAGAAAAATAAAGCTAGATCCTTATATATTACCCTGCACCACAATCAACTCCAAATGGATCAAAGACCTTGGAGTCAAAGCAGACACTCAAATAGTCATTTTATAATGATGAACTGCTTAGTGTCTCTGGCTCACATATATAATCCAAGCTATAGTTAAGAATAAAGGTATGAGAAACAAACACCGAGTGTGCGTTGTTCATGATGCTTTGCATTGGCATTATTTAATATCGTTTGTTTCTTATACTACAATGCTCTTATTTTTATTTTTACCTAGGTGGAGGATATAGGTTCTAGCCAGTGTTTAGCCTTCTTTGGTTGAGAGGGAGCCATGTGGTAGTTCTTGCCTTGTATGGCATGTAATTGAAATCCTCCTGCTTTCACCTCCCCATGGACCAGGGTGATAGAAGTATTCCATCATGCACAGCCAGGGGTGGGGATCATTGCAGGTAAAATTTCACTGGTCTTGAAATGATGTCCCAAAAGGCTAGCTTTACAGGCATATGCCTTCAAAACCTTGTTGTATTCCGTTTCACTTTGAAGTAGTGTTTGTACATACTTAGAGATAAAATGGTAACACATTACATGTTTAATATATAGAATAGTCAATATAATTAGCAAGTTGATCTCCTAAAACATTGCAGCTAATATATTTTGGTAACTTCCTCACTCTGCTAGTCACTTTTTCGAATATACCATAAACATGAATACATTAATAATGTGCACTAGAAGATTAAATGTTGATAGATATAGACAAGTTAGACTATGTGTAGTAAATATATATTTATCTATTGCTGCTTTGAAGAACATTATCATATATTCACCATAAAAATACCACCATATATTCACCATGACAATAATTTTCCTGCAGTGTAGAATTTTCCATTTCATTATCTGCCATCTTTTAATCTTTTTACATTCTCATAAGTATGAATTTTTTCTTGTTTCTTATGTTTTGAAATTATTAAGATGGAATTTAAAAAATCGTAGAGTCTCCTAAAATTAGCACATTTTGTTTGGTTTTGTGTTGCTAAATCATTAAAACCAAGGTTTCCTGAAAGTTATGCTAGCAGACTATATCACTATATTGTATTGTAATTACATTTTATTATTGTATTTTGATATAGGATTTTGCTGTTGCTGTTTTATGATATAGTGTCTTGAAGCCGGACTGAAACTTGCAACTCCACTGCCTCCATTAACAATGCTTTATCACCAGGTACTGGAGGCTGATAATTATAACTCTAGCTAATCAGGAGGTTGATAACTGATATTTAGTTCAGACAGCCTGAGCAGGAAATATTATGAGTCTCTCCTCTCTAGTTCACTAAAAAAAAGCTTGCAGCTGAACTGTAGTATAATTGGTAGAGCAATGAGGTCAAGGGAAAGAAGCGTGGGATTGTCATATAGCCCCTGAGTTCAAGCCCTAAGACACAAATATGCACAGACACACATTCATACACACATACTCCCACACACTTGTACACGCACAAATTACCAGGCAAAGTTGTACCTTAAATACTTATCCAGAGATCGGACAACTGTCTACTTACTTGTGAAGGATTTTCCTTGATTATTTTGATGGAGGAGGATAGTTCATGGGACACAGACGACAAGACTTTAGGGAGGAATACTTTATAAACGACTAGCTTATAAAAAGAACAGGAGCAGGGTTTTTATCTTTAAATCTTACATTCCTTCAACTATACTATTTAAAAAAAATCATTGAATTATGAGAAAACAATGCACCTCTTCCCTTCTCCCCTTCCCCTCTGTCATAAAATATGACAAAAGATTCAAAAATACTCTTTTATCTTACAAGAATGTACACCTGTAAAAATGTCTGTCTATATGTGTAACAATACATGTGTTTTCCAATACTTGTTTGATTTTCCCACCGCTAAGAACTTGCCTTTTTTCCAGATGAAAGCACACTGGGGTTTCAAAGGCAAGTAAGATTAGGAAACAAAAACCTAATAATGTCTTAGGAAGTAGATGTCAAAATTTGATGCAAGAAGCACATGGCAGGCCGAGGGGGCCCTGAGAGGCAAAATGATTTGTGCAGGATGAGAGGAATAGTGACAAATAAGGCCTGGATCTGACCTAGGAAGGGCTATTTGAGGTTGAGACATGCCTGTATCTAGGCCTAGCTGAGGCTATTGGGATTTGACAATGTCCACATGTGTATAAATTGATGTGGGAGGGGAGATTTCAGCCTCCAGTTTGTCTTGGGGATGGTCTTATGTGAGCAAGCAGCTTAGATCATTGGGCTCTGAGAGATGACACTACCTCACTCACAATGGAATAGAATATAGATCTCTGAGAGCCACGCAACTGTAACCTACAGTTAGCTCAAGCCAGCTCACTTGGCCTGTGGCTCAGGAACAAGAAAGATGTTCCTGTACTGTTTTCAAAGTCAAGAGACTCAGGTCTCAAGCATGAGAGGTGTGAGTGCCTCACTCGATGCTGCAGACATTCGATCAGTGCCCAACCACGAATCCAATGTCTCAGGACTTTTTATAAGAAGAAACCAAGGAAATCACAAGGAAATTCAGGCCAGGTATAACTATGACAGTAAACCTATTTAATCTCATCCTAGCCCACACTAGAAACTTCTTCTTATGTGCTTTTATATGTGTAGACAGAAAATATTTGCTGTGCACTTTTCAATCCACTCTACTACAATTACTCAGTTTGAAGTGTACTCTCATTTCCATGTTTCATAGATCCATTCTTTTTTACCACCTCAGTGTGACAATGAGTCCATCCAAACCCTGAATGTGCCTTATTATGTATGGAGCCTGGACTCAGGCTTTCTGGAAATTCTGGTAATGGACCTTGTCCCTGCCTACAAGAAAGCTGATCCCTTCTATGTGGGAAACTTCCTCCACCACTTCACAGAGTGTAGGACAATGGAGCAGTTGCTGGATATTCTGAAAGTGAGTGTTCCTGGGCTGGGAAGGTGGCTTAGTGGTAGAGAGCTTGCCTTGTATGCATGAGGCCCTGGGTTCGAATCCTGACCACGACATAAGCAGAAAACAAGCCAGAAGTGGTGCTGTGGCTCAAGTGGTAGAGTGCTGGCATTGAGCTGAAGAGCTGAGGGACAGGGCCCAGGCCCAGAGTTCAAGCCCTGACAAACAAAAAAGTTAGTGTTCCTAAGCCAGGCACCAGTAACTCACACCTGTAATCCTAGATACTCAGGAGGCAGAGATCTGAGGTTCACGGTTCAAAGCCAGCCCTGGCAGGAAAGTCCATGATACTCCTCTCCAATAAGACACTAGAAAACCAGAAGTGGTGCTGTGGCTCAAGTGGTAGAGTGCTCCCCTTGAGCTGAAAGGCTGAGGGATAGCACCCAAGCCCAGAGTTCAAGCCCCATGACAAACAAAAGAAGTTAGTGTTCCTCCTTCAAACCCAGGGCTGATGATACCCCCTGGCAGAATATTGGAATACTAGGTACATCTCTGAGACAGTTTCACTGGGGTCTAGTCAAAGGAGCTTGGCTTAAGACAAAGAAGTTCAGTCTTTGGCTAATTCCTTAGGACTGGGCTGCCAGAATATTTCATGTGCCTCATAAGCTAGTGGAGCCTTAGTAATTTGCTTGCTGAGAGACTAGGATTTAAGGAAGGAGCAAGTGGCACCGAACGTCAACGCTCACCTAGGAAATCACTATCTTTGAGGCCTTTGAAGGAATATAGACAGAAGAAAGGAGGCAACTTTTACTTTAATTGGGGGCTTGAGTGCTGTCCCATTTCTAACACACTACCAATTGAGCCCCAGGTCCAATTCTGGCCTTTGACTGGTTAATTGAAGATAAGTATATTTAGATTTTTACAAACTAGACTGGCTTCAAACTGTGATTCTCAGATCTCACCCTCCGGATTAGTAGGATTAGAGGCATGAGCCATTGTGCATTTATTTGGACAGATGCACATAAGCATCTTCACGGAATTACCATGAAGTTGTATATACATATCTGCAATTTTGTGTGTCATGTTTACATTACCATGTGGGACTTAGCGAGTCCTATGTGTGTCCTGTTAGTTCAGAAAAGGAGAAGCATAGAGTTAACTTCCTTCTCTCCTCCCATTGGTACAGATACTTCTACCATAACTGAGAAGAAGATGAACAAGTGAAGAAGTAAGTGGACGCTGGCACAAAGAATTCTATCCTTGAAAACTTGGTATCTTTGAGGTTTCTGAATCAAACTCAACTTTCTTCTTTGAACACCAGTTGTGATTTTCAACAGGGGGTTGAGGCTTGGCACATCAGTGGATAGCAGATTACACAGTTGTGGTTGTGGTTGTGCTTTTGGACTCTCATGGATGACAGGGAGGGCTGTGTGTAGCAAGTCAGATCCAGTGGGGAAAAAATTTCTCTTCCTATTACAGGGAGAATTTTAGAGGATTATATTTGAGAAATTACTAGAAGTGGGTTGTGAGGAGCATCCTGCTTGCAGGAGTCTCTTTCCACTTCCCAACAATCAATCTGCCCACAGCGTTGTTTGTTTCATCCTCCCCATGTGGATGGACTTCTACCCTGATGATTTCTATGAGCCCAAGAACAATGACACCCTGAAAGAACTTACACAGAATGTCAACCTCATCATGGCCTCTTCAGACCTGCTCTTCCGCTTACATATTTTTCTGGACCAGCTGGAGGAACCCATGAGACCAAGAAAAAGAGGAAGAAGTCCTTGTTTAGATGCCCCAGAGCTTGTGAGTAGGGATGGAACCTGAGTCTCTAGGGATGTTTCTGATTGGCCAAGAGCCCTTAGTACTCCCCAGCTTGGCAAAATTTCCTTTTATGGATATTCTTTGCCAGGTAATGTCTGTTCTCCTTTTGAAAGAACTTGGAAGTAGCCACTCATTAGAAAAAGCCTACCTCCTCATCAGTGTTCAGTCCCAACTCAAATCCTACTGCTTCTCCTATTAGATCATCTTGGAAGTTTAGTGACACCTTAACTACGAGAGTCTACTCAAAGACTCCTGTACCTATTTTCATTCTCAGGTTTGCATCACCGTAGAAAAGCTTCTGCAGAACTCCAGGTAAAGAACCCATCAGTGATGTCGTCTATGTTGACCGATGGAGATTGGAAGCCATCGCTGATCTCCAGAAATCCTGTGAAGGTAGAGGGTTTTTTTCAATTTGTAGAAAGGCCAAAGTAGGTTTTGAGTCCTGTGGACATCCCACTGATTCTGAACCCCACATGTGATGCAGGTGTATCTACACATACCACCAAGGAAGAAGACGATACAGAATGTCTTCCATTGATGTTCACAATCCAGCTAGATCAGCTCTAAATCAGTCAACAAAAACACTTCTTGGTGTGATGGTTAAATATGTGCTAATGAAAAATGACTCCAGTCTATGTTTAGGAAAACCAATAAGTGAGGTCCAAAATCTAGATTCAGTTGAGGAAAGGGAATCTTTCCTCACAGAATACCCAGACCAATCTCTCTTCTTGCAAGGGATCCAATTTCCAGTTGATAAATTAGAATCTGTCCCTCCCTGGACTCAGGAAGAAAATCCTGTCTTTATTGAGGAAGTAGATCCCTTTGAAGACTCTGAGGCAGAATTTCTGTCTGAAGGCAACTTAGAGGCCAATCTAGATTTTGAGATTCCTTCTCCCCTTCCTAAGAAAATCCTTATTTTTCTTTTTTTTCTGATTTTTGTAAAAGGTTCATTCTATTTATTTTTCTAACTTTATTAATATGTAAATATTTTTGACATATTCTAGAATTCATGAATCCTAAATATATTTCTTTTTAAACCTACAAACTGAAGAATCGTGCATACCTGTTCTGGAGGCGGGGAAGCAGAGTGACAGGGGGCTGTAGAAGAGAGCCTACTGGATATAATGGGAGCTGTTAAATGCAACAAGAGTGAGAAGGAAGCCAGGCCATGCCTGTATGGGGTGATAAGGTGGCTACAAAAGGTCTAGGACATAGCAGATCAGATGTCCTAGAAAGCTATTCTGTCAATTGGGACAAATACCACAATACTTATAGCGTTAAGTGGGACTCTCTTCCAACAATGAGTTCAAATCTGTATACATTTTCATTGCATTCATTTGCCTTGAGCAAATATGGAAGGAAAATTTGGCTCCAATAATATAAAAAGTCTACTTTGGGCTGAAAATATTTGACACAATATATAGGAGATATGTATACTGGAAAGTAAAAGCCATCATCAATAGAAGAAAGAAGGCTTACATAGATGAACAAACACAAAATCAGGA
Source organism: Dipodomys merriami (assembly GCF_024711535.1). Lineage (NCBI taxonomy): Eukaryota > Metazoa > Chordata > Mammalia > Rodentia > Heteromyidae > Dipodomys > Dipodomys merriami. Next base: position 247,454 of record NW_027204793.1, read on the forward strand.
AAAATTTCCACAATTAAATCAGTTATATGTAAATACATGTTATATTCTTTATGTTCTACATAGTATATTATGTAATATATAAGATTCAATATGATTTTTCAAAGTAAAAAGGCATTTAAAATTTTAGAATTGCGTGTTTTTTGCACAAAACATTAGTGTAAATGTTATTGGAGAAAGTAGTGATATAATTTGATTATAATTATATGAATATATATTTGTGTGTTTCTAGATATAACACTGATTATACATAAATATTATATACATATATTTGTATATATCTGTCTATGAAGTGAATATAATGAAAGTGAATATAATGAAACTGAGTTTAGTATGTATAAAAAAGTTGAGTACATGAGACTCAAACCTGTAATCCTACTGATGTAGGAAGCTCGGTTTTGAGTTTTAGTATCTCTTATCCCCAAGCCCTAGATTTTTCAGAGGAGGCATGGGCCCTCCAGTGTAGCACACAAACATATGCCATGGGATCAAACTCCCTGACCACAGAGGAAAGTCAGTAGAAATCAGGACAAGCTTCTTATCTTGACTGTGTACTCAGTTCCTGTACCAAGAAGGCCATCTTTAGAACACCAGATGGAAAGTTGGCATTCCCTCCACAAGGTTCTAAAAATATCCTTCTGAACGATAGTCTGACTATATTGAATTAAATCTTTTTCCCTTCGCAAGCTGCAAACACATAGAAATATGACAAGAGCTAAAGAAAGATGGTCAAAGACTTACAAATACATAAAATTATATACTCTGTTTCAGTAATTCAATGACAAATTATCAAAGGCATGTCGAATTTTTTAAAGGAAATAGAAACATACTCTGAGTTTATCAGGAACTGGGTGATATTTTGGTTGCTGAATTGTTGAATGCACTTCTGGGCAAAGGAGACACATACCTTGGGAAAAATTGTGTGGGGTTGGGTGTCCTCACACGGCTTCACAATAAAATGGCCATAACATCTAGGATGTCACAGCCAACTTTGCCATGGCAGCAAGTAGGTGTCAGGCACTGATTTTGCCCTGAAGTGGACTCAACAACACCAACAGGCAAAAAAAATGAGAAGGAATGACTATTATCCACCAAACTTCAGCTTAAATAGCTGTCCTTACCAGAACTAGGATAAATTGAGCTGGAAAAGGCTGATCTCCATGTCAGGATCCTGAGCACTAAGGACTAGTGTGTGTGTGTGTGTTTGTGTTTGTGTGTGTGTGTGTGTGTGTGTGTGTGTGTGTGTCTGTGTGTGTGTGTGTGTGTGTGTGTGTGTGTGTGTGTGTGTGTGAATACTGGGGCTTGAACTCAGGGAGATGACCTTTAGCTTTTTTTAATCAAGGGTAACAGTCTACGACTTGAACCAAATTTCCATGTCTTGATTTTGAATGGTTAATTAGAGATCAAAGTTTCAATGTTGCACATGTTCATTCTTTGTCCCTCCTTTTCAATGACACCTTTAACTTCTTTTTTTTTTTGGGTCCGGTCATGGGGCCTGAACTCTGGGCCTGGGCGCTGTCCCTCAGCTCTTCAGCTCAAGGTTATTGCTCTACTGCTTGAGCCACAGCGCCACTTCCGGCTTTTTTCTTTTTTCTTATGTGGTGCTGAAGAATCGAACCCAGGGCCTCGAGCATGCAAGGTAAGCGCTCTACCACTGAGCCACCTTCCCAGCCCCCCTTAAACTTCTGAAAGAGAGATAAATGTAAAAAAAATGAAAAAAATGAAAGAAAACAAATATCATCTTGTTTCTGTTTCCTGGTCACTGATTATTTTTGAGATAGTGCTTCTTACTAATAAGAATTATTGGTAGAATCTGAAAACCTATTTGATGTCTCCTTAAATCTTAGGATCGAATACTCATGAAGAACCCTGGGGACTGATGACAGCTTAAGGACCTAACATTTCCTGTGTCGTTCAACCATAGGAACAGTCACCAGTCTCCCATCATACTGTAGGTGCCACGCCTGACTGGTGACCTTGGCTGTGTCATGAGAACGTGCAGCAGGGCTCTGTCATGGTCATTGGAGAGTCAGTATTGCACACTAAGAGGACATTCATGAAGGTGGTAACAAGGCCTGAGTCAGGGTTTGTCAGATATAGATGATTTGTAACAGGCACTACTGTATTCTGGCTAAGAATGTGGATATATCATCGGGGTCTTGCACACAAATTTATCAAGTGTTAGCTTGCAACATTTCTGCATGAAAGCCAACAAAAGGTCATCAATGCCCTCTGAACATATTCTCATCAATATTTAGTAAGTAAAAAGCTATAAAAATCAAGTTCATCATGACGAAAAATCTGATATGAAAACCAAATTGCAGGAGCATTTACAAAAAATGTTTTTCTGTATGTATCAAATGTGACAAAATATTAAAAATTAATGAAGCTGGGAAAGTTAAATTGATTTCTTTTTTACTATGGTTGCAACTGTCTTTTACATTTCAACTACTTAACAAAAAGAAGGTAGGCCAAGTACCACTGGTGGCTCACACCTGTAATTCTAGCTAGTTAGAAACCTGAGATCTGAGGAAAGTGAATTGAAGTTAGACTAGTTAGGAAATCCAGTGAAACTTTGATCTTTAATTAACCATTCAAAATCAAGACATGGAAGTTTGGTTCAAGTCTTAAACTGTCAACCTTGATTAAAAAAGCTAAATGTCAGCTCCCTGAATTCAAGCCCCAGTATTCACACACACACACACACACACACAAACACACACACACACACACACACACACACACACACACACACACACATTCTCAAAAATAACCAGTGACCAGGAAACAGAAACAAGATGATATATATTTTCTTTCCTTTTTGTCATTTTTTTCAGAAGTTAAAGGGGTCATAGAAAAGGAGGGAGACGCACTCAAACTTTTCATTAAAGAGCCAACACGACCCGCAACATCCTCCATTTTGCTATTCTCAATTGCAACACTGGTATTCAATTGGTACTATGTTGAAAATTACCTATGAAATTTGTTTTGGGGGAAGAATGGGAAAACAGAAAAAGAGATAAAGTGAAAGGGTAAAATTGTCCAAAAAAATGCACTCAGGGAATTAGAGCTGTGGCGCAATATGAGTGCCATTATTCAGCAAAAGAGCTCAGAGAAAGTGTCCAGGCCCTGGATTCAAGCCTCATTACTGACTAAAACAAAAACAAGAAAAAAGAAATGTAATCCTTACCACACGATTGTAACTAAAACCTCTACAGCACAATAATAATATTAATATTAATAATAATAATAATAATAATAATAATAATAATAGAAGTAGATGATGATGAAGAAGAAGAAGAAGGAAGTTAAAAAAAAACAAACCAGTGAGAAAAATTGAGAGAGCAAGGGAAGGACTGACCTTTCAAAAAGAAATATATCCATACCTGACTTATATGCCTGTAACCTCAGTGTAATTCACATTTATAATAACAATACAAAAGAAAAAACAGAAATGTAGTGCTGGAGCCATAACTCAAATGGGAGGTCAGACTAATATGTATGTGATACCAAGGTCAACCCCCTTATCAATTTCTCCTTCAAAAATGGTTCTTCTTATCACTTGTGCTTTCCTTAGCTTATGAAAAGGGGTGCAGTTAAAGAAAGAGAAAGGTAATCTGTCAGGCACAGAACTGTACTTGCAAAGAGCAGTACTCACTAGAACACATGTTTACTAGACCACTTGATGACTCCACGTTTTCTGAAATAAACAGAACTAGTTGGAATTGAATACATGCTCCACTGTATACTAGATGGGGGCTCAAAATTATTGAAACTCTCTGGATCTCAAATTCTTTACAGGTAAAATGAGCATAACAATACGTACCTCACAGCATTATGAGATCTGGTTGTCATCAAACATGGAGCGGTTTTATCTTTGGTGTGTGTGCAACACTCAAACATTGCTGGAAGGAGTAAAAACTGGCATGATGTTTACTATATTACTTAAGAGTAATACAACATGCCTGTAATCCTACTTACAAAAGAGGCTGAGAAAAGAGGATCAAGGTTTTAAGTCTGGAGGAAACTGGATCAGATTCATCTCCAATGATCTCTAAAAAAGATTGAGGTGGAGTTTGGTTCAAGTGGTAGAGTGCTACACTGGAGCATAAGCCTCAGGAACAGTGCCAAGGGACTGAGTTCAAGCCCTAGGACCAGCACAAGCACACACACATGCACAAGCACACACACACACTAAATTGTTTGTGTTCCTATCACCCTGCTTAACAATATATTTCCTTTTCCAAGCTCACCTGATTTTTTCTGTTTTAAAAGGGACTTCTGTGTAGCACAGGCTGCTCCTAAACTTACAATCCTCCTGGGTACTGGGAGTACAGGCAAGCCTACTATAATTGCCTTCACTCAGTAACTCTATTTATAACATATTAGCAAGAAATTCATTCATACTCATGAAGATATTTGGCTTAAAGCTGTTCACAGTAATATTCTACTGTACAAAATGTAAATAATATAACTGGATATGGTACTATCCTACCACATGGTAATACCAGCCAATACTCAGGAACCTGACACAGGAGAATAAGCAGGTGAGGAAAGCCTGGTCTACGCTGCAAAACCTGGTCTCCAAAGGAAAGAAATTCTATAAATATTAATCTACTATGAAACATACAATATGTTAAATTTATATAATGTAACGAATAGATCATTATTAATAAAAATAAAATCTTGGCAGAAATTTTAAATACATACATATGCATATATATTTAAACTTGTAGAAATAAAATTTCAAGTGCTTTTATCTGCATCTTTCAGTCTACCTGTCACCTACTTATTTACTGACACATTGATTTCTGTTTAGTCTTCACAAAACACTGTTCTCTCACATAAGTACACAAAATTGTAAAACAAAAAAAGTACAAAACAAATATTATCATAAATACAAATGTAGTTTAATCCCTACCAAAATAATTTGGAGAAAACATACATTAAGTTAATGGCATTGTATACTGCTCAGGAAGGGGAATCTAGGAAAATGTAGATTGTATATGTGTGTGTGTGTGTGTGTGTGTGTGTGTGTGTGTGTGTGTGTGTCTGTCTGTCTGTCTGTCTGTCTGTCTGTCTGTCTGTCTGTCTGTCTGTGTCTGTGTGTTTTCCATGAGTAATATTGGAGTTAGAATTAAATGTATTATTCTTGCTTGGTCTTTTTGCTCAAAGATGACACTCTACCACTTGATCCACATCTCCACTTCTGGATTTTGTTTTCTTAATTGGAGAAATATCTCAGATTTTCTGCATGGGCTGCTTTAAACCTGAATCCTCAGTTTTTGACCTCTAAAGTAGATAGGTTTTAAAATATGAGCCACTGGTGGAAATCAACTACGTTAATATTTTTGCCTGTTTGAATGAATTTTAAAGTAATACATATATGTTACATTTGAGAGTGACTGGAAATAGTCATTAACGTTTAACAGAATTTAAAACATACAAAGCTGAGAATGACAAGTAGCTGAGAACAGAATGGAATAAATCAAAATTACCTATGACAGTTTTCAGTCTGTGCACAGAAATAATTACATTATTGGAGCCCAAAGCCATCAGATAGCTGAGCTCCAGCTGGCTGCTATGCTCATGAGGCTAGCTGGTGCTATTCACCAGAATGTGATGTTGTTGGATAGTAGGGATCAGCTTCAAGTTAAGAACCTGAAATATTTCTATTCATCTAGAAGAGGAAACATACCAGGACAAGAAATGTGATTAAAATTGCGGAATGCAAAAACCATCCAAAGGAAGACCGAATAACTTTCTATATCTGAAAAGAGTATTCTCTCACAAAGAATCATGAGCTGAATATAGTGGTCAATGTTTGTAATCTCCGAACTTGGGAGGCTGATTTAGAAGTTAGCTTGAGGCCAGCCTAAGTTTTAGGCAATCAGAAGGACATATAGTAAAATGCTATCTTAAAACAACAACAACAAAAGACCCAGTGACTGGGAGTATTTTTAGTGGTAGAGTGCTGGCCTTACATGCAAGAAGCACTTGATTTGATTCCTCAGTATGTCGTAAGCAGAAAAACTGGAAGTGGTGCTGTGGCTCAATTGGTAGTGTGCTAGCCTTGAGCAAAAAAATTTAGGAAGAGTGCACAGGCCCTGATTTCAAGCCCCAGCTCTGGCAAAATTTAAAAAAAAAAAAACAAGTGCAAAATGCTGTTTGTTGAAATAAATATGTTGAAGAATTTTTATACTCACTAGAAAATAGTGCTGTTGGGAATTCATAATGAACTTTGTTAGGAAAAATTAAAATAAATTAATGAAATATTATCTGGCATTGGAAAGAACATAGTGAGATGTAAAAATGATTGGTGCCTATAGTTAATTGATACAACAATTTATAGATACACTTGCCAAACTGTGATTTTTTTAAGTATACAATCGTGGGTTTGTTCTTTTTCAAAATAATTTTACTGCCAGGCCTAGTTACTAAGGAGACTGAGAACTGTTCGAATCCAGCCAGGGCAGGAAAGTCTGTGAGACCTTTATATCCAACTAAAGGTTCAGAAAATGTGAAGTGGCACTGTTGCTTAAGTGGTAGAGTGCTAGTCTTGAGCTGAAGAGTTGAGATACGATGCCCAGGCCTAGAGTTCAAGCTCCACAACTGACAAAAAATAGTAATAGTAATAATATTAATTTTATTGTTACTATTAAGGTGTTATATATAAAGGCTACCAATTCATAAGTTTTTTTCTTTGCTAAAAGAAATACGTATCCATCTTCATTGCCAACAGCCAGGATTTGGCCATCTGCTTTCCAGCTGATCTCTCGATGTAGAGGCAATGTGTAATACAAAACAATACAAACCCTTTCTGACTATAAATAATTTTTTCCCTGCACATCTTAAAAATCAATGCTGACAACATGAAATTAAAAATCCCTAAGTTTAAAACATTCTTCTAAACAAGTTAAAGAAATCCTGATAACAAGTATTTTAAGAATAATTTCAGAGAGCTTGAACTCAGGGCCTGGGTTCTGTCTCTGAGATTTACTACTCAAGATTGGGTTGCCAGTTTGAGCCACAGTGCCACTTCCAGTTTTCTCGTGATTAGTTGCACAGAAAAGTCTCACCAACTTTCCTCTCCAACCTGGCTTTGAACTAGGATCTAGAGATCTCAGCCCTCTGAGTAGCTAGGTTTATAGGCCTGAGCCCCTGGCACCTGGCTTTTTGCTTACCTGAGACAGAGGCCAGTTAATATTAAATGTCAATCATGTTTAATTTTGTAAAATGAAGTTAACTGAAATGCCTTCCACTAGAAATAAGGAATCAAATGAGTAGGTGGGTTACAACGTTATTACCAAAAGTTACATATTTTCCTTGTGTTTTTTTCTTCCAAAATTGTGTGCTTTCCAGAATCATACCTTATCTTTCCTTGCTAATTTCTTTGGTTTATTTCATAATTGTCCACAGCTTCTTCAGCAATCATTTACTTATGTGAAGAGCTTTCAAACATCTATTTTCAGCCCAAATTCCTTGTATACACCTCTCATCCATATATTCAGCTGACATAAAAACTTGTGAAACAGTAATCATCTCTTATCAGTATTGGATATTAATGTGTAAGTTAAATTTAAGAAAATAACATCAATAATTGTAACATGATTTTAATAATAATGCTAAACATAAATACAACGTTGATTATATTCTGAGCAATTTAATAAAAACCTCCAGGAAAAGAAATCACTTTTTTTAGTGCTGATATTATGGTTTAAACTCAGGACCTTACCTTCTCACTTAAGCTTTTTCCCTCAAGGGTGGTGCTCTGTATTTCAACCACAGCTCTCCTTCGAATTTTATTTGGGGGATAACATAGAGATAAGAATCTCATGGAATAAAAACAATCATTTGTGTCCCAATCTTATTTCACATAACATTCTCTTATAAGGTTATATGGTACCATGTACTACTTTCTGAAAGTGAGGTTAACCATGGGACCTATGGTTATTGGAGCCTCGCTTATTTCACTTAATAAAATTGTTTCCCCATCTTTCCATTTCCTAGCAAATGGGGCGATTTCATTCTCTCTGATGGAGGCATAGAATTCCAGTGTTTGTGTGTGTATCACATTTTCTTGATCCATTCATCTACTGAGAGGCATCTGGGTTGGTTCCATATCTTAGCTATGGTAAATAATGCTGCAATAAACATAGTTGTGCCGGTAGCTTAGTATGGACTTGTGTGTTATCATTTGGTAAATGCCCAAAAGTGGGATTGCTGGGGTATAGGGGAGCTCTAAGTGGAGTCTTGGAAAAAATTATATTAAGTAAAGTAAGTCAGACAAAAGAAACATAGGTCCCATGGTTTCCCTTATTTGGAATAACTAGTGTATATCTGGGACACGCATAAGAGTTCAAAAGCTATGTACATACCAACAGATAAGATGATGTTAAGCGAAGTGAATCCCAAGATAGGCTTTATAATTTACCATGTGATTTCTTTTTGTTTTTGTTTTTGTATTTTCCCCCACCAAGGTATAACTCCTTTTTTCACTGTATTTAATGTATGTGCCCTGCATCTTGTATACACCATTTCTCTAACTTGGGTAGGGCAAGGGAAAAAACAAAATGTTTAAAAAAAGGGCAGGCTGACCCGTTGTAACAATGAGATGCACAAGACACTATGTTGAAAAAGAATCTTTACAATATGGGTGGGGAAGCAGGGAAGGGAGGAGAGGGGGGTGTGTAGTTGTGGAGGTGGGAGGAAGAAAGGGTAGGGGAAAAACAAAGGAGGAGGTACAATACCTCATAGAAAATGTACTCATTACCTTGCTCATGTAACTATAACCCCTCTATACCATATTTTTACAGTAAAAACCTCTTTTATAAAACAGAAGGTGTCATGTACACCAAGTATAGCAGCCCACATATGTAATTCCCGCTGATTGGGAAGCAGAGATGACAAGGATCATGGTCTGAGGCCAGGCCAGAGAAAAAACTGCCAAGACTGCCATCCTAACGAATGAGCTTTCCATAGTGGTTCACATCTGTATTCCTAGCTAATTATGTGGGAGGCATAGGTAGCAAAGTCTCAGTCAATCTAAGATCAGACCCGGGCAAAAAGTTCAAGACCTCAAGTAATTAAATGGACTAGAAGTATGGTAAAAGTAGTTGAGCTTCTTGATGCTATTCAACCAGAGTCCTATCTAGCAAACAGGGAACCCCTGAATAGAACCCTTCCACCAAAAAGCCTAAATAATTTTAGCCTATTTGAACATCTAATTTCAAGGAGCCTGACAGATCAGAGATGATGACATTCTCTTTAAAATTAGGTATTCAAAAGAGACAAAGTTATTTAGATTTTGAAAAAATTGAAAAGGAAAATACATGTGATTTTTGTTAGCTCTGTAATTCTTGAAAACATGAAATGTACTCAAGTATTTAATATATATCCATATGTGTGCATATGTCCATGTATATATGTATATCCAAGTATGTATGTATATATATGTATATATACATACATATATGTATATGTATTTATATGTATGTATATATACATACATACATACAAGTGGTTCATCTCTATTCTGTGTAGCAAATGGTACAAATGAATCTGTATAATCACTATTCAAATGCATGAATAGACAAAGAGAATGAGCAAAGAACTCATATTCAGGAAATTATGGCTAGCCCATAACCCTGAAAATCTTTTACATCAGTTTGCATGTTTCAGTTACTGCAGTACAGGGACAGTAGGACAACAGTGGGATACTAGGCAGATGAAATTAGAAATGAGAGATACAAATGTTAAAATATTCTTTCTTATGGGTAAGTAGAATTTCCTCTGTGTGTGTGTGTGTGTGTGTGTGTGTGTGTGTGTGTGTGTGTGTGTGTGTGTGTGTGTGTGTGTGTATTACATTTTCTTGATTTTTTTTCTCTTGAAGGTTATCTGGGCATATTCAATAAGAATGGTCTGGATGAAACCTTTACTATATCCTGGTTTGTAATCTTTCAGGTAAATGCCTGGAGTAGAGTTGCTGGATCATATGGAAGTGGGTAGTCAAATGAGGGGTGAAGGGTTAAAAGGTAGATGAATGACCAGGAGAAAAGGGGGAAAATGCAGAAAGGAATCCAATAAACATCCTACAATATTAAGAAGAGTGAAGGAAGAAGTGCATAGAGGAAGGATGGATGAGAACATTGAAAGGGTTGGCACTGATCAAGGTATATTGTACGCATAAAATGCTTTGTTTAATGATAATTTCTTACTGCTTAAAATTTCTTTCTACTTAAAATAATAATTAAAAAATCATGTCCCTAAACTGTTATGCAATTAGAAGCAAAGAATGAAAATTTGCTCTGATCAACTCCAGGGTCTATAAGTTTTTTTTTGTTAGGATAAGTTTTAGAACAACACTAATGATACATATCACCTGAAGAAAATTTAATGATTTTCAGTTATTTATAGTAATCATTTTGGAGATATGGCTCAAGTGGCAAAATGCTACTTAGTGAGCAAAGCTGTCAGATAATGAATTCAAGTCTCAATCTCGAACAAAAGTACAAACAATCAGTAAAATTCAGGCACTTTCCTGGGCACTGGTAACTCATGCCTTTAATCCTACCTTTAATCAAAAGGCAGAGATCTGGGGATCTCAGTTGAATGTCAGCTTAGATAGGAACGTCTGTGAGTTTCTCATCTCCAACACACTGCCAAAGAAAGCTGGAAGTGGACTCATGGTTCAAGTGGTAGAATGCTGGCCTACAGCAAAAAGCTCAGAGGCAGAACCCAATCCTAAAGTTCACGCCTTAGAATAGTGCATATACAAACACAGGGGAAGTAAGTCACTCAAGTTCTCAATCTTCCATTTCCCTAATCCTAACTCAAATCTTGGACAGAACCCTAAGAGTAACCTTGATGATAATAGTAACCCAATCTTAAAATTAATGTAAAATATATCCTAACAGATACTCATTGTCTTTGAAATGATTTGGACTTTGCTCCAAATACTACAGATTCCCTGACTTGGACTCTGAAATCGTTCCCTATTATTAATCATTAACCTCAAATCTTCATATCATGAAAACTTCTGTAGTTTCCACTAATCTTAACTTTTAATGAACTCCTCTATCTCCAAAAAGAAGTTTCAGGTTTACTTAAAATCTACTCTAGTTCTTAACCCTAGCTATATATCTAAACATTACTAGAAACCTAACTCTAAATTTAACCCTATTGAACCCTTAATAATAAACTTAAGAAAACTCTGTAGTTTTCTTTAAATTTCACACTTATTTTACTTGAAAGTGTTAGCAGAAAACTCAGTTTTACCTGAAAGCTTACCCTTCCCTAAGCCTAAGTCTAACCTGAACTAGAAAAGCAACCCAAGCCCTAGAACTAATAGCCTTTGGATTCTAAAGGTCATAAAAATACATTAGTTTTTATTCATCCTAACTTTGATTTAACTCATCCTTCTAAAAATACTTTGTAGTTTTACTCATTATCTTGCCATTTTTGTAACCATAACCCTAACTGGAATATTGAAGCTAACCCTCACAATAACCATACCCTAATCTTAATATTATTAGCAGTTTCTTATTTCACATTCATCCTAATTCTAACTAGACTTGTTATTCGAAGATTTACTTTGAGTTGGACCCTAAACTTTCCATTTCCCTAATGCTAACACTAACTCCAGCTGGAACTAAAACCTAACTTTCACACTAATGATAGTCCAATTCTAATGTTTAAGAAAAATACTCTAGTTTTTATTCATTCTAATGAATACTCCAGTTTGCACTCTGGAAATGAGTTTGTTTGCCCTAATTCCCACAAATTTTCTGACTCTTCCTCTGAAGTTATCTTGTTCCCTAACATGAACCATTATTTTAGTTGTCCTCACATTCTCTAATCAGGAAAAATACTGTAGTTTCCAATGATCCTACCTTTTCCTGAACCCCTGTGCCCTAAAACAATATCAGATTTCCTTACCATCTAGTCCATTAATTAACTCTAACTCTCAACCTAAACCTGGCTGGAAAACTCTCATTAATCATTACAAGAATGATCACTGAGAAATAAATATAATGATAATGGTCTAGTTACTGTTTAATCTCATATTTTTGCTTCCACTTGTTAGTGAAAACTTAATATTATACTAAAAACTTTACTATTCATAACACTATTCATACTCAGAACAAAATACTGACCCTAATGATAATCCAAATTATATGTCAATACTAACACTAACACAAGTAAACTTGTTTTCACTCATCCTAACTTGATTCAAATAAGCTTTCCAAAAATATGTTTCAATTTTTTTCCAATATCTTAGTCATTTTCTAACCCTAAACTTAATCTTAACTGGAACATTAAGAATAACCATAACCCTAATTGCAAGTAGATTCTAATACTAATAGCAATACTCTAGTTCACATTCATTCTAATTCCTGCCAGGCTTATTCTAAAATTTACCTTCAATTTGACTCTCATTTTTTTCTCCTTCACTCTAAATCCAATCATGGCTAGAATCGTAACCATATCCTTGACACTAACAGTATCTCACTTCTAAAATTTATGAAAAATGCCTGTTTTGTGTCATCATTATTGAAATTTCACCTGTAATTCTTGAAATAAATTGCAGGTTTTCCTAAACCCTATGGATTTTCTCACTTTTAACTCTGAATCTATCTTGTTCCTTAACAGGAATCATTATATCCATTGATCTCAAATCCTGATATTATGAAATACATTATACTTCCAATATCCAAGCTTTTCCTGAATTCCTAGAACCTAAAATAAGTTCAGATTTACTTAACATTTAACACATTTCTTTTCTTTTTCTTTTTGTCCAACGTGGGGCTTGAACTCTGGGCCTGGGCATGATCCCTGAACTCTAGGTCATGATCCCTCAGTTCATTAGCTGTAGGTGTGAAACTTTACCACTTGAGCCACAGCACCACTTTTGGGTTTTCTGGTGGTTAATTGGAGATAAATGTCTCATGGACTTTCTGCCCTGGCAGGCTTTGAACTGCGATCCTCAGAAATCAGCTTCCTGACTAGCTAAGATAATAGGCACGAGAAACTAGTTTAACCAATTTATTTATCCTATTCTCAACCCCCTTTAACCAGAAACCTAATCCTAATCAAAATCTGATTTAACACCAAATAGTTACTGTAAGGAAAATTGTCTAGATTATTCAATCACACATTTTTTTGTTTCTACTTCTTATTGGAAAACTAAATTTTACACTAAAGCTTATCCTTCCCTAAACCTAAGGAGAACAAAATGTAATTCACCTTTAAGCCAAATTATGTCTAAATGTTTAAAGTTACACAGACACTGGTTTTCATTAATTCTAACCTTGATGCCATTCATTCTTCTTAAAATATGTTGCAATTTTGCACCTTTTTAAATCTTACATCTTTTTCTCATGCTAACCCCAGCTCTAACTGGAACACCTTGCCTAATCCTAAACCTACATATAACCGAATCATAATGTTAATAGCAAGCCTCTATTGCACTTTAATTCTCTTGCTCAGGATGTAGGTCTAAATTTTACTTGCATTTTGAGCCTACATTTTTTAAGTGTTTTTCTATTTCCTGTCAGGTTTTCTTTTTCTTTTTTTTTTTTTTTTTTGGTCGGTCATGGGGCCTAAATTTTGGCATTGGGCACTGTCCCTCCACTCTTCAGATCAAGGCGAGTGCTCTACCATTTAAGCCAAAGCGCCACTTATGGTTTTCTAGTAGTTTATTGGAGATATGAGACTCACAGACTTTCCTGCCTGGGCTGCTTGGAACTCTGATCCTCAGACATCAGCATCCTGAGTACCTAGGATTAAAAGTGTTAGCCACTGACACCCATCTTTATTATATTTTTAAATTTTATTTTATTGTAAAGATGCTTTAAAGACAGATTAGTTATACGAGTAAGGTAATGGGTATATTTCTTGTTGAGCATTGTTACACCCTTCTTTGTTGTTCTCCTACTAGCCCCCCTCCCTTAATCCTCCCTCCTCTTGGTGTAAAGTCCCTTTACAACATAGGGTCTTCTGAGTATCATTGTTGCAATGAGTCATCCTGTATTGAACCTAATTCACTAACCTTAATTCTAATTTTGTCTGGGATCCTAAATCTAACCATAATAATAATGATAGCTAAATTCAGAAGTTAATAAAAATATTCAAGTTTTTATTCATCTTGTTAATCCACTATACAAGTTGAATTAAATTGCAGTTTACCTTAATTATTTTTCCAAATTAGATTATATGTGCATATATAAAGATGTAACTTTATGTGAAATACAGAAGATCTTTGGAAGAAGAAGTAATGAAAAGAAAATAGAAGGTGGGAGTATAATCAAATGCTTTAAACATATTATGGAATTGCCACTTCTGACATTAATAACCATTAACAAAATAACTAAAAATTAATAAAGAACACACTGTTGTCTAGTATTTTTTAAGAGAGCCATGATATGTCTTGTGAATAAAATACTTGTGTTAGATAAACTTTGTTCATGCATATTTTATATTGTTATTGGTCAATTATTAACTTAGTAAGAAAAATATATCAAATAAGATTCCATGAAAAAATCATAAAACAGTTTTTTAGTAATTGAGAAAAAGTTATAGTCATGAATTTTAGGAAACTAAATTTCTATTTTTCTATGAAGCAATAATTTAGGTTTACTAATCTAGTTATTTTAGAGAACATATTGGCATGACAAACAACTAACTGTATATCTTGTTTCTTTAATGTGTGATGTTTAAACATTGTCTTTCATTCAAATGAATACTTAGGTTTACTTTTCAATGTAAATGCAATTTTATCTCCTTTCAAAACAAGTATTTACCCTGCAATTAAATGTATTAGCATATTCAAGTATTTAAAAGTTAAAAATTCTATGTTTGATATGTAGCTCCACATATTCAGAATGACAGAATTTTTGTATTCATAAATGTCTAACCACTGGGATTTTTGCTTCATCAATATAAATTATCTCATGAGGTTGTTGCAAAGGCTCGAATAACCAGTGTGGTCAAAACATTTCCTGAATTCTGAAAATTAAATCTTATCATTTTCAGCCTTTGATTATATCATTTATTGTCTCTTCAGAGAAATTAAGCTAAACTATATACTACTTTTTAAAGATTTTGCTCACATTGTAAATAATATCAACACAGGTCACAAAGAGACTGATTATTTCAGACTCATCATATTTGGTAAAGTTAGTGTGAAGAATGTAGAGAGCAGAAGTTTCATATACTCAAAAAATATTTTTGGTTAATTTAAATTAAATTAAATATCTGGATTTCTAATTAGGAGGTTAATCACATGGAAACAGGAAAATAATTTTTTAAAAATAATTACTTTGGGACCATTTTTCTTCTTAAAATATGAAGCAAAAATATGTTTAAGAATATATTTTTTTATTAAAATGTTTTAACCTTTAGTAAACTGCTTTATACTTTAATATAAAGTCTGTCTCAAAATAGAAATTCTACAACTAATCTAATGTATGTTTTCATGCACAAAATTCTGTAACTTCTAGTCTTATGTGATTTTAATTATATTTTTTAGTTGTGATATGATCCCTACTTATATTAATTACAAACTTCTGTAATTATACAAATCATGCCGGTACACACTAACTTATGTAAGATAATATTCAAAAAAAATTATCTTTTTTTTCCGTCTCCAACAGGGAAGGATGATGTGCTGAAGTATATTAAATGAAAGCACACTAACAAAGAGTCTTTACAGAATGGAAATTTGCAACATGAGGATGAGAACATGAGCACTTTCTACTTGGCTGAACAGGAATTTTTGTTTCTACAGTACTTTCTTACCTTTTAATCACACAGGGAAAGCCATAACCTTTGAAATTCATATGAAGGAATTGCTTTACTAAAAGATGTGGCAACCCTGCTCAAAAGCTCAATCTTATCACTAGGTCTTTGTGCTTGCTGGCTGATCTATTTCTCTATCATATGTTTCATATTATTAAACATATTAATAATTAAGCAGTAAGTACATTACAGGAGATTCCTGAAAATCACAGCTATTACAGTTTAGTAATCAGAAGTGAGGAAAAAGATTGTATTAATCTCCAATTTCTCCCTTTGGCCTTCAATTTGCCAATTAATTTTCAGAACAATCATGTAAGATGTTAGTTTATTTTTCCCTTTTTAGTTAGAGATTAAGCAAGTGTTTTTTTTTTTTTTTTTTTTTTTTTTTTCAGTAAAAAGTGATGACAATGGTATCAGAGCTCTGGTAAGGGCACCTTCTCCTTAACAATTAATGCCCTATGGACTGTAAATATAGAAGCCACACTAAAATTCTCTACACACACACACACACACACACACACACACACACAAACACACTCACAAACACACACACACACACACACACAAACAAGCACACAGACACACCACTTCCACCCAGACACATCAGATATATGTTCCATTCCCTTGTAATGATTGTTGATTAATGTTTGCTGCATTGCTTTATCTCAGCTTCAAGATCTTTCCTGGACCTTTATCTTTCCCCGAGTTCAAGTCCCTAATTCTTAGTATATCGAGTGTCTGTGTATTCACAATAGGTTCCTGCCTGCTTCAAGCCAATTAATACCCTGAATACAGTATCCTCAAACTTCACATCCCAGTCAAACTCCATGAGTTTATACACCGTTGCAAAATACTAAAATTTTTTGGATGTAGAAACCAAGAGAACACCCACCTTGTTACTATAGTAGAAATTGACATCATGAAAGTAGAAGAATATTGATCAAGAAACGAGGTAAGAGAATGGGAGTATGTCTAAAATGTAGAATACTGGATATGTGTTACAGATACAAAATCATCATCTATAGGCGTATTTATTGAAAACGTAATCATATATTGAAAGCACTATTTACAAATACAGTTTTCCAGTTACTTTGCTTACCTATCACTTCTGATCACAAATCCGCTCATGAATTTTTATAGTATCTTTGAATAAAGATTTGCATGTATGTATCATCTTAAAATAAGACAGTATGCTTTTACATCTTTCTTTCTATATGACAAGCCCTTATTTTTTGTTTCCCTGTTTGCTGAATAACTGTTTTCCTGGAAACAAGATATTCACATCAAATCTGGGTGTAATTTTTATTTCTTAAATTTGAAATATAAACTTTGTTGTGACTTGTCATTTTCTAAAGATGAGTGATATTCATGAACACTAATATGTTGGTGCCTTTAAGTAAACTGAGACTTGATGTGGTATGATAGTTCTTGTGTCTAATTGACATAACCATTAGATGATTCATGTATAAACATGTGCATTGCACTTTTTTATTTTTATATATAACATAGTCCCCAAGGATATACATTAAAGTGATAAGGGGGGGTTGTCTGCATGTTCCATACTTTATATTTATTTCAGTAAATGTACTAGAAATAAATGATGTTTACTGGAACAATATAAAAGAACATATTTTCTTTAGAACATATTTCTAAAGATAATAGATTTATTGTTTAAAGAATAGAAAAGAGTAAAATAGGTTTCTTGCTTGAGACTGCATAAATTACATATGAATGTAGCTCAAGATGAGACTCAGTGATAAATTCATATTAATATTACTGAGATTTATATCACAATATAAGCAATATAGGTATTTTAAAGAACGGGTCATTCCAAGCCCTAGATACCTAATAGATGAAGAATGGTATTGAAAATAGCAGAGGAAATCAATTCAACATTCAGATGTTATGATTTTATAATACTAATACGAAAAAAAGTGGAGCATTTGCCTTTCTGAAGGAGAATGTTTAGCCAGTAATTTCAATGAAAGGCATCAGTTGTAATCAGTCTAAAGTCTTTTCCTCCAAGATATCCAACAGTACTATACTCATCCTCTGAAGAGTAAATAAGAGTTAAGTAGCTTTGCTTAATATTAATTTAATTGTGGCAAATAGGTTAAAATGCCTGCACTCTTTCTTTCAATGTAATAACTTACATTTGTTTTACTAGACTCAAGACCCCCCGAAGACCACCCAACCAATACAAGTAACAAAGGCATCTTTTATTTGCAAGCTCCAGGCTGGTGCTCTGTGCAATCGGTAACCCATGACACTAAGAGACCCCAAGCATAGAATCAGCACAGTTTTTATAGTATTGAACAAACAACTTTATGGAAGTTTTAAATGAGAAATTACGTGATTGATTAACAGTTAAATAAACTAAGCTATACATATGTGGTTGGCTAATATTATTGAGGTGTTATTGACAAGAAGTGTCTGGCCACTGGGTCACCGTGTCCTGCATGGCCAACCAATGTTTGGTCAATGCATTTGGAGAAAATTCCTGTGGCTTTCCCGAGGATTGTTTATGTGTCAGTTGTCCAGGAAGTGTTTTTCTTTTGTGTCATTTCTGGGTCCAACCCATGGTTATTTTCATAATTCATACCTCACAAGATGGTTGCTAGCCTGAAATGTAGTTACTTAGGCCTTCATTGTGCCTCTTTAAGCTTTTAGCTCTTCACATTTCATATTATTACTGTCTCTTCATACAAGCCAGAAATCACTATGTAAAAGTAACACAAACTGAAAAACAAAAATAACTTGATGCATCCATCACAAATCCTAAATTATGTGAAAAAAATCCACAATATAATAAATGAACCAGAGGAAGGGGAAAAACAGTGACAGAATAACAACAGGAATGTACCCTAGATTTCCCTAACGAAACAGAGATTTAGAGTCCTAGAAGGTACTCCATTTCTAGGGTGTCACACCAAGTTAGGCATAATTATATATTGATACACAATTCAAAAGAATATTTTATACTGTCTTCACAAAAAAACAGAAATCTATGAAAAGTTACCCAGGCAGGAAGGTGACTGCTGTGACTGTGTTGGCCAACATATTCAAAAACACAATTGCAGTGTGGAAATGAAAGGGCCACTTGGGAAAAAAAATCATGAACAGAGAGACAGTCACATATAAACACAGGCACAATTCACCTTACCACTGGATAGTCGGAATTGTCGTTGGAACCACAAGTATTAATTTCACAACATCTCTCACAACTGATCTCTTCTCCTACACTTAATGATCTAGACAAAAACCTAATTCTTGAAAAACAAATCACAACAGAAGACCAAAGAAACACCTGACAAATCATCCAAGAACATAGATAGTCACCTATTAAAATCATACATTCCCCCAAATGAAAGCCAAGAAACACTTCAAATGGACAGAACAAATCAGAAAATTATGAGAAAAGTCATGCCAAGGTAATATAATTCACACAGTAAATGAACGGGCATTAGAACAATCAATTATCTAGAAGATATTTTTCAAAATACATTACAAATACTGCTGAAAAATGTGATTAATGAAAAGATACAAAACCTCTGCAAGGAAATTTGAGAACAAGATGAGACCAAGCAAAGATCAGCAAAATATTTCATGGAGACTCCAAACACAAAGAAAAATAAATTCTGAGAAGGCAAGAGAGTCCAAGGGAAAAATGGATGCCAAGTTAAAAGATATGAGAGAACATACAGCTAAAACACATACCTCCCAAGCCACCATCCAATAAAAAGTTGTAAAGAAAATCCATACAAACCTAAAATAAAGCTTTAATAAAGAGATAGAAGCCTTAAAAAAATAACCAATTGTAAGACAGGGAAATCAAACAGAGAGGCTAATTAAGATAAGAGAAGCCCTTTAGAACACCAAACAGTATAAGAACAGAACAAACCACCATCGCATCATAATCCATTAGAGGATCAGTAGACATCAATGAAGGGATTCTTAAATATGTCAGGAGAAAAGACAGATTATATAAAGGATATACAGTCAGAATAAATACAAATTTCTTAGCTGATATGGTAAAAAGGGGAGCCTCACATGATATATGACAAACATTAAAGGCAATCAACTACCAACCGTAAATATGGTCCCAAGCCAAACTCTCCTTTACATTAAAAGGATATATAAAAATATTTCAAGCCAAAGAAATCTTGAAACAATGTATCTCCACCAAATCAACAGGATAGAAGTTAATCAAATATATCCTACATAGAGAAGCTCATGAAGAACAGGAACTGGTTATATAAAATGCTCCCTACCAGTGAACAAGGTAAATATATTTAGAGTAGATGAGACACAGAGCCTAACAGCAGGTGAATAACATAGCAGGACTTATGAGATATTTCACAGACTTAACTCTCAATATCAATGGATTTAACTTTCCAATTAGAAAACAGACTAAATAGTATAATAAAACAAGACGCATGCATGTAATATATACAAGAGACACATTTTATTGAAAAAAAAAACACATACTCAAACTGAAAGGCTGGAAGGAAAATTTTCAAGCACATGAACACCATAAACAGGCCACAGTAGAATTACTAACATAAGATAAAATAGAATTCAAAATAAAATTACTAGGAAGAGACATTATATATTGATAAAAGCACATCTCCATTAGGTATATATATCAAGTCTAAGTATCAATGGCTGGAGCACCCCACTTCATCAACCAAATATTACTTAACCAAAAAAACATTTCTCAACACATCATTGAAATGCATGGATAGGTCATGCAGGAAAAACTCAACCAAGAAACTGAAGACCTAAATAACTACATTGAATGTCTAGCCCTAACAGACATCTACAGAATATACATTCAGCATCAGTATACACATTCTTCACAGCAGCTCATGAAAGAGTCTCCAAAATAGAACATATCCTATATCACATAGAAATTTTATCCAAATTGAAAGAAAAATTATTTGAATTTCCATATCTTGTCAGACCACAACAGAATAAACTTAGAATTAAAAAAGCTAAAGCAAAAAAAAGTTCCCAAACCCATGAAGATTGAACAACACATTGCTGAATGACCAGACACTGAATACATTAGAATGAAAATCTGAAAGTTTCTGAAATTTAACAAATTGAACACACAAAATAACAACTCCTCTGGGAAACAGTAAATGCAGTACTTAGAGGAAAATTTATAGCTCTAAGTGCCTACATCAAGCAATTGGGGAAATCTGAAGTTTTGTTTTAATTATATACCTGAAAATTCTTGAAAACAAGAAAGAGGCCAAACCCAAAGCAGAAGACAGAAACAAATAAAAAAATTAAATCAGAAATAACTAAATAAAGACAAACTAAAAAATAAAAAGATCAACAAAACAGAATTGGTTGTTTCAATAAATTAACAGACTTGGCAGACCCTTACCAAATCTAAGAAGAGAACTTACATAGATAGAAAGATAAATAGAAAGCACACTGGTTGGGAGAAGTTCGTTACTTGCTCTGCAAAAGTCAATGGCATTACATATCAAATATATTTAGAGCCCTAGCAGTTAACTCCCCCAAAAAACAAATCTTCAAAAAAACAACCCTCTTAATAAGTGGGCTAAAGATTTAAAGAGAGACCTCTAGGAAGAATAAATATGAATGGCCAATTGAAACATGAAGGAATATGCAACATTTCTGGCCATAGAAATACAAATAAAAGCAACATTGAGATTCCACCTCCCTCCAGTTTGATGACCATTATGAAGAAAACTAATAATAACAGAGGCTGGTCTGGTGGGAATGTAGCCAAACAGGAATGTTACTACACAATTGGTTGAAAAGTAAACTTGTTCAAATACTCCATAAAGATGTATACAGGTTCCTCAGAAGATCTCCCCTATAACCCAGCAATCCCACTCCTGGACAATTACCCAAATGACCAAAGACAAGGCCACACTAAAGTTACCATCACAACTATGTCAATTGTAGCAGTATTTACCATACCAAAGATATGGAACCAACACAGATGCCCCTCAGTAGATGAATCGATCGAGAAAATGTCATATATATTCACAACAAAATTCTATGCTTCCGTCAGAAAGAATGACATTGCCCCATTTGTAAGGAAATGGAAAGACTTGGAAAACATAATACATCAAACAAACCACACCCAAAGAATCATAGGCTACATGTTTTCACTCATTTAAAAGAACTAGAATATGTCTAGGATATTCTTATAAAAGATCACAACAGCTCAATAGTTATATGCATGTCATCATAGAAAATGATCCTTATTGAAATGAGCTCCAAGACATGGATATAATATGATTGTATAGTGAACTGCTTTTAGATATTTCTATTTACTTTTCCCCCTTTGGATTATTCCCTGTAGTCACTGTTTTTGATTTCTGTACCCTTTGTCTTATATATAAGTTTATCTGATTTGGGGAAGGGAAGGGAAATCACAGAAATGGTCGGACAAAGATTAACCAAAGCAACAGTGATATACACTAAGCACTATGTTAGAAATGAACTTTACAACTTTGGGGAAATGGGATATCAGTGTTGGGGGAAGCAGGAAAAAATGAGGAAGTGATAACACTGTAAAAAAAAAGTACTTTTACTTATGTAACTGTAACCCACCCCTTGGAATATCACCTTCATAATAAAAATAAACAAAAAAAATAAGAGAGCTGACAGGAAGCTCAGCCTGACTTTTCTGCCATGCTCCCTAGGACAATGGGTGCTATTCAGTCCACTTCTTGTGGTGGGAAGTCCACTTTTTGTCAGTCGTTGAGCTTGAACTCTGGGCCTGGGCACTGTCCCCGATCTCCTCAGCTCAAGGCTAGCACTCTACATTTTGAGTCACAGCACCACTTCTGGTTTTCTGGTGATTCTTTGGAGATAAGTGTCTCACAGATGTTCCTGCCCAGGTTACCTATAAACCATAGGCCTCATATCTCAGCTTCCTGTGTATTTAGGATTATAGGCCTGAGCCACCAGCACCTGGCTTAAGTGTAATTATGACTCTCTCTCTCTCTCTCTCTCTCTCTCTCTCTCTCTCTCTCTCTCTCTCTCTCTCTCTGTCTCTCTCTCTCTGTCTCTCTCTTTCTCTCTGTCTCTCTCTCTCTCTCTCTCTCTCTGAAGAACTTATTTAATGGATGCTAGAGGAGGTGGCCCAGCATCCCCATGTGGCTGGAACCAATGTGGCCCTCTCATTCTGGAGGTGGGCTGTGAGTTAGGAGTTGTCTCGCTCAGTCTGTTGTTCCAGCTCCATGAGGTAAGCCCCTCTGTGCTCTGGCTAGACCGTGACGGTTATTCCTTGTCCATCTAGCCTTACTGGACTCAGTATTGTGTTCAATGTCCTTTTCTAGCAAAAATTTCTGGCTAAAATTATGATACATAGTTACGGAATGAAAAAGTAATGTCATCTTAAGAAAGCCATTTTGGGCTCTGGGAATGTGGCTTCACAGTATGGTGATTGATTAGCATGCATGAAAACTTCGGTTCAATTCTTCAGTACCACATAAACAGAAAAAGAACCACTGGAAATAGCGCTGTGTCTCAAGTGGTAGAGGGTTAGCCTAGAACAACAACAACAAAAATAGCTGAGGAATAATTCCCTATCCCTGAGTTGAAGCCCCAGGACTGGCAAAACAACAAGAACAACAACAAATATTTAGTTAGTAAATGGAAAATAAACAACTCATACTTAGAATATATAATTGCTCCTTCCATACTGATACCTGACAATAGTCCCTAATTCATGTACTTTACCTATATTAGTATACAATATTGAAAAAACCCAAAAACTTTTGTTCATTAAGTCATGGCAATTAATGCCAGGAATGTGCTTAGATATCAGGTGAAGATTAATTCTGGAAATTCAAAGATTCCAGGTTTTTGAGTGGTCACTGCTAATCACAATCAGAAGGATAGTATAAGTGAGATTTGGAAATCTTTTTGATAAGATATGGCACCAAAAAGGCAGAGGCTAATTATACTTTTTACAGAAGACAAGGAATAACTCTAGATAGAAGGAATAAATGGTAATAACTAAGTTATACCACAAAATGTTCTAGGGAACCATTTTTGGTTATTAAAGAACTAGTCATCAACTAGGCTTATTCCTCCTTGCCTTTAGCATTCTAGTAATTAGGCTAAATCTTTATCTCTGTGTGATAAATTGTATATCCTTCTATGCTGTACTTTCATACCTGAACTCCTTTGCTTTCTAAAAATCTCAGTCTTTTTTATTTCTCTATGAACAATTTCTGATACTAAGTCTACAAATGCAGACAGAAGAAGATGCTAATATAAGAGTCCCATAACACATGAATCATTAATGTAACAACATGGAAAAGGGGGATAAATTTATTGTTACCTCGATTTTCCTAAAAAGTTACAATGTCATCATTTGATATAAATTTCCATTCTTTGTCTACATAGTGGCAATAAGTGCACATAAATGCAAATATAAGATGGATGTTGGTGGCTCACACCTGTAATCCTAGCTACTCAGAAAGATGAGACCACAGAATTGTGGTTCAAAACCAGCTTGGTCAGGAAAGTCCATGAGACTCTTATCTTTAATTAACCACATGAAACCCAGAAGTGGTACTGTACCAAAAGTGGCAGAGTTCTCAACTTGAGCTGAAGAATTGAGGGACAGGGTCCAGTATCAGAGTTAAAGACCCATGACCAACAAAAAGTGCAAATATGACTTTAAGTTTCCCCAAAAGGAACGACAAAGTCAATAGTAATCTTCTCAAGTAGAAAAAAAATATTCCAAAATGATTCAGTGCACCTACTTTTGTTGAGTTATTTAAGGTATGGTTTCTTTGCTGGACATATTCTCTTCTTTTAACATTGTCAAATATTAGATTTATATAAACTTCATCTAATATTTCGTGGTTCAAAAGAGAAATCCATGGGGAAACAAAGGAGGAGGCTACAAGGCTTGATAAGAAATATACTCATTATCTTGCCCATCTAATTGTAACCCCTCTGTACAGTATTTTCACAATAAAAAATAAATAAAAATTAAAAAAGAGAAGTCCATACAGTTGAAGTCACTTGGATTTATTGCTATCTCAGTTCAAAGCCAACCTAGGCAGGAGAGTCTGTCTAACTCTTATCTGTATTTAAACACTAAAAAAGCCAGATGTGGCGTTTAGGCTCAAGCAATAGAGTACTAGCTTTGGGGGCAGGTGGGCAGGAAAGACAACTGTACAGGGACCAGGTTCACCCTTTGGGTTCAAGCCCCAAAACCAGCACAAACTAAATAAACAAACAAGCAAATGAAAAAACCCACCTGTTTCTTTGTGACCATCCTTAAAGCATTGGTTTGAGAAGAGGCTCCTTTTGCTGATCATACTCACTGGATCCTGCTTTTTGGAATCCTTATTGCTATGGAGAACTCAGGACCAGACTGAAGAATTGGGTAACTGACTCTTGCAACAGGAGAATCATCTCAGGAGTGAAATATCCGTGCATAAGTCTCTTTAAAACCCCCATATCTTTGTTTCTTTGCAGGAGAACACTTTTAAAACAAAGTTATTTCCTTTTATTCTATGCCGGCCTTCAAATGGCATATTGTTAACTTTTGTTATACTCTCAACTAGAAGTTTACAGACATGTTTTATATAAGTAAAGGAAAACTTGAAAAGTCAGGGACAGAGTTTCCTTCAGGCCTTGGATTATTTTCTTGTAACGTAAAAAGGACAGCACAAATTACCTTGAACTTTGTTATTTTTCTATGTTCAATTCCTCTCTTGCAATAACAGTTCCTTCCACTTACTTCCAGTAACAATCCATGGTGCTGCTCCAGGTAAAATGAATGTTTTCTGGCTTCACTGAAATAGCACAAGTATGTCTTTGGACATGAGGTAATATGTGTTTCAGAGATAACTTCATAGCGAGAAAATATGGAATTTGCATGGCTTATAAAACCTCATTCATGTACATATGGCCATATAAGATGATGTTAAGTGAAATGGAACCCAAGATAGGGACACAACTTGCTTTTTCTTTCTTGCTATTTTTTTAATATATCTAACATGTAGTATGCGATTTTTTTGTTTCTCTTCTATTTTCTTCTTCCATGGTGTATAAGCCCTGTTTTCACTATATTTATTGTCAGTGACCTGCATCTTGCATATACATTTTTCTAATGTGGGGAGGGGAAGGGAAATAACAAAATGCTTAAACAATTTTACAGTATGACCTATTGTAACAATGTTTTGTATAAGGCACTATGTAGAAAATTAGCTTTACAACTTGAGGAGGGGAGAAGGGAGTTTGGTTGGTGGGGAGGAAAAGGATTGAAGGAGAAATACAAAAGAGAAGGTAACAACGCTTGATAGATAATGTACTCATTAACGTTCTTATGTAACTCTAACCCCTCTTTAAACCATTTTTACAATTAAAAAAAAACATGAAAAAAACATCCTGGACTACTTTAAGTTCAAAATTTCCTAAGTGCTCTGTAATTAAGACCAATTTTATGTGGGAAGAATATTCTCAGAAACATTTTTTGTGAGTGTGTGTGTTATGCATTATTTCCCAAGTGTACATAAGTTAGAAGTAGGAAAAACAATAAGAATAATAAGAGAAAAAGAAGTTTTGTGCTTAAGTATAATGGTTCAATACACTATAGAAGACTCTTCAATAAGACAACTTTGAAACAATAAATCCAAGGCCAATATGTAGATCTATGCGGGTGATACAGGGAAAGCTTTTCTACTAAGTGGAACATGAAGGATGAGGCCTCTCTTCTTGTCTACTAGATCTAAATCATGGTAGCTAATCATGGAAATTTGTAAAAAAGTAGAACAGAAGAGTAATTCTGGTTCCAAAACAAGTCAGATATAAGAGCA
Source organism: Dipodomys merriami (assembly GCF_024711535.1). Classification (NCBI taxonomy): domain Eukaryota; kingdom Metazoa; phylum Chordata; class Mammalia; order Rodentia; family Heteromyidae; genus Dipodomys; species Dipodomys merriami. Next base: position 274,084 of record NW_027204793.1, read on the forward strand.
TAGACAACTGGAAAAAAAAAGGCCATGTTGAGAGAGCAGGAAATATAGCAGCAATGAACTGGTGGATAAGATCACATTTCTTTTTCTTTTTTGTTTTTTTTTATTGCTGTGGGTCTTGAACTCTGGGCCTAGGCAATGTCCCTCCTCTTTTCAGCTCAAGGCTAGAGCTCTACAATTTGAGCCACAGTTCCAATTCGTTTTCTGGTGGTAAATTGGAGATAAGTGCCTCAGAAAACTTTCTTCCTGGTGCTTGATCTGAACTGCAATCCTCAGATCTCAACCTCCTGAGTAACTAGGATTATAGGTTTGAGCCATCAGTACCAGGCTTAAGATCACATTTCTAGCAGTGTACACTCAGGATATGTAATGTGTATGTTCATCTATCTTTGTATGATTTCTTGAGTTAAAATCTAGGCTACAGGTTAGACTTTACATCCACAAAAATGTTTGTAGCTTAAAACCATACTCCTGGAAAAAATAAAAACTAAGAATATAAAAGGGTCTGAAAAGTTCAGTTTGCATCCAGCCTCGGCAGAACAGTCTTTGCAACAATACCTATAATTAACCAGCCAAAAGCTGCATTGGACGAATGGCTCAAGTGATGGGATATTAGTTATGAGCAAGAGTGCTGAATAATAGCCTGAGGTTTTTGCATACATACATACAAACATTTACATACACACAGAAGCACTTATATGTGCAAACACAAATATGAAACAACTCTCACAATGTGTAGAAAAGTTAGAAAATAATAAAAAATATGTCTTGAGTAAGACTAGAATCAAGTGATAATTTTTAATATTAGAAAGTCCTCAAGTGAACTTTCCCCCCAAAAGTTTGAGACTATTACATAGGTACTGACCAGAGATAGTAAAAGAGCCAAGTAATAATTATTAAAGGGATTGGATCCATGGAAGAATAAATCAGATATCCCTGCAGGTGCATCAGAAAATGTTCATATCCTGTGTCAAATGTTAGAATGTCTTTGAAAATTGCACAGAAATAGTTTGAGCAGTCAGTCATGGATAAGAACATCGGAGAAGTTCAGAATTACTAGTATGTTTGTCGATTAAATAAAACAAGAAACTATGGCAGGGCAATGTGATACAAGTCTGGAATTCTAGCACTCAGACTAATACAGGTGATTAGAGAGTGGATTAAGTAGTGATACCTTCCCTGGATTAGGTAGTATAATTTTGCCTCCATAAAACAAACCAAAGAACAAGAAAGGAATACATAGTTGGATTTTGGGCTAATTTTGTCATTATGTTTTCAGAAATCAAGTTTCTTATTGAAATGCAACTCATATATCATACTCAGTCATGTTTTAAATGCTGTCTTCATTACAGAATACTTCTAGATACAAAATATGTCAGGATTCCGAACCAAAAATTTGAAAAATTTAACATCATTCTGTTGGATTCCAAAGAAATAATGAAGGATTACAAAAGTTTACGCCTGGAGAAACAGCAAAGTTATCTAATTAGGACTTTGTAGACCTTACTAAATTAGAATTTAGATTTGAAATAAATACCTTTTGCTTGTAATTTCATATTCTATAGGATACTACAAAATACTTTTTAGGTAGAAGTTTTAATTTACAAATTCACAAATGATTCTGACATATTATTTGTCTAGAATATTCTTTCAAGAGAGTTGTAATTAGGACTTAGTTAATAGTTAATTCCAGCAGTTCATGTATAACATGATAATGTGAATAATCTAGAAAGAGTTGAGAATAAATAGAAGCTATTAATTTATAAATTTAGAAAAAGAGCAATGTTTTGAGAGTTTGGTGTAACATGATATGAAGAGAGTTATTGTTTGAAATCTTTTTTCTTCTACCTGTACATAACATAGGAAGAAATTTCCTTATTTATATACCTATGTATACAATGAGAAAACTGCTAGGTTTGGGGTATGTTTTCATTTTGTTTTTGTTGTTTTGTTTGTCCTAGGGCTTGACGTCTGGGCCTGGGCACTGTCCCTGAGCCTGTTTTTTGCTCATGGATACTGCTCTACCAGTTGAACCTCAGTGCTACTTGTGTCTGGCTCTTCCTGAGCAGTTTATTGGAGATAAGAATCTAAGGAACCTTCCTGACTGGGTGGGCTTTGAACCATAATATACAGATCTTTGTGTCATGAATATCCATGGTAGACGAAAAGATATGTATAAATAATATTTTCAAGTTTTCTGATCTGAAAGATACCACTTGAGAGAAAACGATGCAGCAAAGTTTAGTGTAGTGTTTTTTCAACAATAGAAAGGGCATAATATTTGCAGAAGTGTAGAATTTTTTCACAATAGAGATAAGCTAGTCATGCTGTGAATTTAGGGAAATTTAAGGTGCGGCTTACAAAGTGTAAACTGTTGGGCTACAATGACTTTACTGCATAAAATGTTGGAATTGATTGTCATTGAAATAATAGCTTATTATGATGAAAAAATGTTTACTCTAGAGGAATTAATTATTATAGATACTTCATAGTTTTATCTTCTACCAGAATGAGGCTAGTTTCTCTGTTGACCTTTAAATATGTAATGCCACATTGGAAACTGTATCTATTGAAGAATTAAATAAAATGCATACAGGCACTGTTTTAAATGCCTCTGGTATGGCATGCTAAGAATTTGAAAATGAGTAGTTAGTAGAACACATATATTCTGTCCTCTTAACAAATATTTAGTTTTAAAAATTAGGAGTTTCCAGAGAATTGGACTGTTTCCTATTTAGTATGAGACAATACTAAAATAATGTTTTTTTTAAATAATGGCAGTATATTCTGAAAATTTTGTATAGTTTGATAGGATTCAAGTTGATGACCCTCTGAAAAAGAAAGGGTCAATTAATTCAAATGAGAAGCCAATTATTGTTCATTTTTAAAAAATTAAATACATATAGAATATCATATACTATAGAAATACAGTGAAATTATATTTTATGTAGCTTATTTTTAAATTTAATTTTATTGTCAAGGTGATATATGGAAGGGGTTGCATTAATTGTAAGGTAGTGACTATCTAAAAAGTCTAACTTTTTATGCCCTCCCTCATTTTTCTCACACTTTTACTTTACCCCAATACCCCTCACAAGTTGTCATGTGAATATCCTACATGTTGTCCTTTTTCTCGCCATTTTGTTGTTCCTCTTTCCTTGCTAAATTAAGATACATGTGTATATAATACACAGGATATTGAAATCAAATACAGCAGGAAATAAACCATAGGGAAAAACACAAAAGAAAAAAGAAATCACATAGTACAGTAAAAACAAAAACCACAAAGGAAAACCTCTGTTTCCATGTCTAGGAGTTCATTTTGTTTAGCATCCTCTTATATGTATATTTATACATAGCTATTGAGCCATCCTGCTCATCCGCTAGGACTATCTTAGACATTACTTAATTATTACACATGATGAAAAGCATGGAATCTGTTTCTTTGTGTCTTGCTTATTTTTCTTAGTAGGATTTTTCCAAGTCTTTCCATTTTCTTATGAATTGGAAGCTTCCAATTCCACCGTGTGTGTGTTTAATGGATTTGTTCATCTTCTGAGTGGCATGTTGGTTTAAATCATGATTGCATGTAAGTATCATTAGGGTCATTCAAAAGTGACAGATGCCGCCTCCCCAGATATACTAAAATCATGATTTCTAAGTAAGATAGTTTTTTATGGTGGTACAAGTGTTGAGATACCTGGATAACTCTAATGTATTTCTTGCAGAGTTAGGCAGGAAGACATCATATAGGATAAAAATGGTAGTGACAAAATATTCCCTTGAAAAAGATATAGGAGGCTTCCAGAAATATGAAGAAATTCAGATAATTTTGAAGAATTTAGAAATGCAAGCTCAAGTAAGTCTCTTTAAATAAAAATTATGTAAGTGGAAGGGCAAAAGAAGAGGAAGAGAAGAAATAACTGACAGCAGATCATTGTTCTAAGTTAGAGTATAAAAAGACATAATCTATAGCTTCCCAGTTAAAAAGAGACCAACATAACGCGTCCCACTTAATTTAGGTACATGCAAAATATTTACTTGGCTTTTTCCTACTTTTTCCTACTTTTTCCTACATTTTCCAAAAAAATGAAGACTTATAAGAAAAGTTATGTGATTGCCATTACTTCAACCAGAACACTAACTGTGATGAGCCCTCTTTTTTGTACTTTGCACTTGGAAAATAGTCCCTAAGTTGATGATGTTGTGATGTGATTAGAGTCAGAGTTAGGGGCTTCTACTGGTAGTTATCCCAAAGTAGTTTAAAGCAGTTTTCCGCCCAAGATATCCAACTGCATTGTCTGAAGCTGTACTTTGAACACACCCTCAAACGTGAGTACATAATTTGAAATTATACTTCAGCATTTCCTTGACACATTCTACTTTGTGCCTTTGTCTTTTTTGCACATTCCTTTTGAGTTCATAGTTGCTCTATTTCAATTTCATCTTTATAAACTAATGAGAACATTGTTTAACTATCACTTGTTGTTTGCACACACCCAGTGTCTGTATCAAGGTACTTTGTCTATTTTAAACAATAGGGTAGTACTCACTCTCTGAGGAGAAAAGTTCCACAGCATAACTCTATGCCCATCTTAGAGGGAGTAGAATTTAAAGCATTTTGAGACAAACAGTGATATTAGTAGTGAAAGCCTCGGAAGATGGCGGAGGAGAAGCTGGTGGCTAAACAAGCTCTTGCATAGAAAGCAGTTTTAGAGTTCAAGTGAACAGTCCTAAGCCAGAGAATCACACCATATGTGCCATCACAGGACAGAGAGTTAGGCCAGAGAAGGAAAATCCAGGCAAGGAGAGAAATCTGAGCTCTTGCCACTGCTGCGGTGGCAGAACCCACCATACTTGAATCACAGAGAGTGCGAGACCAAGGAACCAGCACTGCGGGCAAGCGGATTCTACTCAAAACCAGCAAGAACCAACAAGGAGCGGACATCTTCATCCTGCAGTTCTCATACCAGAAACAACCCAGGAACCAAGACTCGGCATGAGTAGAAGCCTGACATCCTGACTCCTTCTCAGGGAGCAGAGGAGTTAAGGCCACCCCTCCCCACCCAGTACCGGAGATCTCCATCTTGGATACCGACAAAGCTCAACGGAGCTGCTAGCTCCAACTCAGGCCTTTGAATAAAATTAGTGTCATTTAGCAGGTCACAAGAACTTAAGCCGACCTGCCAGACTCAGCTACACCCAGGGAAAAGACACCCAGCTCGGGCACCAGCCCCAGGAGTGGCTTTCTTCAACAGGTAATCAGAGCCATAGGCTGCCCCTCCATTTAGCAGCCTCGACAATCAATTTAAATTCAGTAAACAGAAACCCTGAGAATGGCTCCAGGCTGGGCTCTGTGAGTTTCTCACAAACTAGCCCCCAGGAAAAGCTACTGTTTGCTGAAAGGCCTCAATACTACCCAGAATCTAGCCTGAACACAGCATCTCCAAATTTGAGGAAAAAGCCATCTCCCTCTTTTGTGATATTCAAAGCAGATCCTACTCCCATTGAACTAGCCTAGGAGGAGGAACGCAAAATTCTGGGTAAAGCAGAGTATTTTTCTCCCTGTTCAAACAAACTGACTTAAGAAATCAACCAAGCCACAGGACCACAAGCAGAACAGAGACTCCAACAAAAGGCTAGTTACAGACAAAAGGGAGATACAGATTTTTCCCACCCCTCCCAAAAAAAAGAAAGAATTTTTTTGTCTTTTTTTTTTGCTACTTTTCATAATTTTTTTTCTTTTCTAAAACTTTTTTTAAAATTTTTAACATTTTTGGAAAAAATTGTTTCTAGTAACTTTTTTTTCCTCTTATAATTTTTATTTTAGGGATCCATGTGTGTGTGCGTTTTTCTTTCTTTTTTTTTAAATTTCTTTTTGATTTTTGTGTAGCTCTACTGAACTTCTGATCTTTTTATCTTCCTTTCTTATGCTTTTCACCTTTTCTTCTCTTTCGTTCTTCTTTATGTGATTTAATTGTCCTGCACATCCTCAGATAAACCGGAAGTTGACTATATACTCTACCCCAATTGTGTGCACACTTACTCCACAAATTTATTACTCAATTCAAAATCTTTAAGACTTAAATTCCTTAATAGCAGTACTACCTCTTTATACCTATATAATATTTTAAGTATTTTTATTTTTAACCTTTTCACATCTCCTTTATATCCCTCCCATAGTCTCATTATATTCATGTTCTCTGAATAGTTTGTTTTTGTTCTGCATAATATTATTAATTATTATTTTCTATTTTTTCTGGCCTCGTTTCTTTTCCCTTTCTCTTCTTTTTTTCTCTCTCTCTACTTCCATCCTATCCAACCTATTTCCTGCTTTGAGATTAGGACTTAGTTAAGATAACTCTCCCTGTGCCTTCCCAGATCACTTTTTTCATATTTTTTTACCCACATCTCTCCCTAACGCTAATAATATCTGGTTTTCCAAATTCATCTTTGGGTTCTTAGCCCATTAATATATAGTTGTTTGATGTTGAATAGATTTATCTGTTGAACTAGATTGTATCTGCCGACTATTGACTGTGCAAATTCAGACTTTGGTTGATGCTTGCCTTAAAATAGCATTCTAGCACAAAACTGGTGTTATTTTCATCCCAAATGGGCTGAGTAAGCCAGAAAAACACAAGCAAAATGGCAAGTCCGGGTATCTCAATTCCCACTCATGATAATCAGGAGAAAAAACAGATAATGAATAATCCAGAAGAGAGTTCCAAAATAGCTCCACAAACACTGCTGGCAAACTTGATAAATGAAAAGATTGAAAACACACAAAGGACTCTGTGTGAGAGTGATAGGGAGAGAGAGGAGGCAAAGAAAAGGTCAATGCAGGAAACGATTGAAAACCTACAAGGGACTCTGTATGAGCATGATAGGGAGAGAGAGGAGGCAATATAAAGGTTTATTCAGGAATATCATGAGCGTGAGGAAGCTACTCAAAAACTGATAAATGAATTGCGTGAGCAGCTTGAGAATATGCAAAGAGAAAGGCAGGAATGGCGTGAACAGGTTGAGAACACTCAAAGAGAACTACAGGAATGGCAAGAAAAGGAGTGGGAGGAAGTTAAGCAAAGAGTAATATAGGAATTGAGAGAGCAGGATGAGAATACACAAAGATCACTAAAGGCATTCATGGGATCCATTAACAAAGAGCTGAAGGAATTCAGGGAGACAACAAAGGAAATGCTGAATGGAAACCAACAGAAGGAACGGGAGTCCAAGGAAACCATAACCAATCAATTAAATGATTTCAGAATAAACACTGAACACCAAATTAAGGAAGTAAAGAAATTCATACCAGATCTAAAACAAAGCTTCAACAAAGAATTTGACCAATCAAAGGTGACCAATTACAAGGAAAAGAAATAAAAACAAAGTAGAAAGCCTTGACAGCAGGTTAGGCTGTGTAGAAGATCGAATTTCGGGGATTGAAGTCAGCCTAGATAATATAGAGAAAGAACATACAAAAATCCAAGACAAGTACAAGAAATATGACAGAACTATCCAAAACTTGAAATACACCATCAAAAGGCCTAATCTAAGGACAATGGGTGTAGAGGAGCATATAGAAATAGAAGTTAATGGTCTAGGAAATTTGTTTAACAGGATCCTAGCAGAGAACTTTCCAAACATACAAAAAGACAGGCCTATTCAAATACATGAGGCTTTTAGAACTCCAAATAGACCAGACCAGAATAGGACATCCCATCTTCACATTATAATCCACACAGGATCAACTCAGACCAAGGAAAAGATCCTTAAATCTGTCAAGGAGAAAAGATTAACCACCTATAAAGGGAAACCAATTAGAATCACCTCAAAATTCTTAGCAGAGAAAATCAAACCCAGAAGAGCCTGGAATGATGTATGCCATGCCTTAAAAACAAACAACTATCAACCAAGAATACTGTACCCAGCTAAACTCTCCTTCATAACTGAAGGCCAAATAAAAATCTTCCATAGCAAAGAAAAATTGAAACAACACATGACCACCGAACCAGTCCTACAAAAGATTCTTAAAGATGTCCTACACATAGAAAACCAACAAGACCACAATAAAGACCAAGAAACTGCACCCAAATTGAGAATCCAACAACCATATGAAGAACCCAGATTTCGCAGCCCCCAAGAAGGTGGATAACATGACAGGAGCTCCAGTATAACTCTCAGTCCCATGTCTAAACATTAAGGATTTAACTCTCCAATTAAGCGACATAGACTATCTAGTTGGATTAAAAAACAAGATCCTTCTGTCTGCTGCCTTCAGGAGTCACATCTTGCCCATAAAAACAAACACATTTTCAATGTAAAAGGCTGGAGCAAAATCTATCAAGCAAACGGCCCCCATAAACAGGCGGGAGTGCCAATCCTAATATCAGCTAAAATAGACTTCAAATTAAAATTTTTGAAAAGAGATAAAAATGGTCGCTACAAACTAATTAAGGGATCTCTCCTTCAGGAGGATATTACCATTCCAAATATCTATTCGACAAACAATGGAGGACCCAAATTTATCCAAGAAACACTACTTTCCCTCAAATCCCACATAGATCCAAAGATATTAATAGTTGGAGATTTTAACACACCACTCTCCCCACTAGAGAGATCAACTCGGCAAAAACTCAACAGAGAAACCGCAGATCTAAACAGCTGCATAGATCAACTAGATTTAACAGACATCTACCGAATATTTTATCCAGCAGCAACAGAATACATGTTTTTCTCAGCAACACATGGAACATTTTCTAAAATAGACCACATTTGGGCCACAAAGCAAACTTGTCCAGATTCAGAAACATTGAAGTTATCCCGTGCATTCTCTCTGACAACAAGGGAATAAAATTAGAACTCAACACCAAAAGCCACCAAAGAAAGTCTAGTAATACATGGAGGGTGAACAACACACTGCTGAATCACGAGTGGGTCATGGAAGAGATTGGAAAGGAAATTCAAATGTTCAATGCTATTCAACAAAAGTGAGCACACAAATTTCCAGCTCCTCTGGGACACAGCTAAGGCAGTACTCAGAGGCAAGTTTATAGCACTGAACTCCTACATCAACAAATTGGGGAGATCTCAAACCAAAAATTTAATGACACCTCTAAACCCCCTTGCAAAAGCGCAGCAAGATAAACGCCAATCCAGTAGATGGAATGAAATATTTAAAATTAAATCAGATTAAAAGAATTAGAATCCAAAAAATACTGTAGAAAGAATAAACAAAACAAAGAGTTGGTTCTTCGAAAAAATTAACAAAATTGACAGACACTCAGCAAATCTTATCAGAAAAAGAAGAGAACACACCCAAATAAATAAATTCAGAGATGAGGGTTAAACCATTTTTACAGGCCCATATCAAGCAATGAAATAGAAACAACAATAAGAGGCCTCCCAGCTAAGTAAAGTCCAGGACCAGATGGTTTTTCAGCGGAATTCTACAAGGCCTTCAAAGCAGAGCTCACACCAGTAATCCTCCATGTCTTCAATGAAAATGAAGCCATCATAATCCTCACCCCAAACCAGTCAGGGACTCATCAAAGAAAGAGAACTATAGACTCATTTCTTTGATGAATATTGATGCAAATCTTCTCAATAAAATTTTGGCTAATCGACTTCAACAATTCATCAAAAAATACACACCACTATCAAACATGATTCATTTCAGGGATGCAAAGCTGGTCCAATATAGGCAAATCAATTAATATTATTCATCACATCAATAGGAGCAAGAATAAGTACCACATGGTTATCTCAATAGATGCACAAATACTTTCGACAAGATCCAACACCCCTTTATGATGAAGGTTTTGGAAAAATTAGGAATCCATGAAACATTCATCAATACAATAAAGACTGTATATGACAAACCGACACCCAGCATTATACTTAATGGTGCAAAACTAAAGCCATTTCCTCTTAAATCAGGAACAAGACAAGGATGTCCACTCTCTCCACCTCTCTTCAACCTAGTATTAGAATGTCTAGCTACAGCAATAAGACAAGATGGAAACATAAAAGGGATCCAAATAGGGAAAGAAGAAATAAAACTCCCTCTTTGCAGATGACATGATCTTGTATGTAAAGAATCCCATAGACTCCACTCCCAAATTACTCAAACTGATTCAAAACTTTGGCAAAGTAGCACGGTATAAAATTAACCCTCAAAAATCAATGGCTTTTCTGTATGCCATCAATGAGAAAAGTGGGGCTGAAATTAGGAAAGCAACTCCATTTGTAATAGCCTCCCAAAAAATAAAATACTTAGGAATTAACTTAACCAAAGAAGTGAAGGACCTCTATGATGAAAACTTTAAAAAATTCAAAAAGGAAATCAAAACAGAACTTAGAAAATGGCAAAAACTCCCATGCTCCTGGATTGGAAAGATTAACATCGTGAAACTGGCAATACTTCCCAAGGCTATCTACAAATTCAATGCGATACCTATCAAAATTCCAACCTCATTTTTCAAGGAAATAGAAGAGTGAATCCAAAAAGTCATATGGAACAATAAAAGACCCCGAATAGACAAAACGAGCCTCAATGGAAAGAACACTGCTGGAGGAATAGCAATACCAAATTTCAAACTCTACTATAAAGCCATAGTAATCAAAACAGCTTGGTATTGGCATAAGAACAGACCTCAGGACCAATGGAATAGAATTGAAAATCCCGAAATGAACCTACAGACCTATAGCCATCTAATCTTTGATAAGGGTGCTAAAAAAATAGAATGGAAGAAAGACAGCCTCTTCAGTAAATGGTGCTGGCAAAATTGCTTAACTACTTGTAGAAAACTAAAGCTAGATCCTTATATATCACCTTGCACCAGAATCAACTCCAAATGGATCAAAGACCTCAGAGTCATGAAGACACTCTGAAAACATTACAGGTTGGAATAGGAGAAACCCTAGGTCTCCTTGGCCCAGGCCGAAATTTTCTTAATAGAGACCCTGTAAAAACAACAAATCACAGGAAGGTTGGGCTTATGGGATTGCATGAAGTTGCAGAGTTTCTGCATGGCAAAGGACATAGCTAGCAAGATCAATAGAAAGCCAACGGATTGGAAGAATATCTTCACTAGCCATACAATGGACAAGGGTCTCATATCTAAAATATACTGGGAACTCAAAAAATTAAATCCCCCAACAACAAATCCTCAAAGAAAAAATTGCCCATTAAATAAGTGGGCTAAAGACTTAAAGAGAAACTTCTTTGAAGAAGAAAGAAGGATGGCCAATAGACTCACGAAGAAATGCTCAACCTCCCTAGCCATAAAAGAAATGCAAATCAAAACAACATTGAGATACCACCTCATTCCAGTTAGAATGCCAAAAATCAAGAACTCTAATAACAATTGATGCTGGAGTGGATGTGGACAGAAGGGAATATTACTTCATTGTTGGTGGGAGTGTAACTTGTTCAACCACTTTGGAAAGTAGTATGGATGTTCCTCAAAAGACTCCACATACAGTTCCCCTATGAGCCAGCAGTCCCACTTTTGGGCATTTACCCAAATGTTTACAAACAAGACCACACTAAAGCTACCAGCACAACTATGTTTATTGCAGCATTATTTACCATAGCTAAGATATGGAACCAACCCAGATGCCCCTCAGTACATGAATGGATCAAGAAAATGTGGTATATATACACAATGGAATTCTATGCCTCCATCAGAAAGAATGGCATTGCCCCATTAGTTAGGAAATGGAAAGACTTGGAAAAAATTATATTAAGTGAAGTAAGCCAAGCGCAAAGAAAGATAGTTCCCATGATTTCCCTTATTTGCAATATCTAGTATATGTATGAGTCAAGCAGAAAAGGTCAGATAAGGTGATGTTAGGAAAATGAAATTTACGATATGTATTTAAAATGTTTTTTCTTTCATGCATTTCTTTCTAAGGCAATGATAAAATTATTTCTTTCTTGCTTTGTAAGTCCCTCCCCCACAGTATAACCCCTGCTTTCACTGTATTTGATATAGGTATAATTGGTGGAGGGGAAGGAGAAAAACAAGTCATTTAATTAAGAATACAGGTGGACCTGTTGTAACAATGAGAAGTACAAGCTGTCATGTCAAAAATGAACTTTACAACTTGGGTGGGGGGAGGACTGGGTGAAGGGGAAGGGAGGATGGGAAGGGATGTGAAGGGTAAACAAAGGAGAAGGCTACAATGCTTGATAAGGACAGTACTCACTATCTTGCCCATGTAATTGTAACCCCTCTGTACAGTATTTTCACAATAAAAAAGTGAGTATACATTAGAGAGACTGCAAAAATAACATTAGGGTTTTTACTGTCTCTACCTATTAATGTAATTTTATTTCTTGGTATTGAAACTCTCCTCTTGTTATTATTGTATATAATCCAATTCAGTTTATAACTGTATTCAATGTGGGAACTCTAGCTTCAAAGAATTCTAAAGTTTTTTTCCTTTTCAATAACCTTATCATTGTCAGGCTACATTGTGGTCATCATCATCATCTTTATCAAAATTATTATTAGCATCATAAGTGCTAATTAGTGAAAGTCTTATATGTCCCTATGATTTTGCTATTATTTTCTTTTGATTAGTATTTGTAATGTTAAAACTGTGCATGCATCCATATTAAAATTTTGAACAAATAAAGAAACAAGAAAACTAAACCATATCAAGAGGCTTGACTATGTATTTATAATAAATTATGGAATAGATTTTTGAAGCATTGCTAATTCTTAACCAGTATGAATTAACTTCCTCTCTCCCCCTCATTACACACAAATATTTAAGAGTTTGGACCGAACTTTTTCAAGTAATACACTGTAAATATTATTACAATGTCATAAGTAGATATAAAATTCCGTTGAAAGTAAAAGCTCTACTTTCTATTGAAATATTAATCATTTTATTCTAGGAAACTTTTACAAAAATAGACTGTATATATTTGAAATATAAAAGTTCAAAAATAGTAGCAAAAATTTTTATAGAGAGTCTGTCTTCAGAAATATTTGTATATATAAATATTAATGTTATGTGTAGAATGACATATATTTTTAGAGATTGTCATCAGAAATATATACATATATCTAAATTTATGTGTCGAATGATGTACACTATAGCGAAACAAAAATCTTAAATTTTTTTTAAATATAATTAAAATAAAAAAAATACATTACACCAAGTGCAAATGACTCACTCTTATAATTCGACCTATTCTGGGTAATGAGATCTTAGAAATGTGTTTGAAAGTGGCCAAGATAGAAAAGTTCTTGTTAGATTCTTATCTATAATTAACCACTAAAAACATGAATTAGCTCTGTGCCTCAAGTTGGAGATTGCTGTCCTTGAGCATAAAAAGTCTTAAGGATAATGCCCAGGCCTTTCAAACAACAACAACAACAACAACAACAACAAAATGTATCACATTAATTTCACAAAAGCATCTTTTAACTGCTGTGAACATTTCTTAGAAACATGAGTACATGCCCCTGGAAAATGTTAAATAAAACGTATAGAATATTAACGTCTATTTTAAAGACATGACTATTTAGATTGTTTAAGATATTTAGGAAATGATAAGGAATTAAGAATAATGATGGGTAGGTAATATATTGGGAGTGGTTTGTCATTCTATTTTATGATAGGAATATAATGATATTTATAATGGTTATATAAAATTACTCTTGCTTTATATTTGAATTATAATAAATGATAAACATTTTTAAATGTTTCCAATGGAAAGGAATATCAATTCTTATGTAATTTCAAAGCAACTGAGAAAATTATTCCAAGGCTGGTTTGCTCAAAGACTGTATTTCTTTTCTTGTTCTAGTTTTCATATATTCATAGAAATTAAAATTCCCAAAATTCAATGGATTTTGGCATTCAGGAACATCTTCATAGATACTAATATTGGAATCCCTTAAGTGGAATAGTTTATTTCATTTGTTACTTTCACAAATAAATCAAGATGATAGTGTATTTTGTTTCTTTTCACTGCTATTGGCTCTTATCTTGAGAATACTTTTTCCCTAGCAAAGTAGAGAAAAACAATTGGATTGACCAATTAACATATGGCTTTCATAAGATGCAGATGCATAGATTTGTGTCTTCTGTCATTTGCCAAAAGTTTCTTCCAGAAAAGGTTATCAATTATTTATAAGTGTTGCTTAATTCCTAGGTATTCCAGTTATCACATACACTTTTTGACTGAGTTATCTCTGAATAAACTCAAAATAAACACAAAAAATACTCAAAATGAACGGAAATCATATTATTGTTTTAAATGTTGCAGTTTACAAAGTTTTTAAGCAAACACAGAAAATATCTTTTTAGGTATTCTGCATTTTGTGTGAAGTATTTTAACAAAAGTTTTTTTTAGCTGACATGTAATTCACTTGAAATATATAATCTCCTTTTATTGTATGAATTTTAGTGCTTTGGAAGTGAATTGTACAATCACAGGTTTTCCAAGCCTAATTTTCACAAATTTGCTATTCTTCAAATAGAAATGCTCCAAATTTTAGAACAGAAATTAAAGTAGATATAAAATTCATTTACAGGAATTTGTTAGGCATACATCCTATATAGTGAGCCTTTTCAAAATTTGTTTTTTGGGATTAATTCCAGGGTCTCACACAAAGTATTCAAGTGCATTCTCAATGAACCACATTCCCTGTCCAAATAAGTTTTTTACTTCTCTTTAATACATACATAGACGTGTAATGGATAGAACCTATTCAATTCTCTTTGACCTTTTGAAAACTTGCTTGCTTTAATGATTGAAGTATTTTACAAATTCATTTGCTATGTGGAGTATATCAATTTCTCCACAAGTGTATTACTATATTTGTGTCATCTTTTTATAGTATGGTCCTACTAGTGAGCTTTCTCTTTATTTATTCTTGGATACTAAAGAGGAACTTATTTCATATGCTCCTACTATTTACATATGTTCTTTAAAGAAATATCCTATTTGGGGTAAAGTTATATGGAATTAGGAGATATAAAAATACTTGGACTCAGAATCATTGTAGCATTAACATTGTAGCATTAACAAATATGTGTCCTCTATCTGTTAGATATGTTTCACTTCTGTTATATTGTCCTTTGAATTGTGAAAGATTATAAGTTGATATTATCCAGTTCATTCTTGTTTTTCTTTACACACTAATGTTTTACATGTCATATTTTAGAAACTTTTACTGATCCTATGCCATGAATTTTTATGTTTAGGTTTTATATATTTTTATATCTCACATTTAGTTTGCTAATCATTTTTATTTAAAATTTTTAAATTTTTGTATAAGGATTGAGGTAGTAGTATAAGAATTTTTTTTTTAAATCTAGGGAGTCAATAGTGCCACTACACCCATTTAAAATTCTATTTTTATTTCATAAAGTCATGGCATCCTTTTCAAAATCTATTGACCATAAATCAGTGATTTTTTATTGTGAAAATACCATACAGAGGGCTTAAAATTACACAACAGTATTAACCAAAGCATACTATTTGCCGAGGACAATTTAAAAGGTGTAATTTCTTATAAAATTGAACTTTTAATCCAACAAAATGAATACCAGGAATCTATCACTTGGAAGATGTAAGGGGAAGTCAAAGGGAAGGAATAAAGAGAGTTATGGAGGAAGAGAGTGAAGACATAATATTCAATGCAGATAGTATGAAACTAGAAAACATGAAAATGGGGTGAGGTTTGGATGAGTATGAGAAGGTTATGTAAAGATCCATTGTACTTATAAACTGATTTGTGAAATGGAAATTCTTTTGAACAACTATTTAATGAAAATATAGTTGAAAACAATGGAGACATCTGATCTTTAACTGCATTCTCTTAAACCATGAATCAATATAATAGTTTCCTCCTCAGAAATTTTCTTTGCAGGCATTTTCCTCATAATGTCAAAAAACTGACCAATGCAATGAATATCAATATATCACATTGCAAATTGTAAATAGACACAATATAAAAATCACAGTAAAAATGTTAGAATTCATCACATGATAAAATAACAGGTAGAAAGTATCAAATGCTGAATGACAGTTTTTCCAAGTACTTTACCTATGGTATCTAACTTAATCCTCACAATAATCCCATAAAGTGGAACTACTTCCATTTTTAATTCTCAGATGATGTTATTGAAATCTTCAGAATTGGAATTACTAGTACAGCTTTGCACACATGGTAAGTGTTAGCCTGAGGCCCATCTCCCACTCTATCAAATAACCTCATTTTATTTTATGACTAAAATACCAGCACTTAGTCTACTAATTCTAGGAAAATTTCCCAGAATTATTGTGTACACTCTAATAATATTTGACTTTATCTTTGTTAGAAAATAGGTAGCTGTAATATGAAAACTCCAAGCTCATAATCAATTTAAACATCCCTGGTGAAAGGAACTGCTAAAGTATAACATTCTTGATTTATAGCTCAAAATAGTAGAAATCATATTCTGTCCCTTCACTCAACACTGCACTGCCTGGGGACCCCATCTCTGTTTAACACCCTCATACCGAAAGAGTGTCCTGCCCAATTCTCGATGGAAACAGATTGCAGGAGTTATGGACCAATAATTTCCACATTGTAGCTCAAGTAGTTGTTTACCATTATAAATATTTTGATTGCTTTTTATACACAACATTCTGAGGAAAATGTACTACATTAAAATGTTATTAAGGGCTGGGAAGGTGGCTCATTTGTAGAATACTTGCCTTGCATGCATGAGGCCCTGGGTTCGATTCCTCAGCAACACATAAACAGAAAAGCTGGAAGTGGAGTTTAGGCCCCACAACCAAAAAATAAAATAAAATAAAATGTTATTAAAGCAAGACTGATATAAAAATCATCTTTGACCCCAGATAAATATTTTACCTTTCATATACCCCAAAAATGCAGTCTGAACTATCATTAATGTCAGGAACAAGAGGTTAAAAATCATAGACCTAAGACCTAAGCATGAATTAAAGACTCTCAACCTTGTCAATACAATTGGTTTAAAAAGTCATCAATACTACTGCATTTTTAAAATTTTCTTATGAAATGAAGATTCAATTATAAACTATTAACACTTGAAAATAACTCATTTTCTTGGGAGTAAGACACAAAGCACAAGATTAATCCGAATCATTGTAAAGGACCTTTATACTACAAATTCACTCCCATAACTACAATGATATGAAAAATAAATGAAGTACAGAAACACAAAGGAAATAATTTAACTGCATCATCTACATTCAAAGGACTCTGTTAATAGAAAACAAAGTTAAACTAATAATTAGCTTACCAAATTCACTTACATTCTTTTATTCTATTTCATTTATTTTCATAAAAACTGGATTTTTATAAGATTATGCATAAAAAGCCAATATACCCACTTACATTTTCAGATCTTTATATTTATTTCAGAAATGTCTTTAGCTCTATAGTCAATGAAATGAAATAATACTAAAATATTCAAAGGGTTTTCTGAAATTGCAAGACTCGCTCTGGGATGTTATTTATATTGGAAAAGATATTCAAAAAGCCTTATTTGTTAAGTTGCGATAGTTACTCCCACAAAAGAGCCATTTGCCCTTTGCATGTACAAAACAACTTCAGATACATCCACTATCTGGAGATGACTCATGCTTTTTGTTCGTTTGTTTTTGAAAGAAATATCTAACAAGCATATCAACAATACCGATTTTCAGTCACTATGATTGGATATTCAAACTTGATAAATATTGGGTTGATTACCTGTTAGTGTGAATAGATATGATCTTACAAAGATAGTTATTTTCAACAGAAAGCCAGAACGATTTTATCTACTTTGTGTTTCATGGGTATAACCAGAGAGCAATACCTATTTGGTCCAGTTGGACAAACTCACTCTATGAACATATGTTAAAAGTATAACAAAATTAAGAGGTCAAATACATATTTTGTACCGACAGTCATCATACAGCACTAATTTACTACCTAAATATGTCTGATTCTTCTCACCTAACATATAATAAGAGCTGAAAGCATTCTCTTTTATCTAACTTAATATGGTAAATCCTTTGATTCTGATGATATTATTTGACAAATAAAATGTACAAAAGAGTGGTCCAACTGAAATGACATGACAGAATACTGATAAAGAAAAACATTGCAACAAAGTTAACTCTTTTCAGCCTCACCCTGTCCACATTGGCAAGCAACATTGCAACAGCACATGCACACATAAACACATACACACATATGCACACATGTACATACACCTATACATACATGCTAAATTCAGGATTTATTGTACAAAAAAAGTTCAAATAAAAAATTTATGATTACTACAAATAATAATTTGCCTTACTACAAAAAATACACAATCCAGTCACCACAGATGTTACATTTTACATGCCTATCCACATGTGACCACTTAATTTATATTTAATTACTTAATTAACGAATTAATTCAATTATTTGTTTGGTGCTAATACTAAGGCTGGAACTCAGGGCCTGTCTCTGTCCCAGAATGTGTTATTTTTTTTGTTTTAGTTTTCTCATAGATATCATTTTAATGCTTGTACCACAGCTCCAGTTCTAGCATTTGTTGGTTTCTTTCAAAGCAGAATCTAATGGACTTTTTTATTTTTTGGTCTGGTTTCAAACCACAATCCTCAGACTTCATCTTTCTGATTAGCTAGGATTAATGACATGAGCCACCAGTGTGGCTTCTGCTTTTTTCTCTATAGTTATCTAATGCACATACATAGATAGTAATTAAAAAATGAGAGTATAGAAGCAAGATGTACATGATGATTTTGTCCTGTCAGAAATTCAAGTTAGTAATGTAAATTTCTTCTTAAGAACATACTCAAAAATACCATGATATAGTATAAGAGACCTCACAATTGGACAAATGAGCTTTAAGAGCTTTCTAATAGATCCATTATTTATTGGTACCCAACATTAGAAAAAAAATGTATAATGTAGTACTAAAATAGATGTCCTTTACATGAATGACTAGTTACATTCCATGTTTTTTTAAAGGCACTTGTTTTCATCTAAAAAAAATAGGCCTGTCTATTTTCTTCATGTGGTTTCAATGATTTAAGGTGCTTAATGAGAAATAAAAATGCATTAGTAGTTGTTTGCTATCAATTAAATCTCACTTTGTCTTTTTGGAGAATATAATGATCAAAGCAATAGTTGAGAATCAGCAAGCAATTGTTCAGATTCATGCTTCCAGTGCAAGTGGATCAACAGTAAGTAATGCTCAATACCATTTTCCACAAAGTTTTGTCACAGATACAATCGGCCTGCCTTCTCTAGCTGCTTTCCTAGCCTGGACCTTTTCTTTCATTGTGCAGGAAAAGTGTGATTCAACTGATTTCAGTCAGTTCCGTTCCTAGAATTATCAAGGATTTAGATTCTTGTCTGCAATAAGATTAAACCTACGTCTCTTCATGTAGGCTGTAAAAAATGTATTTACCAAATTCAAGTAAATATATAAATTCTATTTCCATCTTTTTCAAAACATAAAATTCTGTTTGCTCTATAAATTGATCAGAGGCATGCATTTGTGGCTATCTAGGTCATTGCACATCTGTCTCTCTTCCTCTCTCTTTAATGTTTCTCATAGATAATAGGATTGCTCTATAATGATTGTAATTTATTTTGCTTTTATATTTTTGGTTGCATCATTTTACTTTCTGCTCTGCCATTTCCCAAATGATTTATATAGAAGGCATTATTTCATCTTTTCTCATTCATAGAATAATCTGCACATGAAGACACTACTGGTCCTTATTTTCAGTCTGTATCTTTGAATACGGAGGAAAATCTTTCCTCTGCTATCCATCAATTCCCTACTCTCCAGTTAGAATAATTTCGAATAGTAAAAATGTAAAAAGGGAAAATAAATCATGGTGAAAAAACAGATGCAGAAAAGTCACAGGATTTTTCTGAACAGTTCAACTAATGTGAACTATTAGGGAAATACATGGACGCCTCATTCCCACTGTCACTCAAAGTCTCTAGTTAGGCAATTCTTAGGAATATGAGGAACTTGATGAAAAAGTGAGGAATGGTATCAATTGCAAAAAAAAATGTAGTAGGATCCATGCAAACTTCTTCTTTGGGCTGCTGAAAATAATCAGGTTATTACATTGTGGAGACTACTTTCCAAAATGGCCACTCATGTGAATACTAGGGATGACGATGAGTATACCCATATTCATCAGGAAGCCTACAGTGGACACATAGACACTGTCCATTAGTTGTTGGCTCAAGCGGCAGATATTCATGCAATAACTGTGCAACTGTGCAACTGGACAACCCTGTGCAGTGCTTATATGTGGAATAATACTAGAGTGGCTTTTTTCTTACTTCATCATGATGCAGATACCAATGGCCCCCTTGCATCTTGCTGCTGGGAATAGAGATAGCAAAGACATGTTGGATCTGCTTCTGTTGAACCATTATGTCAAATCAGGTCTGAAAAACAACTTGGAAGAAACTGTATTTGATATTGCCAAAAGGATAAGTATGTATCACTATCTCTTTGAAGTTTTGCCAGGCTGCAAAAATTGCTCTCCTAAGTCATGATGGTTCGGTTAAGTTTATTAAATTTCAAAAATGCCATTGCATTCTTTGTTTCCATATAAAATATTTTCACAATCCAAATAACAACAATAGCTTATTGTAACAATTAATGGATTCCATGGAAGTCTTCCAAGTGAATTGCCTGACTTTGATGTCAAAATGTATTCAAGAGTTAGTTGTATACATCTATAATGATTTCTGGAGAGTTTTGCTATTTTTATTGTAATTAAGTGGTTACATAATTTCCCTAATTTCACAGTATTGTGGAATAGTGATGCTCAGTTAAAGTCACAAACACATTCTAACATTTCTGGAGCAAATTGTCTATCACAGTCTATAACATTTATGAGTTCTATGAGCTTTGCGATACAGTTATTCCTTCCAAATTTGTTGGTATGTACATTTTTTTGTTTTGTATAACATCAGCTGTTCCTGTTTTCCCACGGGTTTCCTCCCTCCCATCCCTGCCATTAACTTGCTTAGTTCATTTTGGTCAATGTCCAGTGCAGCTGATGGATTTTTCCCTGATTCCCTCTAGTTCTATGTCGTCTTCCTGGTTCCCCTCCATTGTACACATATACAACATACATGTGATCAGCAGCATGGGGTTATTTAGTAGAGATTCGATCAGATTGTTTCTTAAGTCCTGTTAAGTTTGTCGTATTACCTAACATTTTGGTTTTAACATCCACTTATCAGGGAGACCATGTACTGTTTGTCTCTTTGCTCTTGGCCTACCTTGCTCAACATGATCACCTTCTAGCTCCATCCATTTCCCTGCAAATGCCATTATTTTGTCATTTCTAATGGCTGCATAGTATTCCATTGTGTAAAGATACCACAATTTTGGGATCCATTCATCTGTGGTGGGACATCTGGGTCGTTTCCATATCCTGCTTATTACGAAAAGTATGGCAATAAACATGGAGGTGCATGTGTCCTTGTATACTGGTTGCTGTTGTTCAGGATGGATGCCTAGAAGTGCTATGCCTGGGTCATAAGGGAGGTCAATATTTAGCTTTCTTAGGACCCTCCAGACTGTTTTCCAAAGTGCTTGTATGAGTGTACATTCCCAACAGCAGTGTAGTAGGGTTCCTCTTTCTCCGCATACCCACCAGCATTTGTCATTGGCTGGCTTGAGGATGTCGGACATCCTGACTGGGGTAAGGTGGTATCTCATGGTTGTCTTTATTTACATTTCCTTCAAAACCAGGGATGGTGAACATTTCCTAATGTGTTTCTTTGCCATTTTTATCTCTTCTTCTGAGAAGTCTCTCTTTAGTTCCCTTGTCCATTTAGTAATTGGTTTGTTAGCTTTGGGAGGGATTAGTTTCTTGAGTTACCTGTATATACTGGATGTTAACCCCTTGTTGGATATATTGCTGGTAAATATTTTTTCCCAATTAATTGGTTGTCTTTCTAGCTTGGTTGCGATAGTTTTAGCTTTGCAGAAGCTTTTTATTTTAAGGCAGTCCCATGTTGTCGTGTCTCACTCCAATTTGTTGTGACCCTGGGACGCTGTTCATGAAATTCTTTCCTGGGCCTATAAGTTCAAGTGTCTCTCCTACTCTGCCTGGAGAGGTTTCAGAGTTTCAGGTTTAATACTAAGGTCTTTAATCCATTTTGAGCTGATGTTGATGCATGGTGATATGCTGGGGTCCACTTTTATTCTTCTGCATATGGCCACCCAGTTTTCCCAGCACTAGTGGTTGAAGAGGCTCTGTTTCTTCCATCGTCTGTCTTTGGTTCCTTTGTCAAATATCCGTTGACTGTAGGCATGTGGATTTATTTCTGGATCTTCTATTCTATTCTATTGGTCTTCAGGTCTGTGTTTGTGCCAGTACCATGCTGTCTTTGTTATTATGGCTCTATAGTAGAGTTTGAAGTGCGACATGGATATAACTCCCATGTTGTCTTTATTTGCTAGAATAGTTTTGGATATTCTAGGTTTTTGTGGTTCCATTTGAATTTTTGGACTGTTTTCTGTCAGAGAAATACATCATTGGGATTTTAATAGGAATTACACTGAATTTGTATATTAATTTGGGCAGAATTGCCATTTTCACTATGTCTGCCTATCCAAGAGCATGGGAGGTCTTTCCATTTCCTAGTATCTTCTGTAATTTTTTTTCTTTAATTTTTTATAGTTTTCATTAAATAGTTCTTTTACATCTTTGGTTAGGTTAATTTCTGAATATTTTATTTTGGGGGATGTTATTGTGAATGAGCTTGCTTTCCTTTATTTCCCTCTCTGCTTGTACATTGTCAGTATACAGGAATGCAACTGATTTTTGTGGGTTTATTTTGTATCCTGCTACTTTGCCGAAGTGATTTATGATTTCTAAGAGTTTGGGGATGGAATTTTTGGAATTGTGAAGGTATAGTATGATGTCATCTGCAAAAAGGGATAGTTTAATTTCTTCTTTCCATAAACAGATCTTTTAATGTCTTTTTCTTGCCTTATTGACCTGGCTAAGAGTTCCAGGGCTATATTGAACAGGAGTAGAGACAGTGGGCATCCTTGCCCCGTTCCTGATTTTAAGAGAATTGGTTGTAGCTTTTCCCCATTAAGTATAGTATTAGCTATTGATCTGTCGTAAATGGTTTTTAATGTTTTAAGAAATATTCCTTCTATTCTTTTGCCTCCAGAGCTTTTAACATGAATGAATGTTGAATTTTATCAAAAACCTTTTCTGCATTTGTGGAGATAATCATGTGATTCTTGACCTTGGCTCTGTTGATGTGTTGGATTATATTTATTGACTTACGTATGTTAAACCATCCCTGAATCTCTGGGATGATGCCTACTTGGTTTTAGTGTATGGTTTTTTTTATGCGTTTCTGGATTCTGTTAGCTAGAATCTTGTTAATGACCTTTGCACCTGTGTTCCTCAAGGAAATTGGCCTGTAATTCTACTTTTTGGTTGGGTCTTTGCCTGGTTTGGGGATGAATGTGATATTGGCTTCATAGAATGTGTTTGGGATAGCTCCTTCCTTCTCTGTTTCTCTGAAGAGCTTGAAGAGTATAGGTGTTAGTTCTTCTTTAGTGGTCGTATAGAATTCTGTTGCGAATCCATATGGTCCTGGGCTTTTGTTGTTGTTGGAAGACCTCTGATTGCTTCCTGTATCTCCTTGTAGGATATTGGCTTATTTAATTGATTTACTTCTTCTTTGCTCAATTTGGGAAACTTGTATTTCTCTGAAAATGCATCCATTTCTGCCAGGTTTTCTTTTTTTAGAGGATATAACTTTTCAAAGTAGTCTGTTAAAATTGTTTGGGCATCTTGGGTACGTGTTGTGATTTTTCCCGTGGCATCCCTAATCCTGTTAAAATGGATTTCCTCTCTTCTTTTGTAAATTAATCTTGCCAAATATCTATCAATTTTATTTATTTTTTCAACCAATTTTTGTTTAGTTAATTTTGGCTATGATTCTCCAATTCTCTATTTCAATAATCTCCGCTCTTAGTTTGGTTATCTGGCTCTGTTTAGTAACTTTAGGTTCCATTTTTTCATGTTTTTCTAGCTGTTTTAATTGCAACATGAGATTATTTACTTGGTCTGTCTCTATTTTCTTGATGTGGGCTCTGATGGCAATAAATTTGTCCATCAGGACTGCTTTTGCTGTGTCCCAAAAGGTTTTTGCGAGGTATTTTCATTTTCATTGAGTTGTAGGAATTTTTTAATTTCTTCTTTAATCACTTCCATTACCCAGGCATTGCTTTGAAGTGAGCTGTTCAATTTCCATGTATTTGAGTAATTTCTGCAGTATGTTTTGTTATTGAGAACTAACTTGATTCCACTATGGTCAGATAGGATACAGGGGATTATGTTATCCATTTGTATTTGCTTAAGTTTCTTGCATGAACTATGATATGGTCTATTTTGGAGAAAGTACCATGAGCTGCTGAGAAGAATGTGTACTGTGTTGTTTTAGGGTGAAATACTTGGTAAATGTCAGTTCTGCTTGAAGTATGGCCTCATTAATTCGATAGCTTCTTTGCCAATACTCTGGTTGGTAGACCTGTCCTTTGGTGAGATTGGGGTGTTAAAAGTTTCCTAGTATTATCATATTGGATCTATTTTTTTCTGTAAGTTTGAGAGTATTTGCTTAACATATTTGGGTGCACCGATGTTTGGGGAATGATAGGTAGATGATGGTAATATCCTCCTCTTGTATTGTTCCCTGTATTAATATGTAGTGTCCATCCTTGTCTTTTTGTATTGATTTTAGTTTATTTTTTTTTTTACTGTTGATTGGATCTTTTTTAATTTTTTATCGTAAAGATACTATACGGAGGGTTACAGTTACATGAGCAAGGTAATGAGTACACTTCCTATTGAGCATTGTTACCCCCTCTATTATTTTCCCCCTACCATCCCTTCCTTCCTTACTTCCCTGAGGTTCTTTCATTTTAGTTGTGATTAAGTGATTACATAACTTCCAAATTTCACAGTATTGTGAAATAATGATGCTCATTTAAAGTCATAAGTTCATTCTAACTTTCCTGGAGCAAATTGTCTATCACAGTTTATAACATATAACGGTGTACAGAATACAACATACATGTGATCTGCAGTATGGGGATATTTAGTAGTGTTTCGACCAGATGAGTGGGAGTTCTTTGTTTCTTAAGTCCTGTTAAGTTTGTCGTATCACCTAACATTTTGGATTTAGCATCCACTTATCAGGGCGACCATGTACTGTTTGTCTCTTTGCTCTTGGCTTACCTTGCTCAACATGATCACCTTCTAGCTCCATCCATTTCCCTGCAAATGCCATTATTTTGTCATTTCTAATGGCTGCATAATATTCCATTGTTTGTAGATACCACAATTTTTGGATACATTCATCTGTGGTGCTGCATCTGGGTTGTTTCCATATCCTAGATATTGTGAACAGTGCTGCAATAAACATTGAGGTGCACGTGTCATTGTATATTGGTTCCTGTTGTTCAGGGTAGATGCCTAAAAGTGGTATGACTGGGTTATAAGGGAGATCAATCTTTATCTTTCTAAGGACCCTCCAGAATGCTTTCCAAAGTGGTTGTATAAGTGTACATTCCCACCAGCAGTGTAATAGGGTTCCTCTTTCTCCACATCCCCTCCAGCAATTGTCGTTGGCTGACTTGAGGATGTCGGACATTCTGACTGGGGTAAGGTGGTATCTCATGGTTGTCTTTATTTGCATTTCCTTCACCACCAGGGATGATGAACATTTTCTCATGTGTTTCTTTGCCATTTTTATTTCTTCCTCTGAGAAGTCCCTCTTTACTTCCCTTGCCCATTTAGTAATTGATTTGGTAGGTTTAGGAGGGATTAGTTTCTTGAGTTCCCTGTATATATTGGATGTTAACCCCTTGTCCGATATATTGCTGGTAAATATTTTTTCCCAATTAGTTATTTGTCTTTCTAGCTTGGTTGCAATAGATTTAGCTGTGCAGAAGCTTTTTATTTTAAAGTAGTCCCATTTGTTGAGTCTCTCTCCAATTTGTTGTGATCCTGGGACTCTGTTCAGGAAGTTCCTTCCTGTGCCTATTAGTTCAAGTGACTCTCCTACTCTGTCCTGCAGTAGTTTCAGAGATTCAGTTTTAATGTTAAGATCTTTAATCTACTTTGAGTTGATGTTGGTACATGGTGATAGGCTGGGGTCCACTTTTAGTTTTCTGCATGTAGCAGCACAGTTTTCCCAGCACTAGTGGTTGAAGAGGCTGTGTTTCTTCCATTGTATATCTTGGGCTCCTTTGTCTAATATCAGCTGGTTGTAGGCCTGTGGATTTATTTCTGGATCTTCTATTCTGTTCCATTGGTCTTCTGGTCTGTTTTTGTGCCAGTACCATGCTATCTTTGTTATTATAGCTCTGTAGTATAGTTTGAAGTGCAGCATGGATATCCCTCCCATTTTGTCTTTATTCCCTAGAATTGGTTTGGCTATTCTAGGTCTTTTGTTGTTCCATATGAATTTTTGGACTGTTTTCTGTTTTTTAGTGATGTAAGTCATTAGAATTTTAATAGGAATTGCATTGAATTTGTATATTAATTTTGGCAGTATTGCCATCTTCACTATATTAAGTTGGCCTATCCAAGAGCATGGGAGGTCTTTCCACTTCCTAGTGTCTTCTGAAATTTCTTTCTTTATCCTTTTATAGTTTTCATTAAATAGTTCTTTTACATCTTTGGTTAGGTTAATTCCTAAATATTTTATTTTGGGGGAGGTTATTGTGAATAGGGTTACTCACTTTATTTCCCTCTCTTCTTGTACATTGGCAGTGTACAGGAAGGCAGCTGATTTTTGTGGGTTTATTTTGTATCCTGCTACTTTGCCGGAGTGATTTATGATTTCTAAGAGTTTGGGGATGGAGTTTTTGGGATCATGAAAGTATAATATCATGTTGTCTGCAAAAAGGAATAGTTTAACCTCTTCTTTCCCTATGCGGATCCCTTTCATGTATTTTTCTTGCCTTATTGACCTGGCTAAGGGTTCCAGGATCCTTGCCTTCTTCCTGATTTTAGGAGAATTGGTTGTAGCTTTTCCCCATTAAGTATAATATTGGCTATTGGACTGTCACAAATGGTTTTATTGTTTTAATGATCCTTCTATTTCTGTTTTCTCCAGAGCCTTTAGCATGAATGAATGTTGAATTTTATCAAAGGCCTTTTCTGCATCTGTGGCGAAAATCATGTGATTATTGACCTTGGCTCTGTTGATGTGTTGGATTACATTTATTGACTTACAGAATAAAATAGGTCCCAATATGATAATACTAGGAGACTTCAACACACCGCTCTCACCAAAGGACAGGCAAAGAAGCTACCAAATTAAGTGAGGCCATACATCCAGTGGAATTAACTGACATATACCAAGTATTTCACCATAAAACAACACAGTACACATTCTTCTCAGCAGCTCATGGAACTTTCTCCAAAATAGACCATATCATAGTTCATGCAAGAAACTTAAGCAAATACAAATGGATAACATAATCCCCTGTATCCTATCTGACCATAGTGGAATCAAGCCAGTTCTCAGTAACAAAGCATACCACAGAAATTTCTCTAATACATGCAAATTGAACAGCACACTCCTTAGCAATGCCTGGGTAATGGAAGAGATCAGAGAAGAAATACATTTCCTATAACTCAATGAAAATGAAAAAAACCTCACAAAGAAACTTGTGGGACACAGCAAAAGCAGTCCTGAGGGGCAAATTTATTGCCCTCCTTGCCCACATCAAGAAAATGGAGACAGACCAAGTAAATAATCTCATGTTGCAATTAAAACAGCTAGAAATACATTAAAAAAATGGAACCTAAAGTTACTAGACGGAGCCAGATAACCAAATTAAGAGCAGAGATTAACCAATTAGAAAATAAAAAAAAAATTACAGCAAAAATTAACCAAACAAAAAGCTGGTTCTTTGAAAAAATAAACAAAATTGATGGACTGTTTGCAAGAATAATTAAAAAAGGAAGAGAGGAAATCCATTTTAACAAGATTAGGGATGCCACGGGAAAAATCATAACACGTACCCAAGATATCCAAATAATCCTAATGGACTATTTTCAAAAATTAATCTCTAAAGGAAGAAAACCTGGCAGATATTAATGCATTTTTAGAGAAATCCAAGTTGTCCAAACTGAGCAAAGAAGAAACCTATTGAATAAGCCAATATCCTATGAGATACAGGATGCTATCAAAAGTCTTCCAACCAAAAAAGCCCAGGACCAGATGGATTCATAGCAGAATTCTATAAGACCTTTAAAGAAGAACTAATACCCACACTCCTCAAGCTCTTCAGAGAAACAGAGAAGGAGGGAGCTAACCCAAACTCATTCTACGAAGCCAATATCATACTCATCCCCAAACCAGGCAAAGACCCAACCAAAAAGGAGAATTACAGGCCAATTTCCTTGATGAACACAGGTGCAAAGATCCTTAACAAGATTCTAGCTAAAAGAATCCAGAAACACATTAAAAAAATCATACACTATGAGCAGTTAGGCTTCATCCCAGAGATGCAGGGATGGTTTGACATTGTAATGATTTTAATGACAAGTTTATTTTGTCAGATATAAGGATTGCTACGCCTGCTTTCTTACTAGGGGCATTTGATTGGTAGATCCTTTTCCAACCCTTCACTCTGAATTTGTTTGCATGTTTGTCTCCTGAAGGCAACAGATGGATGGGTCATGTTTTAGGATCCAAACTGCAGTTCTTTTTCTTTTGGTTGGTGAAGAAAGCCCGTTAATCTTAAGAGATAGTATAGAGAGATGCATTATAGTCACTGTTTTTCTTCTTTCCTTTCCTCTGTCCTTGCTCAGATAGACTTCTATTAATGCCTGTCTGGGTGCAGGTCCCTGTTCCTGGTTGCTTTTCTCAGGTTGTGTTCCACCTCTTAGTAGTCTTTGTAATGCTGGCTTAATGTTTATGTATTAATTTAGTTTTTCTTTGCTATTAAAAATTTTCAGTTCTCCATCGAATGTGAATGCTAACTTTTCTGAGTATATCAGTCTGGGTTGGCAGTTATTGGCTCTCAGGGCTCATGTGGTACTTTCCCAAACCTTTCTTGCATTCAGTATTTGTGTGGAGAGATCTGTAGTGATTCTAATATTTTTCCTATAGTAGTATAGCTCCTTCTTCAATTTTGCTGCATGCAAGATTGTTTCCTTATCATTCAGATCTATCATTTATTCTATAATATGTCTAGAAGTGTTTCTCCTGGGATCCTGCATGTTAGGTGTTCTATATGCTTCTGTTATGTGGGTAAGATGTTCTTTTTTGAGATGGGGAAAATTTTCACCGATTATCTTGTGGAATAGTTGTTGCATTCCCTTGCTTTGATATTCCTCACCTTCTTATATGAAGGTTGAATTTCGTGGCACTATCTGCTTGCCCTTGAATTTCCCTTTGGTATAATTTAAGTGATTTTTCCATATCTGTCATTTTTTTGTTCCAGTTGATGTACTGTGTCTTTTGTATTCCATTTTGTTCACTCTGTTAACTGTGGCTTCCATTGTGGTTTGCATGGAGGAAATGGACTCATTGTTGATTTCAATGGATTCAATGTTGGTTTTCAAAATACTAATCTCACCTCTTAATAAGGTGTGCACTGCCTCTATTTTGTCACTTATCTCATAGCTTAGTGAGGTGTGTGCTACCTCTATTTTTGCATGCATCTCCTGTTTGATGTCCTGCACCTCTTTTGGTATTTCGACCTGGTGTTCTTTCAAATTCTGGTCTATTTCTCACTTTATTTCTTGAGTCATTGCCTCCAGCATGTCTTGGATGTAGTGTTTGTCTTCCATTCCTGCTTTGCTCCCAGTGGGGCTCTCCCCTGGGTTGCTGCTGGCTTTTAGAGATAGCTTGCTATCCTAGGTGTTGATAAACCTTGTAATATTTCTCTGTGATTTTCTCATGGTTATTCAGGGATTATTGCAGACTAATCTGAAATTTTGTTTTGGTCAATAGGTGTCTGTCTTTGCTTGGTTACTGTTTCTGTGCTGGTAGAGAGAGTCTGTACCTGATCTCGGTTCTGTTGGTGGCCGACCTCCAGCTGCTGGTCTGACCCACACAGGATTCTCAGCTCTCTGCTGTAGATCACTGGCAGTTCCCGCCTTTACATGGGATGAGCAGCCTAGACTGCTCCTGTTTATTCCTACAGGTGTTCTTGGCAAGTTCGGATGTGCTGGATGTACTCTCCCAGATGCTGGAGTCTGCTATGGTCTCCTGATGTTTTGTTTTGTTTTATATTTTTGGCTATTTGTGGGCTTGAACTCTGGTCTTGGGTGCTGTCCCTCAGCTCTTCAGCTCAGGGCTGGAACCCTACCATTTGACCCATAGCACCACATCTGGCCCTTTCTGCTTATGTTTTGCTGAGGAATCAGATCCAGGGCCTCTTGCAATCACTGTACTGCTGAGCACATTACCAGCCTGAGCTCCTGACTATTATCGGGTGCTGGAGGCCTGTGTTATTCAATTCCTAGCCTAGAATACATGGGTCAGGTTCTTGTGGGGTTTGAGCTTCTCTTGTCCTGAACCCCCTGCATCTTTTGCTGTCACAGGCATGATTACCAGGAGTGCAGTTCCCTGTTTTTCTCCCCTCTGCTGAGGCGTATGCTCAGCTTCTGATTTCAGTTGGGAGGAGTTGGTTATGTTGCTCAGGCACCAGATCCCCAGGCCTGGTCCCAGACCCCAGCCTGGGCACACCTGTTGGACCTGTGCTGCTGTGTATCCCACCTAGATTATGCAGCTTGGAGTACACAGTTCAAATTTCTTCCACCGTTGGGTGTCTTGACCCAGTGGTGCTGTTCAAGGCTTGGGCGTTAACGCTTCCTTCCAGGGTCTCTCTTGTTCTAGCCTGGCCAGCTGAGTGTGATCCATGGGCTGGTGGAGCTCTTGAAAAGTTTCTAGTTTTAGTGGGTCCTGTGGTGCAGGTTTTGGGGTAGGGGTTCTGGGGATTCCCACAAGCTTTTGAGGAATACACTGTCTCCCTTGAGGAATACACTGTCCCCTGCAGGGTAATCACCCTGGAGCTAGTTGTTTCTGTGTGATGTAGGTTGTTGGTTGCCATTGCAGTCACAGTTCAATTGAGGTGGTTGTGGGATAGGCTGAGAGGTGGTGGCTCTGTGTGTTTCTTTTCTGTCAGTGCCTCCATTGACACTGTTTGGGTCCGCTCCACGGGATGGGCCTCCGGCCTCCACCCGAGGGGTGGGGAGGGCCTCTGTGCAGGTACTGATTGCTGGGGTTTGTCTCTGTTTGCGCTCTCTGGATCAGCACCAGTTCCTTTCAGTTCTGCTCTGGTGTTCTGTGGGCATCTCATGTATCTCTGAGGTTCCTGCCATGGGGCTGAGTGGCTTTGGTGGGATGGAGCCTCTCTGCTCCAATGGAGAGTGATGGGAAGGGGTGGGATCTTTGTGTAAATTCCCTGCTCAGAGGATTATTCATTCCTCAAGATCAGCCAGTCTGACACTGTTACCTCAGGGGTCTTTGGTGCGGGTGATCTGCAGACAACTCCCTGTGTCTCTGGGCCACCGGCAGCTCCCACCAGGCTGGGCTGGCCATGGCTTGGCACGCTGCTTTGTGGCCAATAGACGTTGGGGGAGGCGTCTTCAAGTTTCTCTGTTGTGAAATTCTTCTATTCAATTTCTGTTTTTCTCTGGATGTTGATTTTTGTTGTTGTTGTCGGTCTCTTGGGGAGATTAAACGTTGGAACTCAAACTATCTTTTTGGTTTTGGAGAGCTGTGGCATTCCCCTACTTCCCCGTCACCGTCTTGGACCCCCTCGAGTTTTTGCTTTTTTTATTCAGAAATAATTTTAATTTATCTGTTGAAATGAGTACTAAAGAAACTAAAGATATTTCTGGTGCTTATGTGAAAAATTATACTTTAAAATATTCTGTATTCTGTTTGTATAATGCTCATAATCTATTTTATTCTTTCCTAGATATAAGACTTTGAATTCTACATTGCTTTATAATATATAGGTTCATTAATAAATGTGTCCTTTCAGATTGCATTCCATACCAAAACAGTTTAAGATTCCTTTTTTACTAGGTCCTTATAGTATATTTCTTTGGAATAAAATGACAATGTTGTCTAATTTTAAAGTTTTATAATGATTATGCTATATAAAGGCCTTTCTAAGGTGAAGATTTAATACACTGATGTCAAACTTTTATTTATATGAATTACATATATTGTTACACTTGTAATTTTGTAATCAACTTTTTAATAATTGTTTTTCATTTCTTGCGTCTGAAGAATGAAAAATCTGGAATAATTCACAGATTTTCATATCATCCTTTGCAATTGCCATGTTAATCTCTGTATTGGTGTAATTTGGGTACATGTGCTGCTGAAGCATGTAATGTCCTCTAAATTTAGGTAGTTAATGATGCAATATTTATACAGGATTATATCCTTGGGTGCCTGTTTGTAACAAGGAAACCTTATTGTTCCTAACAATGCTACTGATCTTATTTCCCTAAAATTCTGTGTATAATGGAAAATAATTATATTGTTCAGTTTGTAATTTTTTTGTCAATGACTATTTTAAATCTTTTTCATTTTAGTTTAATCATACATTGAAGCATTTTTAGCTAGGTCCAAAGGGGATGGCTTTTTCAAGTACTTATTTATTCAACTGAGTTTGCTCTGTGTAGCTAACGGATTCAAAGTAAGCCTTGCTTAAGAGCTACTTCTAAACTTCTGCAGCTGAAATTTTCCCAAATGCGGTCTCATTGGCACAAACGTCTACCTGACACTTTACCCTTCTTCCATGTAGGATCAGACCAACCAGAATATCTTACCCTGATCGCGTAAATTGTCTTACTTGAACAAAATAAATCTTAGTTCCAAGGGATCATAGAAAAATGAATATTTCAGACAGAACTTTTCAGATTGGAAGGTTTTTATCAAAATATAATTGTTTATCATACCTACCATTTCAAAAGTAGCTAAAGCCAAGAAGGTGAAAAAATTGTTCATATGCATGATTACCTAATGTCCTGGCCTATCTACCTTCCAACCAGGCAGGAACTTAGACTACTGCCTTTCTATCACCAAATATTGTCATAGCTCCAGGAGAAGTCCATATGTTTCTCCTTGTTATTAGGCCTTAAATTGGTAATGTTTCCCCTTGCCTCCAGTCTGTAAATCTACAAAAGGTAAAGGTTTAAGTCTAACTCTATCAAACACTGAGGTAGAGATAATGGAAAAATACTTTAAATCAGAGTTGCTTTTGATACCCTAACCAAAACAGAACAATGCAAAACATGTGCCATTTTTTATATTATATATAGTTATATATTTTATATTTATATGTGCTGATTTTATATTTCACACAGTGAAACTTACTAGAATCAATTGATAATTTGACAAATAAAGTGATATTTATTTATTCCTATAAATATAATTGGAATATAAATAATTAGGTTTAGAATATATATTAGAATATAAAAAGTATCAATGCAATGTCTTCGGTATACACTTGCGATACCTTCTAATTGCTCATGGTCATCTGAATTCACATTGTTAAAAATCAATGTTGTTTTACTCTAATCTATAAGAGATTTTACTCTGATGCTCTGTTTATTGTTTTAACTCACTGGTCCCGAACTGTTTTTTTACATATTTCTGATGCATTCCTACATATTATACTCCAATTGTCCTAATATGATATCTAATCTTCTATAGACCCATGGGTCCTAATATCTTATGGCTTAGTTACCTGCATCATCAGATAACAGGGGCAAGACTTCTCAACTAGGCTTATGCAACATGCCAGCAGACAGTAACTGAAAATCCATCTCAATTTCTCATTTCTTATATTTCAGGGCTCCAATTCCTTGAGAAACAAGAATTAGCAGCAAGCAATTGTGTAATGTAAGGCAACTTAAAATGAAAGATGAAGTCTCAAAATGGAGAGAAATTACTGTATTTCAAACTGAATTTACAGATGACCAGCCCATATGAGTGAACAAGATCAGAAAGTGTCACAAGATTATTTTTAATACCCCTCCCCTAATGACTAACGTAATATTTCAGTCCAGCATTAGTCGGCCCAAAAAATAGTTCCTGGAAGGATAGATCCGTGATTAATCTACCATGGTCAGGAAAACGACTTAGAGGTTAAATGTAATTCAGCAAAACATTAATTGAGAAGATCGTTTGTGCTTCAAAACACTGGTACTTTAGTACAACTTCGTTCTCTTGTATAAAAATGTTGTCATTCTCAAACCAACCTACATTTAATCTCCTGAAAGTGTATTCCTTTTCAAATAAACTTTTTGAAATCACACTTACCAAAATAACATTTGACAAGTAGATGACACTTAGTGACATTACAAGTTTTTCAAGTGTAGGGAGCAAGTTACAATACAGTTGATTCATTTACCCAGCACTAATGTCAGACAGGTTCAACCATTCATTAAAGTCTAGAAATAGTACCACGCACCATTTGTGTTGCTCAGTAGGTGCCTTCCAGAAATTTGTTAAATAGGTCAGCCTCCCATATTTCAACCCTAAACATTAGCTAATAAAGTAAATTTCATCACTTAATAAGGGGCATTTTAAAAAGTCACAAATACTTGCCTTATCATATGCTGTTTTGTTTTCCCTCTGTCTAACACAGTAAGAAATATGTCTTTAAGTCTTGAATATGGGTA
This sequence comes from Dipodomys merriami, assembly GCF_024711535.1. Taxonomy (NCBI): domain Eukaryota; kingdom Metazoa; phylum Chordata; class Mammalia; order Rodentia; family Heteromyidae; genus Dipodomys; species Dipodomys merriami. The sequence goes on from NW_027204793.1 coordinate 308,828, forward strand.
CTCATTTGAGATGTGACAAAATATATCTTCTATTTCTATCATATACTTCTATAGTAGTATATGTTACTTTTCTTCTTTTTCCAAAACTTATATGTAGTAGAAAGTTTTATTCCATGTAAAATAAAATAATCACACATATTGTACAAAACCATTTATAAAAACTGGTAGTTAAGAATACATTCAAAGCCATTTTTAAACTTTCTTGTTGACTAATGATTAATCTTGAAATGGATGAGAATATAATCATGTATAGGTGTTTCAAGTCTCCAGTCTTGCAAATTGTTATTGCAGATGAATGAATTATGGAAATATAAGCTGAAATTAGTTCAAGTATGTGCAGGACTGAAACTCCATGGAATGTATATAAACCTTTCAAATATTAACAGACAGTTTAACAGAATGACTATCAGGAAGTTGAAACCAGAGAGCCATAATAGTAAAGACATAGAATGAATGAAAAATGGAACAAGGGGCAAGTACAGCTAGAATACTCAATGTACACATTTGAGAAAGGAAGTGGTAAATCGGAAATAAATCTTGGAGAAGGGGTGGTTGAGAATGATAGAAGGTGTCACTGTGATCCAGGAGCAATGGATAATTAGGTGGACAAATTTAATTGTAAGACACTTGCACAACCTTTGGAAATTCAGTTAAAAAACACAAAAAACACATAAAAATCACAACCAAACAGCAATCTGTAGGGAGTATGAATATGACCTCTCAAAAATTTTAAGCAGTTAATGGAGGAAAGTCTTAGTAAAAGCAAACAAAAATGTTCAAAGAGGATAGTTTGGCGTAGGGGAGGATTCTGAACAGATTTAAATAGATTATCTAAGGTTATAAATCACCTATATCTGCTGCAAATATTATCTTTCTGAACTTGATACTCCAGTCCTGAGCCACAATTGAGAGCTTGGAAATATGTAATGGAAGAAACAAGATGAAGAACCCATTACTCCACTGTAGAGAAAGCAATCCTCTATTTTTTCTCTCATCTCTCTTCACTACATTTTATTCATACTTTTAGGTCAATTCATTTTGAATTACATTTTCCTTCTTTATTCTGGCAAAGTAATTGGTCAAATAATTCACTAAAAGTTATTTGCCACTTTTTTTGATTATGCTGTTTAATTGACTAAGCAAGTCCATTAAATTTTCCTCTTGCATTTTGTTGCCATGAAACAACATCTATGTTAATGAGGACAAATCTAATGTAAAAATTGTATCCAGAAAACCAGTCCAAGAAACTGTGATTACAAATACTTGGCTAACTTTTTTCTTTTTCCTTTACCTTGAAAGTCTTCTTGTGTCTAAATTGCCCAGAAAAATAGGTACTCCATCACTTTTTCTTTCAATCAATTCTAAACTCAAGGATATATTTTGCTAACAAGATGCTTAGAGGAAGCCAAAATATACTCCATTTTTATATTCTCACTTAAGACTCTCCTTAGATACCATATCAGGAACAGTGAAGTTTTTCTTTGCAAAACTTTTTCAATATATTATTTTTCTCTTGTTCTTGCATTTGCTCACCAAGATGTATGGAGAAGAATAGAGGTAAATCACCCATACCTTAGAAGACAGGTCTGTTACAAAAGGACAATGCTTCTGTGTCCTACTTCTATGTCCTCCTCTCAGCAATTTCCTGATTTCCAATTAAACACAGCTTCTTGGCTATTGAAGCCTCACCCACTGCTTCATCTTCATAGTTTCTCTTTTAAAACTCTTTTAAGGGTAGAGACCCAGCTATATACAACCAATCTGAAAAAGATCCCAAACCTCAAAATCTAAAGGAGTTTTATGACTCTTCAGGAGGACAATTGGGAGACCTAGGACCCCCCATGCCAATCGTTTGATCATCACATTCCTGCCTCGGTTTGTCCCCTTTCCTATTGGCCAATATTCGTCGCTGTAACTGATCTGGATATGACCAGGTGTCAGGAATGGTAGTGGTTAGAGCCCCGTTCTTTTTTTGTCTAGGAGACAACTCCTCTGCTACTTGCACTCTCAGCAATCACTGGCAACCCAATGACTCATATCCTTTTGCAGGTTTTGTACGTGTTCCTCCATTTATTGTTCTGGCTACTAATGACTCTCAGTTTTCCCAGGTTCAATTAATTCATCCATGCACTAAAAGAGCAGTAGGATTGATCCTTGCAATCGGTGCGCAATCATCGCTACAGTGGCTTCAGCTACCACCGCCGCTATATTGCTGTCCCAAAGCGTGTCCACCGTGCAACAGATAAACCAGCTGATCCCTCAACTGTCATCCATAGAATTATAACATTTACAAGTTGCCAATCATCTTAAGGGAGGCCTCCTTGTGCTCCAACAACAAATAGACTTGCTCCAAGAACAGATTACGTTTCTTTGATTACAACAAGGAGGACTATGTAATGCTATGACTACTTCTGTCTGTCAGCTTTCCACTCCCGCACCCAATTTCACTGAACTTAGTAACTACATCAAAGTCCCTAAGTCCCTTAAGTAGTTAAACTTCAACCAAAACCTGCTGCATGATGTTACCCACCTAAACCAGACCACCATTCAGCTTATTCCCGCTGTCTCCTTTTTAGAAGATGTGCTTAAAAAGTTACAACAATGGTTTTCGCCATCCTCTCTGGTCATCTGGGGAGGCCGTGCACTTGTAGGGCTTACTCTCTTAGGAATTATTAAATGCTTGCACTCCCGGCAAAAATGCCTCCAATGACGGGTCACCATAATGACGGTCCTTTTAAAAGAAAAGGGAAAATTTGTGGGTAGAGCCGGTCAGAACTGGTTGAGTCAGCTAGAGTAGCAGTTGAAGCACACTTCCTGCTCATAGAGACGGGACCCACAGGCACGTCTGCCTAGCTTTACAGCCATGAGCTGTCCATGCTCCCTACATGCCCCCAGGGGACCAATCAGTGCCTGTCACCAAGCAATGCCCATGATCAACTCCCCGCTAAGTAATTGGCTTGGAAGGACTCAGGAGGTTGGGAAAGCTGGGCCTATAAAATCCCAACCCTTGTGCAGAAATAAACCAGACCTGCTTAAGCCTGTTCTCCCAACGTGTGTTCCTTGAGTGCGTCGTTCACACTTACCTCCTGCCGGAGATCTAGCCCTACAATGTAGCAACGGGGGAGGCCTTATAGTCCTTCACCTTCATTAGACTTGAAGCTAAGAATCTGTGATTAGTTGGAAATCAGGCAAGAGCTAAGAGGAGGACAGAGAAACAGGACATAGGAGCATTGTCCTTTTGTAAAAGACACTGTCATCCATGGTATGGGTGATTCAACTCTATTCTTCTCCATACATCTTGTTGAACAAATGCAAGATGAAGAGAAAAAAATAATCTATTGAAATAATTTTGCAAAGAATAACTTCACTGTTCCTGATATGGTATCTAAGGAGAGTCTTAAGAGAGAAGATAAAAGTGCAGTATTCTTCTGTTTCCTCTAAGCATCTTGTTATCAAAATATCTTTGAGGTTATAAGTGATTGATCCAAAAATTGGCAGAGTACTTATTTTTGAGGGCACTTTAGACACAAGAAGACTTTCAAGGTAAAAGAAAAAAGAAAAATGTATAGGTAAATATTTGTGATCACAGATTCTTGGACTGGTATTTTGGAGACAAAGTTTTACATTAGAGATTGTCCTCATTAACATTGATGCTGGGTTTCTGTGGCAACCAAATGCAAGGAGGAAGTTTAATGGACTCGCTTGGACAAGAAAACAGCATGATAAAAAAATGGCTTATAATATTTAGTGAATTATTTTGACCAATTACTTTGCCAGAACAAAGAAGGAAATATTTAATTCAAATCACTTGAATTAAACTTATGAATAAAAGTAGTCAATATAAATTAGAGAAAACGTAGAAGACTGTTTCCTCTCCAATGGAGTAATGGGTTTTTGATCTTGTTTCTTCCATTCTATCTTCACAAGCTATCAAGTGTGGCTCAGGACTGGAATATCCAGTTCAGACCAAGAGAACTCGCAGAAGAAAATATTTGCAGCATATGTAGGTGATTTATAACCTTAAACAATCTATTTAAATCTGTTAAAAATTCTCCTCTATGGGCTGGGAAGGTGGCTCAGTGGTAGAGCGCTTGCCTTGCATGCCTGAGGCCCTGGGTTCGGTTCCTCAGCACCACATAAGCAAAAAGAAAAACAAAAAAAAAATTCTCCTCTACCCCAAATTGCTCATTTCGAACAGCTTTGTATGCTTTTCCCAAGATTGTCCTTCATTACCTATTTAAAATTTTGAGAGGTCATAATCGTACTCTATAGAGACTGCTGTTTGGTTGTGCTTTTTGTGTGTTTTTGTTTTTTGTTGTGTTTTTTTCACTGAATTTCAAAAAGTTGTGAAAGTGTGTTACAAAAATGTCCATCTAATTGTCCAATGTTCCGGGATCAGAGTCATTCCTTCTATCATTCTCAACCAACCCCTTCTACAAGATTTATTTCCGATTTACCACTTCCTTTCTTACATGTGTATATTAAATATTCTAGCTGTACTTGCCCCTTGTTCCATTCTTCGTTCATTCTATAGCTTTATTATTATTCCTTTAATATTATTAATATTAATTCAATTTCCTGATAGTCATTCTGTTAAACTGTCTGTTAGTACTTTGAAAGGTTTATATACATTCCATGGAGTTTCAATTCTGCATATACTTGAACTGATGTCAGCTCATATTTCCATAATTCATTCATCTGAAGTAACAATTTGCAAAACTGGAGACATGAAGCACCTAGACATGATTTCATTGCCCTCCATTTGGAAGATTAATCTGTAGTCAACAAGAAAGTTTAAAAATGGCTTAGAATATATTCCTAAATACCAGTTTTTATAAATGGCTTTGTAGAGTGGTGTGTGATTATTTTATTTTACATGGGATAATATTTTCAACTACCTATAAGTATTGGCAAAAGAAGGAATCTAAAATTTACTACTGTAGAGGAAAATGATAGAAATAGAAGACAGATTGTATGTTTGTCAAATCTCTGATGAGTACCCATATTCAAGACTTAAAGTCATATTTCTTACTATATTAGACATATAGGGAAAACATAAAACACCATATGATAAGGCAACTATTCATGACTTTTTAAAATGTACTTATGTGATGAAATTTATTTATTAGCTAATGTTTTGGTTTGAAATATTGGAGGCTGAACTATTTAACAAATTTTCAAAGGCACCTACTGAAAAACACAAATGGTGGGGGGTACTATTCCTACACTTTAATGAATGGTTGAACCTGTTTGGCATTAGTGCTGGGTGAATAAATCAACTCTATTGAAACTTGCTCCCTACACTTGAAAGACTAGTAACCTCACTAAATATCATCACTTGTATAGTGTTATTTTGGCAAATGTGATTTTTAAAAGTTTATTTGAAAAAGAATATACTTTCAGCAGATTAAATGTAGGTTATCATTTGTTTGAGAATGACAACATTTTATACTACAGAACCAAGTTTACTGAAGTACCAGTGTTTTGAAGCACTAAGGATCTTCTCAATTAATGTTTTTTGAATTATATTTGACCTCTATTTCAAGTATTCCTAGCATTGGTAGACCAATTATGGATCTATCATTCAGGAACTATTTTTTTGCCTGCTGATACTGGACTGAAATCATTCATTAATCATTAGGAGAAGGGTATTACAAATAATCTTGTGACATTTGTGGTCTTTTTCACTCATATGGCATGGTCATCTGAAAACGGAAAGTTTGAATTACTGTACTTTCACATTTTGTGAAATCATCTTGCATTTTAAGTTGCCTTGCATTTCCCAATTGCTCACTGCTAATTCCTGCATTTCAAGGAATTGGGGCCCTGAAATATAAGAAATGAGAAATTGAGATGGGTCTTCAATTACTTTCTCTTGGCATGTTGCATGGGCATAGGTGGGAACTTCTGCCCTAGTTATCTGATGAGGCGGATAACTGGGACCTGGGATCCTAGGACCCATGGATCCTGTAGAAGAATAATACCTTTTAGACACCATATCAGCAAAATTTGAGTATAATCAGTAGGAATGCTTCAGAAATATGGAGAAGAGTTCCGGGAAGATGGCGGAGGAGAAGCGGGAATCTGAACAAGCTCTCGCATAGAAAGTAGTTTTAGAATTCCAGTGAACAGTCCTAAGCCAGAGAATCACACCAAGTGTGCCATCACAGGACAGAGAGTTAGACAAGAGAGGGGAAGCCAAGGAAACGCATCAGCTGCTGCTCCGGCGGCGGGGTCGCGGCGGCAACCACCGCCACGGAGTCATACCTGAGACACAGAGAGTCTGGACGAAGGAGCCAGACGCAGCGGACGAGCGGATCCTACTCAACACCAACAAGAACTGACAAGGAGCGAACATCTTCATCCTGCTGTTTGCAGACCAGAGACGACCCAGGATCCAAGACTCGGCGTGAGTACAAGCCCGACATCCTCACTCCTCAGGGAGCAGAGGAGGGAAGGCCACCCCTCCCCCCCCAGCACCGGTGATCTCCATCTTGGATACCGACAAAGCTCGGAGGAGCTGCTAGCTCCAGCTCAGGCCTTGGAATAAAACGAGTCATTTAGCAGGTCACAAGAACTTAACGGCGAAGTGACCTGCCAGACTCAGCTCCATCCAGGGAAAAGTCACCCAGCTCAGGCGCCAGCCATCGGAGTGCCTTGCCTCACTGGGTAACCAGAGCCAGAGGCTGCCCCTCCCTCTAGCAGCCACCACAATCAATTGAAAAACAGAAACCTTGAGAATGGCTCCAGGCTGGGCGCTGTGAGCTTTATCACAAAATAGCCCCAGGGAAAAGCTACTGTTTGTTGAAAGGCCTCAATTCTACCCAGAACCTAGCCTCATCACCACATCCCCCTCTTTTGTGACTCTCAAAGCAGACCACCCTCCCAGAAAACTAACCTGGGAGGGGGATCTCAAAATCTTGGGTAAAGCAGAGCATTTTTCTGCCTCTTCCAACCAATCTACTTAAGAAACAAATCAAGCCACAGGACCTCAAGCTGACCAGAGACTCCAACAAGAGACTGGTTGCAGACAAAAGGGAGATACAGGATTCTTCCCACTCCTCCCCCCCCAAAAAAAAAAAATCAAAAGACTTTTTTTTCTTTTTTTTCTTTTTTTTTTCTTCTTCTTCTTCTTTTCTTTTTTTTGGTTGTTTTTTGTTTTTTGTTACCTTATATATATATATATATATATATATATGTATATATATATATATATATATAAATATTTTTCCCTTCTAAAACTTTTATTAATCTTTAATTTTTGCCTCTTCTGAAAAAATAATTGTTTTCCAGTAACTTTTTTTTTTCTCATCTTATAATTTTTATTTTAGGAATACGTGAATGAGAGTTTTCCTTTCTTTTCTTGTCTTCTTTCTCTTTTTCTTTCTTTCTTAATTATCTTTTTGTTTTTTATCTAGCTCTACTGAACTTCTGATCTTTTCTTCTCCCTTTCCCATCCTTAAAGATTTTCACATCTCCTCTATGTCCCTCCCCTTCTCTGAACATATTCACATTCCTCTCTAAATAGACGGTCCTTTAACCTCTATAATAACATTAATTTTTACGTTTCTATTCTTTTTCTGGTCTCTCTTTATTCCCCTTTCCGTCTCTTCTTTTTTTCTCTCTCTCTACTTGCATCCTACCCAACCCATTTCCTGCACTGTGATTAGGACATAGTTAACTCACCCTGTGCCTCCCCACACCAATCTATTCCCATTTTTTACCCACATCTCTCCCTAATCCTAATAATTTCTGGTTTTCCAAATTCTTTTCTGCGGTTCGAAGTCCTTTAACATATAGTCGTTTGATGTTGAATAGATGTATCTGTTGAACTAGATTGTATCTGTAGACTATTGACTGTACAAATGCAAACTTTGGTTGATGGTTGCCTTAAGATAGTGTTCTAGCACAAAACTGGTGCAATTTTATCTCAAATGGGCCGAGTAAGCCGGAAAAACACAAGAAAAATGGCAAATTCGGGTATCTCAATTCCCAACCTTGATAATCAGGGATTAGAACAGATAAAGAATAATCCAGAGGAGAGTTCCCAAATAGCTCTACAAACACTAATAGCAAACATGATAAATGAGAAGTTTGACAATGTACAAAGGACTCTGTATGAGCGTGATAGGGAGAGAGAGGAGGCATCCCAGAAGTTTATACAGGAATATCATAAGCGTGAGGAAGCTTCTCAAAAACTGATACAGGATTTGCGTGAACAACTTGAGAATACTCAAAGAGAAAGGGAGGAATGGCGTGAGCAGGCAGAGAACACTCAAAGAGAACTGCAGGAATCCGACAGAAGGGAGGAAACTAATCAAAGAGTAATTCACGAATTAAGAGACCAGGTAGAGAATACACAAAGATCACTAAAGGCATTCATGGAATCCATTAACAAAGAGCTGAAGGAAGTCAGGGAGACCACAAAGGGAATGCTGAATGGAACCCAACAGAAGGAATGGCAGTCCAAAGAAACCATAACCAATCAACTAAGTGATTTGAGAACAAACACTGAACACCAAATTAAGGAAGTAAAGAAATTCATACAAGACCTAAAACAGAGCTTCAACAAAGAACTTGAAGCCATCAAAGCTGACCAATTAGAAGGAAAAGAGATAAAAAACAAAGTAGAGAGTCTTGACAGCAGGTTAGACCATGCAGAAGATCGAATCTCAGGGATTGAAGACAGCCTAGATATTATAGAGAAAGAACATACAACCATCCAAAACAAGTCCAAGAAATATGATAGGTCTATCCAAAACCTGGAAGACACCATCAGAAGGCCCAATCTAAGGATAATGGGTGTAGAGGAGCACCTAGAAACAGAAGTTAATGGTCTAGGAAATTTGTTTAACAGGATCCTAGCAGAGAACGTCCCAAACATACAAAAAGATAGGCCTATTCAGATACAAGAAGCTTTTAGAACCCCAAATAGACCAGACCAGAATAGGACATCCCACCGTCACATTATAATCCACACAGGATCAACCCAGACCAAGGAAAAGATCCTTAAAGCTGTCAAGGAGAAAAGGTTAATCACCTATAAAGGGAAACCAATTAGAATTACCTCAGATTTCTCAGCAGAGACAATCAAAGCAAGAAGAGCCTGGAATGACGTATGCCATGCCCTACAAACAAACAACTATCAACCAAGAATACTGTACCCAGCTAAACTCTCCTTCATAACTGAAGGCCAAATAAAAACCTTCCATAGCAAAGAAAAATTGAAACAATACATCTCCACCAAACCAGCCCTACAAAAGATTCTTAAAGATGTCCTACACATAGAAAACCAACAAGAACGCAACAAAGGCCAAGAAACTGCACCCAAACTGAGAATCCAAGAACCTTAGGAAGAACCCAGCTTTCACAGCCCCCAAGAAGGTGGATAACATGGCAGGAACTCCCCAATACCTCTCAGTCCTATCTCTTAACGTTAACGGACTGAACTCTCCAATTAAGCAACATAGACTGTCTAATTGGATTAAAAAACAAGACCCTTCTCTCTGCTGCCTGCAGGAGTCACATCTTGCCCGTAAAAACAAACATATTTTCAAGGTTAAAGGCTGGAACAAAATCTACCAAGCAAACGGCCCTCATAAACAGGCGGGAGTTGCAATCCTAATATCAGATAAAATAGACTTGAAATTAAAATTCGTGAGAAGAGATAAAGAAGGTCGCTACATACTAATTAAAGGATCTCTCCTTCAGGAGGATATTACAATTCTAAATACCTATTCGCCAAACAATGGAGCACCCAAATTTATCAAAGAAACATTACTTTCCCTCAAATCCCATATAGATCCAAAGACATTAATTGTTGGGGATTTTAACACACCACTCTCCCCACTAGATAGATCAACTCGGCAAAAACTCAACAGAGAAACCGCAGATCTAAACAGCTGCATAGATCAACTAGTCTTAACAGACATTTACCGAACATTTCACACAGCAGCATCAGAATACACATTCTTCTCAGCAGCACATGGAACGTTTTCTAAAATAGATCACATTTTAGGCCACAAAGCAAACTTGTCTAAATTCAGAAACATTGAAGGTATACCCTGCATTCTCTCTGACCACAAGGGAATAAAATTAGAACTCAACACCAAAAGCCACCAAAGAAAGTCCGGTATCACATGGAGGCTGAACAACACACTGCTGAACCATGAGTGGGTCATGGAAGAGATTAGAAAGGAAATTCAAATGTTCATGCTATTCAACAAAAATGAACACACAAATTACCAGCTCCTCTGGGACACAGCAAAGGCAGTACTCAGAGGCAAGTTTATAGCTCTGAGCTCCTACATCAACAAATTGGAGAGATCAGAAACTAGCAATTTAATGACACATCTAAACCTCCTTGAAAAAGAGGAGCAAGATAAACCCCAATCCCGTAGACGGAAAGAAATAATCAAAATTAAATCAGAATTAAATGAATTAGAATCCAAAAAAACTATAGAAAGAATCAACAAAACAAAGAGTTGGTTCTTCGAAAAACTTAACAAAATTGACAGACCCTTAGCAAACCTTATCAGAAAAAGGAGAGAACACACCCAAATTAATAAACTCAGAGATGAGAATGGAAACATCACCAAGGAAACAACCAAGATTCAGAACATTATAAGGGAATACTTCTCAAAACTTTATGCTAATAAGTTTGAGAACTTGACAGAAATGGACTTTTTCCTAGCAAATATTGACATGCCAAAACTAAACCAAGATGAGTTAAACCAGCTTAACAGGCCCATATCAAGCATTGAAATAGAAACAGCAATAAGAGACCTCCCAGCTAAGAAAAGTCCAGGACCAAATGGTTTTACAGCGGAATTTTACAAGGCCTTCAAAGCAGAGCTCACACCAATACTCCTCCAACTCTTCAATGAAATTGAAAGAGAAAGCTCACTACCGAACACATTCTATGAAGCCATCACAACCCTCATCCCAAAACCAGGCAGGGACTCATCAAAGAGAGAGAACTATAGACCCATTTCTTTGATGAACATTGATGCAAAACTTCTCAACAAAATTTTGACCAATCGACTTCAACAATTCATCCAAAAAATCATACACCATGATCAAACAGGATTCATTTCAGGGATGCAAAGCTGGTTCAATATACGCAAATCAATTAATATTATTCATCACATCAACAGGATCAAGAATAAGAACCACATGGTCATCTCAATAGATGCAGAAAAAGCATTTGACAAGATCCAACACCCCTTTATGATGAAGGTTCTGGAAAAATTAGGAATCCATGGAACATTCCTCAATACAATAAAGGCTGTATATGACAAACCTACAGCCAGCATTATACTCAATGGTGAAAAACTAAAGCCATTTCCTCTTAACTCAGGAACAAGACAAGGATGCCCAGTCTCTCCACTTCTCTTCAATCTAGTATTAGAATGCCTAACTACAGCAATAAGACAAGATGCAGACATAAAGGGAATCCAAATAGGGAAAGAAGAAATAAAACACTCCCTCTTTGCAGATGACATGATCTTGTATTTAAAGAATCCCATAGACTACACTCCCAAATTACTCAAGCTGATTCAAAACTTTGGCAAAGTAGCAGGGTATAAAATTAAACCCCCAAAATCAATGGCTTTTCTATATGCCAACAATGAGAAAAGTGTGGCTGAAATTAGGAAAGCAACTCCATTTGTAATAGCCCCACAAAAAATAAAATACCTAGGAATTAACTTAACCAAAGAAGTGAAGGACCTCTATGATGAAAACTTTAAAATCTTGAAAAAGGAAATCAACACAGAACTTAAAAAATGGCAAAACCTCCCATGCTCCTGGATTGGCAAGATTAACATCATGAAAATGGCAATACTTCCCAAGGCTATCTACAAATTCAACGCGATACCTATCAAAATTCCACCCTCATTCTTCAAGGAAATAGAGGAGGCAATCCAAAAATTCATATGGAACAATAAAAGACCCCTAATAACAAAAACGCTCCTCAACGGAAAGAACACTGCTGGAGGAATATCAATACCAAATTTCAAACTCTACTATAAAGCCATAGTAATCAAAACAGCTTGGTATTGGCATAAGAACAGACCTCAGGACCAATGGAATAGATTTGAAAACCCAGAAATGAACCTACAGACCTATAGCCATCTAATCTTCGATAAGGAAGCTAAAACAATAGAATGGAAGAAAGACAGCCTCTTCAGTAAATGGTGCTGGCAAAATTGGTTAACTACATGTAGAAAACTAAAGCTAGATCCTTATATATCACCCTGCACCAGAATCAACTCCAAATGGATCAAAGACCTTGAACTCAAAGCAGACACTCTGAAAACATTACAGGATGGAATAGGAGAAACCCTAGGTCTCCTTGGCTCAGGTCGAAATTTTCTGAATAGAGACCCGGAAGCACAACAAATCAAAGAAAGGTTGGACAAATGGGATTGCATAAGATTGCAGAGCTTCTGCAGGGCAAATGACATAGCTGGCAAGATCAATAGAAAGCCCACCGATTGGGAGAAGATCTTTACTAGCCATACAACGGACAAGGGTCTCATATCTAAAATATACTTGGAACTCAAAAAATTAAACCACCCAACAAGAAATCCTCAAAGAAACAACTGCCCAATAAATAAGTGGGCGAAAGACTTAAAGAGAAGCTTCTCTGAAGAAGAAAGAAGGATGGCCAATAGACACATGAAGAAATGTTCAACATCCCTAGCCATAAAAGAAATGCAAATCAAAACACCATTGAGATTTCACCTCACTCCAGTTAGAACAGCAAAAATCAAGAACTCTAACAACAACAGATGCTGGAGGGGATGTGGACAGAAAGGAACCTTACTTCATTGTTGGTGGGAATGTAAACTTGTTCAACCACTTTGGAAAGCAGTATGGAGGTTCCTCAAAAGACTTCACATAGATCTCCCCTATGATCCAGCAATCCCACTTTTGGGCATTTACCCAAATGTTTACAAACAAGAGCACACTAAATCTACCACCACAACTATGTTTATTGCAGCATTATTTACCATAGCTAAGACATGGAACCAACCCAGATGCCCCTCAGTAGATGAATGGATCAAGAAAATGTGGTATATATACACAATGGAATTCTATGCCTCCATCAGAAAGAATGACATTTCCCCATTTGTTAGGAAATGGAAAGGTTTGGAAAAAATTATATTAAGTGAAGTAAGCCAGGCCCAAAGAAGCATAGGACCCATGGTTTCCCTTATTTGCAATATCTGGTATAGGTATGAGTCAAGCGGAAAAGGTCAGATAATGTGATGTTAGGAAAATGAACCCTTAAATAGGTATTTTAATGTTTTCGTTTCTTTCATGCATGTGTTTCTAACGCATTTATAAGATTATTTCTTTGTTGCTTTGTATGTCCCTCCCCCACAGTGTAACCCCCGCTTTCACTATATTTGATGTCAGTATAACATGTAGAGGAGATGGGGACAAACAAGTCGTTTAAGGATTCAGGTGGACCTGTTGCAACAATGAGAAGTACAAAATGTCATGTCAAAACCAGCTTTACAATGTCGGTGTGGGGGGGGAGGGGGGTAAAATTGGGTGGGGGGAGGGGGGAGGCGGGGAAGGGAAGTGAAGGTTAAACAAAGGAGGAGGCTGCAATGCTTGGTAAGAAATGTATGCATTATCCTGCCCATGTAATTGTAGCCCCTCTGTACAGTATGTTCTCAAATAAAATAAAATACAATTTAAAAAAAAAAGTAATATGGAGAAAAACAATTTGGGACCAGCGAGTTAAAACAATAAACAGAGCAGCAGAGTAAAATCCCTTATAGATTAGAGGAAAACAACATTTTTTTTTTACCATGTGAATTCAGAAGACCAAGAACACTTAGAAAGTATCACAAGTTTATACCGAAAACCTTGCATTGATACTTTTTATATTCTAATATATATTCTACTCCTGATTATTTATATTCCAATCTATTTATTGGAATAATATAAATTAATTTATCAAATTATCAATTAATTCTAGTAAGATCCACTGTGTGAAATATAAAATCAACACATATACGTATAAAATATATAATTATCTATAAGAAAAAGTTTTGCATTGTTCTGTTGTGGTTAGGGAATCAAAGGCAACTGTTTTAAAGCATTATTCCATTACCTCTACCTCATTGTTTGGTAGAATTAGAACTAAAGCTTTACCATTCGGGGATGTACAGCTTAGAGGCAAGAGGAAACACTGTGATTAAAAAACTACTAATTTAAGGCCTAATAACGAGGAGAAACATATGGACTTCTCCTGGAGCTATGGAATATATTTGGTGATAGAAAATCAGTGGTGTAACTTCCTGCCTGGTTGGATGGTAGTCAGGCCAGGACATTAGGTAATCATGCATATGAACAATATTTTCACCTTCTTGGCTTTAGTTACTTTTGAAATGGTAGGGTGTAATAAGCAGTTATATTTTGAAAAAATACCTTCTAGTCCGAACAGTTCTGTCTGAACTGTTCGTCTCTCTATAATCCCTTGTAATTAAGATTATTTTTGCTCCAGTAAGACAATATATGCTGTCAGGGTAAGACATTCTGGTTGGGCTGTTCCTACATGAAGCAAGGGTAAAAGGTCAAGGAGACATTTGTGCCAGCAAGACCTCATTTGGGAAATTTTAAGCTGCAGAAGTTTAGAAGTAGCTCTAAGCAAGGCTTACTTTGAATCCATTAGCTCAACAAAGCTAAATCAGTTAATAAACAAGTACTTGAAAATCCATCACCTTTGCACCTATCTATAAAGGCTTCAAAGTATGATCAAATTTCAAATGAAAAAGACTTAAAGTAGTCATTTACAAAAACTTGCAAATGTGAGCAATCGAACAAACAACATAAGTTTTTTCCACCATACACAGAATTTTACAGAAATAAGATGAATAACAATTTTGGGAACAATAAGGTTTCCTTGTTACAAATAGGCAACCAAGGATATATGCCTGTCTTAAGATTGCATCATTAATTACTTAAGTTTATAGGATACTACATGCTTCAGCAGCACGTCTAACCGAATTACAATACAGAGATTTATATGGCTCTTGCACAAGGATGATATGAAAATTTGTGAAGTATTCCATATTTTTCATTATTCAGATGCAAGAAATGAAAAACAGTTATTCAAAAGTTGATTACAAATATACAAGAGTAATAATATGTGTAATTCATAGAAATAAAAGTTAATTTGACATCAGTGTATTCAATCTTCACCGTTTTAGAAAGGCCTTTACATAGCATAACCTTTATAAAACTTTTGAAATAAGATAACATTGTCATTTTATCCCAAAGAAATAAAATTCTATAAGGACCTAGGAATTAAAAGAATCTTAAAATGTTTCTATATGGAATGCAATCTGAAAGAACACATGTATTAATGAACGTATGGATTATAAAACAATGTCGAATTCAAAGTATTATATATAGGAGCGAATGAAATATATTATGGACATTATACAAACAGAATACTAAATATTTTAAAATATACTTTTTCAGACAAGCACCAGAAATATCTTTAGTTTCTGTACTACTCATTTCAACAGATAAGTTAAAATTATTTCTGATTTAAAAAATCACAAACTCTATAGAAATCATTATAGATGTATACAAACAACTCGAATATATTTTGACATCAATGTCAGGCAATTCACTTGGAAGAATACCATGGAATACATGAATTTTTAAAGTAAGGTATTGCTGTTGCTTTGTATTGTGAAAATATTTTCTATGGACACATAGGATGGACTGGCAATTTTGAAATTTAAGAAACTTAACTGATCCATTAGGACTTAGGAGAACAATTTGTACAGCTTTCCACAACTTCAAAGAGGTAGTGATACATACTTATCCTTTTGGCAATATCAAATGCAGTTTCTTCCAAGTTGTGCTTCAGACCTGGCTTGATATAATGGTTCAACAGAAGGAGATCCAGCGTATCTTTGCTATATCTATTCCCAGCAGCAAGATGCAGGGGGTCAAGAGGCCTTTAACTTGGCCATTGGTATCTGCATCATGATGAAATAAAGAAGCCACTCTGTTATTATTCCATGTATAAGTACTGTGCAGGGATGTCCAGCCATTCGCAGTTATTACATGAATATCTGCCTTGAGCCACCAACTCATGGACAATATCTAAGTGTCCACTGTAGGCGTCTCGATGAAGAGGGGTATACTCATCGTCATCCCTAGTAATCACATGAGTGGCCTTTTTGGAAAATAGTCTCTGCACTGTAGTAAGGCGATTATTTTCAGCAGAACAAAGAAGAAATTTGCTTGGATACTATTTCATTTTTTTCTTGCAATTGATACCATTTCTCACTTTTTCATCTTGTTCCTCAACTTCATCAGAATTGCCTAACCAGAGACTTTGAGTGCCAATGAGAATGAGTTCTCCATGTATTTCCCCAATAGTTCACATTGGATGAAATGGTCAGAAAAATCTGGTGAATTTTCTGCATCTGTTTTTTTCACTATTATTTATTTTCTCTTTTTTCATTTTTACTATTCTAAATTATTCGAACTGGAGAGTAGGGAATTGGTAGAGAGCAGAGGAAAGATTTTCCTCCGTATTTAAAGGTACAGACTGAAAATGAGGACCAGTGTTTTCTTCTTGTGCAGCTTATTCTAAGAATGAGAAAACAGGAAATAATGTATTCTATGTAAATGAATTGGGATATGGCAGAGCAGAAAGTGAAATGATGCAACCAAAAATATAAAAGCAAAATAAATTAGGATAATTGTGGAGCAATCATATTACCTATGAGAACCATGAAAGGGAGAGAGCGAGAGACAGATGTGCAATGATCTAGCTAGCCACAAAATCCATCCCTCTCATCAAATTATAGAGCAAATAAATTCATTTTTTAAAAGAGATGGAAATAGAATTTAAGATCAGATATCTCCATTGTTTTTAATTATATTCTTATTATCTTAAATACTTGTATAAGGGAATTTTCATTCAACATATCAGTTTTCTAAGTAAAATGGATCTTTATATAACTTTTCCACACCCTTCCAAACCTCGCCCCACTTTAATTTTTTCTAGTTTCATACTATCTGCATTGAATATTATACCTTCACTCTCTTCCTCCATATCTCTTTTTATTCCTTCCTTTTGACTTCCACTCACATATTCCAAGTGATAGTTTCCTGGTATTCATTTTGTTGGAGTAAAGTTCAATTTTATAAGAAATTACACCTTTGAAATACTCCTCTGCAAATAGCATGCTTTGGTTAATATTTTTGTGTAAACTTGTATAAATTTCTAGCTTCCAAATATGGCTCTGACTTAGTTCCATTAATATATTTTTAGATCTATCCTTTTCGTTGCAAATAATGTAAGAGTCTTCAAAATGGATGGGTTCAATCCAATTGTGTATATGTGCCACACTTTCTCTAATCATCATTCTGCCAAAGGGCATCTGGGCTGTTTCCTTAACTTGGCTACGGTGAATAGTGCAGCAGTGGACATGATTGTGAAAGTGATTTTACTGTTACATTTTGGAATAATTCATCACTTCCTTTGTGGGAGCAATACTCTATCCAGTTACCCAGAATAAGAACATCCTTCCCTTCATCTTCATCACATTGAATTGCAAGTCCTCAAAAACACACTTACCCCTACAGGTCTCAATAAGCTAAAACACCACTGTGCCCATATTCTTTCAAAACATTTTTCTCATAATTGTACATATAATTTAGTGAGAACCTTCTATGTACTTTCCTAATGTGGGAATGAGGGACATGACAGAGTAAACGTAAGAAATATGCAACTTAATTAGCTATTATCATATTTAAAATCATGTTCAGCTCTAATTCATAGCCTCAGATAATATTATTTTAATCTTTATTTGATTACTTCATCTAACCCGTAAATTATATCAGGTGAGTTAAAAGCAAAGGCAAAAAGTGTGGTTTAATTTTGACACTCATGTGTGAGGTTGCACAACATGGGCAAATAGATGGATTGGAATTAATAGCTCTTATCCATTTTGTTAACGTAGAGATGATTTTCCCAACCTGATTCTTGAATTCGTATTCCATTCAACAACAAGAAACATGTGATAATTTCCTTTGTTTGGCTCCTTATTAAATTTTTTCCATTTTATTTTATAATGGATGATTTCATAAATGTACTGTAGATACAAAAATATGTTAAAATATTTCTATCCATATGCATTGATATATACATACTCACATATATTATGCAGGTTATAATGATAATGTATAATTTCAGTAACTGTACAATTTACTAAATTATTAAAACTATCGACAGCTCATGCCTGGCATCCTGGTTACTCGGGAGGCTGAGATCTGACAATCATTGTTTGAAGCCATCCTGGGCAAGAATGTCCAGGAGCCTCTTATCACCAAACAACCAACAGAAAATCAGAATTGGAACTGTGGTTCAAATAGTATAGCGGTAGCCTTGAGAGAAAAATCTCAGGGACATCATCCAGGTTCTTAGTTTAAGAAGTACAATCTACCCAAATAAAATCTATTTAATTTACACCTGTGTAATTAAAGTATTTCCATCACCCAAATGCACAACCATGCTCATTTGCAAGGTAACTCTGTTTTGTGTGAAGTACCATAAAATATTTTCACTTAAGTTGAAAGCATTGGAATGTGGGTTCATTCTATCTCTCTCATGCATTTTTCCACTCAAATATTCAAATCTTACAATTATTCCAATTATTTAAAATCATAGCTTTTTACTTTCATACCCAAATATTAGAGTTTGAATTGAGTGTCTTGTGCCCCCTAAATGGGTGTTCTTACCACTTTGTTATGTCCCCAGCTCTAAATTATCCTGATTATTTTTCAGATCCTTGTGTATGACGTTGGGCTCAGTCCATGTTATGTTATTCTTCCTGGAATTTAGAATAACAGGTGCATGGCATTGTGTACTGATTTTTCTGTCCAGTCTGGGCTTTAACCTCTATCCTCAAGAGTAGACTCCCATGTAGTCAGGATTTTCATAAGTTTGTGATAGCTGATGTTGTTTTAAGTCTTTGCATTTCCTGCAGGTTCTTGACTACTAAATTAATTTGTTTTCTTGGGTTGTGTTGTTTCATTTGAATGTATGTGTTGAGTTGTTCCTCACTTGTCCTTTTGTTTCTTTCAATCAAGTTCTTACCTAAAGTGCTGAGAAACCAATTCTTCTTTTTCATGATAGTCAAGGTGAACATGATTTATTACAAAGCAATTTCAGTAATATTTAAACATCTTCATATCTATGGATGGTACATAAATGATAAGTGCTGCGATGGGTTTTTTTATTTTCACAGCAGTCTTCGCCATGCACAGACAGATCATCATAAAATCTATGAAGATAATAAAACTACAGATGCAAGCAAAGAGAAGAAAAACCTATTATTAATTGTTTGACAGAGGCTTGCGTTCTAGTGAAAGAAATACGTTGCTTGATGCAAGATTTCACAAAATTGTATTTCTAGGGGGAAGCTAAACAACCATCTAATTCTACAGAATTGAGGGAGAAGAAGCAAACTCCTGAATAGTTTACATATGGGTCAAATAAAAGCATGCTTCTAAAAAGAGAGTTGACTTTAGAGAAACGTGATGAGTTCTATGTAAATAGATGCTTAGCTGATTTTGTTAATTTGTAAACTAATACAGGGAAATAGGGTACAGCAAGGTAAAAAAAGAACTTCGCATTGAAATACTCATGTGTTTGTGTGTGTGTGTGTGTGTGTGTGTGTGTGTGTGTGTGTACATGCACGTGTATACACGCATGCTCATGTGCAAGTGCTAATTTATTCATTCATCATCCCTAAGATTCTGTGTCCAAGGATAGTGGTTTACCACTTGAGGCATTGTTCCACTTCTGGTTTTTTGGAGATAATCGCATGTATTTTCATGATTGGACTGGCTTTGAATAGTGGTCTTCATATCTCAGCCTCCAGAGTAGCTAGCTAATCTTACTCAGCCTCCAAGTAGCTAGTTAAAATTGGGCCTGTCCTCTATACTTCACTGCTTTTTTATTCTTGTCCTGAGGTGTTCACATGCCTAAGTCATATATATGTCTAGTTGCTTTAAGAAATACTCTTATTGCTTGGCACCAGGGGCTCCCATCTGAACTCTTAACTACTGAGGAGGCTTGAGAACAGAACCCAGGCCAAAAGTTTAGTGGACTTCCTTCTCAATATATAGTTGGGTGCATTGGATCATTTCCACCATCCTGCACTATCTACATGTTAAGATTGGAAGGGCTGCCGAATCCAGGCCAGCCAAGTTAGGAAGCAAGACAATTTGGTGTGCACCCCTTATACCCTTGATAATGGGAAGGCTAAAAATTCAGATCAGATGCATGTTCTTTTGAAAGGGAACCCATATCCTAAAATTAACCAATGATATGACACAACTCTACAAAAACAATACCCAAATTGAACACAACTTCCCACAACCAAAATAAGCATATACTTTAACATGCAAAAACTTAGTACAATCTGCTCTTTGCTCTAATATCAGCTTCATCTAATTATCATATGATGTGACAGAATAGTTTCTTCATTAAACTGATTATATATTTTAAGAAACCTAGAAAATTCTTTCTCACATATTAAATCCAACGAATGGCAAATTGCCTCATTTCTTACCTATTTGGCTACTACTATAAGTTCATCTTATGATTATTATTAATAGTAATATATTCAGATTTATTAATTTACTATGTAACAGTTTTTAAACTTTTGGCTTCTCTGCTGAAGTCGAAGTATTTAAATAGTATCATCAAATTATATTACTTGGGTACTTAGGGCAGTTTTTAAAAAAGTTTTAAACCAATGTTTTCTAGTAATTCTGTTTTTTTTTGGGGGGGGGTGTCGGATCATGGGACCTGAATTCTGGGCCTGGGCGCTGTTCCTCAAGGCTAGTTCAAGGCTAGCACTCGACCACTTGATCCACAGTGCCACTTCCAGTTTTTTTTTCTGTTTATGTGATGCTGAGGAATTGAACCCAGGGCCTCAAACATGCAAAGCAAAAGTTCTACCACTGAGCCACCTTCTTAGCTCTCTATGAATTCTTAATTGGTATATTATTTAGTTTATTTTTAATTTCAATTTAATTTTATTGTAAAGGTAATTTACAGAAGGGATACAGTTATCTAAATAAAGTAATGAGTACATTTATTATGGAAGGAACATATTTATCGCTTCCATTGATTTTTTTGCACACTCAAAAAAAAAACTACTGATGCTTTTCCTGTTGATATTGACCAATGGGTACTTTTCTTTCTTCATGCATTTTTTATTATAAACTTGATATACAGAGGGCTTACAGTTATTTAAGTCAACTAAAGAGTACACTTCATTTTATTTTCTAAATTTTGAATTTAATTATTTTCTTTTGTTTCTTTAGGGTTATTCTTTTTTCAGAGTTATAGGATTAGTTAATTTAGTTTTGCATAATTTTAACATATGTAAATTATTCAGAGATATATTTTTTGCTTTCAAAACAGTTAACATGTGAATATTTAAAAAATATTTTCTTAAATTTTATATGGTTGATGAATTTAAATAAATTTAATTTCTTAAAGTTCTAAACATATTTGTTCAGGTAATGAATACTGTATTTTCAAGAAGCACATACTTTATTAAAAAAGGCTGCATTACATGGTCACTTTTTGGAAATATTTATAGTTGAATTAAAAAAAAAAACTGAGCTGGAAGCCGGGCGCTGGTGGCTCACGCCTGTAATCCTAGCTACGCAGGAGGCTGAGATCTGAGGATCTCGGTTCAAAGCCAGCCCGGGCACGAAGAGACCGTGAGACTCCTATCTCCAATTAAAACCACCAGAAAACCGGAAGTGGTGCTGTAGCTCAAATTGTAGAGCGCTCGCCTTGAGCTGAAGAGCTGAGGGACAGCGCCCAGGCCCAGAGTTCAAGCCCCACGGCCGACCAAAAAAAAAAAAAAAACTGAGCTGGGCATAGTGATTTGTGGTTTCCTTTTTCTAACTATGGTGGGAAGTGTAAATAGGGTTTGTAATTTGGGAAAGACTGGGAAACTTTGAGACCTTATAAAATTTCCAGAGTGAAATGATTAGAGATATAGCCATGCCTAGCAAGATATAGAGCACCTGGTTATCATATACTAAATCTTGAGTTAAAACACCAGTAACATCAATCTTTTATCAAAATAAAAGTATACATGTTTCAAAATGTTTATTATTTAAAACTTGTTTGCAAATTTCTCATGTCTTTTATTTCTTAATTTTAAATTTACTTAATCTATAAGAATCCAAGTATCTTGTGACTGTTTTATTTCTACTAAACTTTTAATAGTATGAGCAATATTATGATTTCATATATTAAAATACTTTTACTGTTTGCGATAATTTTCCCTGTTTAATATGATAATAACAATATTCCAAATGTGTGTATGTGCTATGTGTGTGTGTGTGTGTTTATGTGGGTTTTGTGTGTGTGTGCTTTGTGTCTACTTTGTAATGCTTGGGAGATCACACAATTGCTTCACATATGTTAGGCCAAAGTTTTATTACTGAACTATACTGTCTAGTTAAAATACAAATTGTGTTTTAAGTTATGACTTTTTAAAATTTTCATTCCTAGTATGCTTTTCCAAAATTATATATGATAAAATGTGATCCATCTTCTATCCACATTAGCAATTGTTAGTTTTATTCTTTCTCTTATTTCTTTGGAAATGAATTATATTCCTATTACAACTTTTTTACATTGTAACAGCTCTATACAATGCTTTGTTTTCTATTTTATTTTTTCTATGTTATCTGACTTTCAGTCCAAACTATCAGGTGGATTAAAAAGAAAATTGATTCAGGACACTTTATTTTTCTCCTTCTCTTCTCTGAAATCTTTCTGTTTTTTGAAACAATACCAATGACATACAGCTCCTATGTGATCCACCATT
Source organism: Dipodomys merriami (assembly GCF_024711535.1). NCBI lineage: Eukaryota > Metazoa > Chordata > Mammalia > Rodentia > Heteromyidae > Dipodomys > Dipodomys merriami. The sequence continues at coordinate 331,744 of NW_027204793.1, forward strand.
CTTCCCTATCTCTCTCTCTTCTGCAGTACAGCTCAAGTCGTTATCATTCAGCTTTATTATGCTATAATGTTATCTAAATCTTAACTCATTCCTAAATTAATTTTAGTTGTTTGAGCAATCTCTAAAGACATTTATCTATATATAATATCAGGGGTTTGTGTTTCCACAAGGTGCAAAATATGAGTGACTATCAAACATCCAGATATCTCTGGAGTATATTGGTCCACCTGCTCAATAATCCCGTATGTAAATTCAAGGAATTCATAACAATCTTGTAAAATGGTGTAGCTTGAGCCTTCATACAAGCTTTGAATTGTATTACCATGTTTAGTGAAGATAACCTAGTTCTATTATAAGAACAGACGCATAGAAGAAGGTAACAGATTTTTCAAAAATTAATTCTTAGTTTTATGTTCCACAGATTTTGAAAAGGATGCCATGAGACTTTATGAAATAAAAACAGAATCTTAAATGGTTGTATTGGCACTATTGCCTCTCTAGATTTAAAGAATGATCTTAGAATATTACCTCAATCCTTTTTTTGTGTGTATGTATGTCGGTCATGGGGTTTGAACTCTGGGCTTGGGAGTTGTCCATGTGCTCTTCAGCTCAAGGTGAGCACTCTACCGCTTGAGCAACAGCAAAACTGCCAGTTTTCTAGTGGTTTATTGGAGATAAGAGTCTCATGGACTTTCCTGCCCAGGATAGCTTTAAACCACCATCCTCAGATCTCAGCCTCCTCAGTAGCTAGGATTACAGGCTTGAGCCACCAGCACCTGGCCTACCTCAAACCTTACAAAGAATGATTATCAAACTAAATGTGAGATGTAAAAACCTGTAAAACATAAATGTAAAAATTCATGACATCGGATTAGTAAAGGTTTCTAAAAATTTGACATGGAAAACATTAGTAGCTAAAGAGAAGCAAGAACTGGATTATATCAAGTGATATAATTCATAATTCCAAGGACACTATAACAGAAACGAAACCATATCCAACAGATAGAGGGCATATATTTGTTAATGCTACAATATTAATGCTACAGTGATTCTGAAACTTAAGTGTTTTTTGGGAGGGGTCCAGTTGTGGAGCCTGAACTCTGGGCCTGGGCGCTGTCCTTCAGCTCTTCAGCTCAAGGCTAGCAATCTACCACTTGAGCCACAGAGCAACTTCCTGCTTTTTTTTTGCTTATGTGATGCTAAGGAATTGAACCCAGGGCCTCAGGCATGCAAGGCATCGCTCTACCACTGAGCCACCTTCCCAGCCCCTGAAACTTAATTATTTTTATATCTTCTAATTCTATAAATTTTTTTTCCTGAATAGTATATTTTATTAAATATCATATGCAGATTAATAGTCAATAGGAGGGGCATATGAAATAAGCTCCTTTTTAGTGTCTAAGAAATAATAAAAACTCACTAATAAGTCCATAATATTAAAAGAGGACACAAAATATAGTAATGCATTTGTGGAGAAATTGATATACTTCTGATAGTGATCGATTTGTATAATACTACAATCATTTTAGCAAATAAGATTTCAAGTCTTCAAAAGGTGAAAGAGAATTTTATAGGATCCAGGCATTACACTTCTATGAATGTATTAAACAGAAGTAAAAAAACTTTTTTGGATAGAGAATGTAGTTAATTGACAGTGAACTTGAATAGTATGTGTGAGACCCTGGAAATGATCCGCAAAAAAAGTTTTTGAAAAGACACACTACAGAGGATGTATGCTGGGCAAATTCCTGTAACTGAATTTTATATCTATTTTTAATGTCTGTTCTAAAATATACAGCATTTCTATTTGAAGGAATGTAAGTTTGTGAAAATCGGGCTTTGAAAACCTATGAAGGCACAATTCACTTCCAAAGCACTAAAATGTATACAATAAAAGGAGATAATATATTGTAAGCGAATTGCAAGTCAGGGAAAAAAAACTATTGTTAAACTTCTTCACACAAAATGCAGAATAGCTAAAAAGATGTTTTGGTGTTGGCTAAAAACTCATTGTAAACTACTGCATTTAAAACAAAGATGTGATTTCTGTTTATTTTGAGGGTATTTTGTCCGTTTGGGTTTATACAGAGATAACTCAATCCAAAAGTATATGTGATAACTGGAATACCTAGGAATTATGCATCAATTCTAAGTAATTTTTTATTATTTTTATTGTGAAAATACTGTACAGATGGGTTACAATTACATGGGCAAGATAATGAGTACATTTCTTATCAAGCATTGTAGCCTCCCCCTTTGTTTCCCCTTCCCATCCCTTCCCATCCTCCCCCTGTCCCCCACCAAATCCTCCCTGCTCCCCCGCCAAAGTTGTAAAGTTCATTTTTCGACATAACGACTTGTACATCTCATTGTTGAAATGAGTCCACCTGTATCCCTATTGTTTTCCCATGTTTTCCCTTATTTGCAATATCTAGTATATGTCTGATTCAAGCAGAAAAGGTCAGATAAGTTGATGTTAGGGAAATGAACCCGAAGGTAGGTATTCAAATGTTTTCTTTTCTTTCATGCGATTGTTTCTAACACATTTATGATTTTTTTTTTGTTGCTTTGTATGTCCCTCCCCCACAGTATAACCCCTGCTTTCACTGTATTTGATGTCAGTATAATTGTGGAGGGGAAGGGGTAAAACTTCTAAGTAATTGAGAAACTTTTCTGGAAGAAACTTTTAGCAAATGACAAAAGACACAAATCTATGCATCTGCATTTTATGAAAGTCATATGTTACATGCTCAATCCAATTACTTATCTCTAGTTTTCTAGGAAAAACGTATTCTCAAGATAAGAGCCAAAGGCAGTGAAAATAACAAAATACACAATCATCTTGATTTATTTGTGAAAGTAACAAATGAAATAAAATAATTCCACTGAAGGGACTCCAATATTAGTGTATGTGAAGATATTCCTAAATGCCAATATCCATTAAATTTTTGGAATTTTAATTTCTACTAACATAGGAAAACTAGAACAAGAAAACAAATATAGACTTAGAGTGAACCAGCCTTGAAATCATTTTCTCAATTGCTTTGTATGTCCCTCCCCCACAGTATAACCCCTGCTTTCACTATATTTGATGTCAGTATAACTTATGGAGGAGATGGGGGAAAACCAGTTGTTTAAGGATACAAGTGGACCTGTTGCAACAATGAGAAGTACAAATTGTCATGTACAAAACGAGCTTTACAACGTCGGTGCAGGAGGGGGTGGGGGGGAAGGAGAAGGATTGGGATTGGGGGGGAGGGGGGAAGCTGGGAAGGGATGTGAAGGGTAAACCAAAGGAGGAGGCTGCAATGCTTGGTAAGAAATGTATGCATTATCCTGCCCATGTAATTGTAACCCCTCTGAACAGTATGTTCACAAATAAAATTAAATTAAATTTAAAAAAAAGTATTGACACTCCTTTGCTTTGGAAATCATTTAACAATATTTATCACTTATGATAATTCAAATACCAAGCAAGAGTAATTTTATATAATCATTATAAATATCATTTTATTACTATTGTAAAATAGAATAAAAAAATCAGTCCCAATATATGACGTATCTATCATTATTCTTAACTTCTAATCATTACCTAAATATTTTAAACAATCTAAATAATCATGTCTTTAACATGGACGTAAATGTTCTATACATTTTTACTTAACATTTTCCAGGGGTATGTATTCATGTTTCTAAGAAATGTTCACAGCGGTTAAAAGATGCTTTTGTGAAATTAATGTGCTACATTTTTTGTTGTGGGTGTTGTTTTTAGTGGTTAATTGAAGATAAGAATCTAACAAGTAATTTTCTGTCTGGGCTAGTTTCGGAAACAATTCTAAGATCTCAGCACCCAGAATAGCTCTTATTATAAGGGTGAGTTACCGGCACTTGATTTCATGAAGTTTTTTTTTTTTTTAATTTTAATTATATTTTGAGATACTTGTTTCACTATAATATATATCATTCTACACATAAATTTAGATATATGTATATATTTCTGAGGACAAATAATCTCTAAAAATATACTATTCTACACATAACATTTATATATAGAGAGAGAAGACAGATATAGACAGAGAAAGAGAGAGAAGACAGATTCACTCTAAAAATTTTATGCTACTATTTTTGACCTTTTTCATTTCAAAGATATACAGTCTATTTTTCTAAAAGTTTCCTAGAATAAAATAACTAATATTTCAATAGAAAGTAGAGTTTATTACTTTCAAGGGAATTTTAGATATACACATGATATTATAGTAACATTTACAGTATATTACTTGAAAAGGTTCTGTAGTTAGGGGAAGAGAAGAAGTTAATTCATACTGATTAGGAAATTGCAATGCTTCAAAAAATCTATTCCATAATTTGTTATAAGCACATAGTCAAACTACCTGATATGGTTTAGGGTTTTTTTTATTTGTTCAAAATTTCAATATGGATTCATGCACAGTGGTAACATTAAAATTATTAATCAAAAGACAAATAATAAAATCATAGACACATATCCAACATTCAATAATTAGCACTTATGTTGCTAATAATAATTTTGATGGGGAGGCTGATGACCACAGTGTAGCCTGATAATGACGATGTTGTGATTGAAAAGGAAAAAAAAATACGTAGATATCTTTGAAGCTGGATTTCCCACATTGAATGCATAGTTATAAACAGCGTGGGATTACATACAATAAGAATAAGAGGAGGAGGGCTGGGAAGGTGGCTCAGTGGCAGTGTGCTGGCCTTGTCTACATGAGGCTCTGGGTTTGATTCCTCAGAACCACATAAGCAGAAAAAGCGGGAAGTGGCACTGTGGCTCAAGTGGTAGAGTGCATTAAGCTGAAGAGCTGAGGGACAATGACAGGCCAAGAGTCCAGGCCCCATGACGAACCAAACCAAACAAAACAAAACAGAATAACAAAAGGAGAGTTTGAATATCAAGAATTACAATCACATAAACAGGTACAGACAGTAAAAACCCTAATGTTATTCCAGCAGTCTTTCTAATGTATATACACTCACTGTTCTTGGTGGTATTATTTTCTTATAAATAAAATCATTTATTTCCACATTTTGATGGACTAAGATGTAAGTTTCAACTTAGTGTGATGATTAGTTCAAATAACATTCTCATATAGATACCATTCAATAACCAATGTTTTCAAATGATATATTAAGAGTATGTTCTTCATTACAGTTGTAAATACATGACACAATTTACATAATACTACTTACATATCTGCAGTTACCATAAAAGGACACAAGTTGCAGAGCCAGGAGTTAAAATTTATTTTTATTTCTGCATGAAACTATTTCTGACTTTATAACAACAAACTGAATTTGACTCTTTCCTTATTTGTAAGCTAAGGTTGAAAATGTAAGGACTGTTTACTTTCTTTTTCCTTGCTCTAGAAGTCAACAAATATATTCTTCAATATTTCTGGCAGATTACATCCATTAAATGTAAGACCAACATTCAATGTTGTGAGTAATTAATGGTACTAGAATTTTTGTCTGAGTTCTTCGCTCTGTGTGCTTACAAGGAGACTCATTGAGTGATGGAGAGGACCAATATGAAAAGACTAGGGAGAAATGCATACTTAGTAAACAGTTGTTTTAGGACTGAGTGACTGGTGATGAGTATTTGCAATAGGCTGGTGTGTCAGGGTCATAAAAAGAAGTACATAGAAATTACATTAGTGACAGAAACTGAGAAAATCTTGGTCATTCATCTTATCTAATGGATGGAGGTAGAGTAAGAGGAAATCTAAAGTTTTTCCACTTCTCTGTCTCCTAACTCTGTTAGTTACATTCTTGGTGATAAGGATGGATTTAGATCGATTTATCTTGGTGATAAAGATGGATTTAGAGGAAAAAACTCTTTGATAGTTCTAAGATTTATGTTAAACAGATGCAAAGATAGGTCTGTTTGGACATCATCAAAATATTCATAACAATGAATATGAAAAATAATAAAATCAGGGACATTATTAAAGGGAAGAGGAAAAGGAATGTTCTGAGGAAAGTGTGAAGAATGTGAGTACCAGAGTGGAAAAGATTGGAGGAAAGTGATAAATAAGGAAACAAAAAAGGAATAAACACAGATTTACAGAAGAAAAGGAAGGAAAGAATTTTCAGGAAGATATTGAAGGAAACCTACTATTTGGATTTGAAAAGTAAAAGGGCATAGACAAGTTCAATAAGAACAGTGTTTTGGTGAAAGTTATATTGATAAAATGTTGAGATGTGAATATGAGGACAAAATTCTGGATAGATTAATTCAACAGATCCTGTTGATTCTAAATGTTGGGAACAAATGCTTTAATCCTGACCTTAGAAATATTATACAGATATAACTGTCATGAACTTTTCTTAGTGGTATTATGTGAATATTTTTGAAAACTTTATTTAGCTAGGAGATTATAGATTGAACTATAGCACAAAAAAGCCTAATTTCTCCTACAGTTCCAATTAGTGACCCATCTATGCATATCAGTTTGGGATTTTATTGAAATATATTTAGATATGTTTGGATATCTTATCAGCCTACTCATTATAAATGTAGGACAAATAACACCAAGTATTAGGTTGAACATACAGCTTTAATGATGTGACTGAAGACTCCTGGAATTGATTTCTCTTTAGAATAGAAAATGCCTCAATAGCAATTGACACATCATAATTGCCATATACACTATCGAAATCTAAATCTTGTTAGGTATATCTCCATGCTGAAATAACACTGTCAACCAACCTGACACAAATTCTTATATGTAGGAAAATGTTCTTATAAACTTCAAGCTTTTATTGAATGGAAAAATTCAGACATTACTCTCACCACTATGATTAAATGCCTAACAAGATAAGACCTTTTGCTTTAATGCTTTTCTTTTACTTTCTCATACACATTGTCAAGTAGTGAAGAATTCTGATTTAACAATAAGACCATCGTGACTTGTATTAACACAACATCTAGGATCTAATGTTAATTTGGATGCTTACTAATTAGCTCCAAATTTTGTGGATATTTAAATTTCTCCTGGGTAAACTAATGAACTCCATGAAAATGTCCCTAAGGAGCCTTTCAATTCTAATATCACTGTCTCAAAATGCTTTAAATTCTACATTCTTTAATGTGGGCATAGGGTTATTTTGTGGAACTTTTCTCCTCAGAGAGTGAATATTACCGTATTGCTTAACATGGACAAAGTACCTTCTAGACTGGGCGTGTACAAACAAGAAGTGGTAGTTGAACAATGTTCTTAGCAGTTTGTACAGATGAAATGGAAATAGATCAACTATGAACTCAAAAGGAATGTGCAAAGAAGACAAAGGCACAAAGTAGAATTTGCCAAGAAAAGCTAAAGTATAATTTCAAATAATGTGCTCAGGTGTGAGGGTCTGTTCAAAGTACAGGTTCAGACAATGTAGTTGGATATCTTGGGCGGAAAACTGCTTTAAACTGTTCTGGGATAATTGTACAAGTAGAAGCCCCTAATTCTGACTCTAATCAGCCACAACATCATCAATTTACCAAGTGCAAAGTGAGAAAAAGAGGGCTGATCACAGTTAGTGTTGAAACAATGGCAATAACATAACTTTTCTTGTAAGTGTTCATTTATTTTGGAGCATTTAAGTAGGGAAAAGCCAAGTAAATATTTTGCATGTACCTAAATTAAGTGGGACATATTATATTGGTATCTCTTTAACTTGGAAGTTATAGATTATGTCTTTTTGTACTCTAATTTGGGATAATGATCTGCTGTCAGTTATTTTATTCTCTTACCATTTTTTTGCCCTTCAATTTACATAATTATTATTTCAAGAGACATAATTGAGCTTGCATTTCTAAATTCTTCAAATTTATCTGAACTACTTCATACTTCTGACAGCCTCCTATATCTTTCTCAAGGGAAACATTTTTTCACTACCATTTTTATCCTACATGATATTGGATATCTTCCTGGCTAATTCGTGCAAGATATACATCAGGCTCATCCTATATCTCAACATTTGTACCTCCATAAAATACTATCTTACCTAGAAATTATGATATTAGTATATCTGTTGAGGCAGCATCTGTCATTTTTGAATGGCATTAAGTGATACTTACATGCAATCATGTTTTAAAACAATATGCTACTCAGTAGATGAATAAATTGACAAAATATGGTTATATATGTACGGTGTACTTCTATGCTTTCTATTCATAAGGAAATGGAAAAACATGGAAAAATCCTACTAAAAAAATAAGCAAGAAACAAAGAAACAGATTTTATGGTTTCCCTCATTTGTAATAACTAGGAAATATCTGATAGTCTTAGCAGATGAGCAGAATGAATCAATAGCTATGTATAAATGATCATATAAAATGATGCTGAGAGGTTTTTCTTTGTGGTTGTTGTTTTTAATGTACTATGTGATTTCTTTTTTCTTTTGTGTTTTCCCCTATGGTTTGTCCATTGTTGTATTTGGATTCAATATCCAAATACAATACAATTGTATTGTATATATATTTATCTTCATTTGGCAAGGGAAGCAGAACAATAAAATGGCGAGACTAAGGACAAAAGGCAAACCAATGCAATAGCAATAGTCATAGGACAATATGTTGGAAATTTACATTACAATTTGTGAGTGGTATTGGGATGAAGGAAAAGTGTGAGAAAAATGAAGGAGGGGGTAAAAATTTCGACATGTTATATATTCAATAGCTTACAATTACTGCAACCCCGTCTATATATCACCTTGACAATAAAATTAAGCTAAAAAATGAGCTACATAAAATATAATTTCACTGTATTGGTATAGTAAATATTATTTTATGTCTATTACCTTTAAAAAATGAACATTTTGGTTGCTAATTTGAATTACCTGTTTCTTTATCAGACATCAATTGGAATGTTATCAAACTATACAATATTTTCAGAATATACTTGGCATTATTTGGAATAAAACATTATTTTTAGTTTTGTCTCATATTAAAACAGAAAACCGTTCAATTCTATGGAAACTCCTAACTTTGAAAACTTACTAATTGTTAAGAGGAGAGAATATATCTGTTCCTCAACATTCCTATGACTACTAACTACTCATTTTCAAATTCTGAACATGCCATACCAGAGACATTCAAAAGAGTACCTGTTTGTACTTTATTTAATTCTGCAATAGATGCAGTTTTCAATGAGGCATTACATATTTAAAAGTCAACAGAAAAAATAGACACATTCTTGTAGAGGATAAAACTATGAAGTAACTATAATAATTAATTTCTTTTTTTTATGGTAAGTCGTCTGGCTTGAAATCTGGGCTTGGGCACTGTCCCTGCACTCTGCAGCTCAAGGTGAACTCTCTACCACTTGAGCCACAGTGCCACTTCCAATAAAAATTCTGTAAGGGTAAACTTTTGTTCATCAGATTAACTATTATTTCTATGACAATCAATCCCAAGTTTTTATGCCATAAAGTCATCCTAGCCCAACAGTTTCCAACTTGTAAGGTGCACATTAAAATTCCCTAAATTCACATCATGACTAGTTTATCAATATTGTGAAAAAAATACTACACTTTTGCTAATGTGATGCCCTTCCTATTGTGGAAAGAATAATACACTTAACTTTGCTACATCATTTTCCCAACAGTGGTATTCTTGAGATCAGAACACTTGCAAATAGAATTTATTTTTATTTTTATTTTATATTTATTTTACTATATATATATATATATATATATATTATCTATCATAGATATTCAGGAGATCTGTATATCTTAATATTAAGATTTGAAGATTATGGTTGAAAGCCCACCCAGGCAGGAAAGTTCCTTGGATTCTTATCTCCAATAAACTCATAAGGAAAAGCCAGACCAAAGTGACACTGAGGTTCAAGTGGTAGAGCAGTAGCCTTGAGCAAAAACAGGCTCAGGGACAGTGCCCAAGCCAGGGGTTAAGCCCTAGGACAAACCAAACAACAAAAACAAAATTTAAAAACCCCTCAAACACAGCACTTTTCTCATTGTATACAGAGGTACATAATTAAGAAATTACTTCCTGTGCTATGTAAAGGTAGAAAAAAAGTCACATAATTACTCTCTTCATACGATGTTACACCAAAGTCTCAAAAGATTGCTCTTTTCCTATATTTATGAATTAATATCATCAATTTGTTGACAATTTGTCTAGATTATTCACATCATCATTTTACAAATGAACTGTTGGAATTATCTATTAACTAAGTTCTTATTATACCTCACTTGAAAGACTACTCTAGTCAATTAGAATGCCAGAATCATTTGTGAATTTGTAAATTAAATCTTTTATTTGAAAAGAATTTTGAAGTATCCTATAGAATATTAAATTACAAACAAAAATTATCTATTTTAAATCTAATTCTAATTTAGGCAAGTCTACAATGTCCTATATTAAATGAACTTTCCTATTTCTCCAGGCTTTGACTTTTGTAATTCTTCATCATTTCTTTGGAATCTAACAGAATGATGCTTACATTTTCAAATTTTTGGTTGGGAATCATGAGCTCTTTTGCAACTAGAAATGTTATGTAATTAAGACAACATTTAAAACACAACTGAGGATTATATTTGAGTTGCATTTCTATAGGAAACTTGAATTCTCAAAACATAATGACAAAATTAGCCCAAATTTCCAACTGTGTCTTTCTTTCTTGTTTATTTTTTATTCCTTTCTTGGTTGGTTTTATTGAGACAAAATTATATTCTGCTACTTAGCCAAAGTTTCATATCAGCTTAAGTAACTTGGGAGTGGAGTCCATTTAATACAAGATCATGACATCTTCATGATTTTTTTCTTTTTTAAAATTTATTATTTTTTCTTGTGAAAATACTGTACAGAGGGCTTAAAATTACCTGTGCAAGACAATGAGTACATTTCTTGTCAAGCATTTTAGCCTCCTACTTTGTTTCTCCTATCCATCCCTTCCCATCCTCCCCCAACGCCTCCACCCAATCCTCCTCACCCCACCAAAGTTGCAAAGTTCGATTTCGACATAATGACTTGTACATCTTATTGTTGCAATGAGTCCACCTGTATCCCTATTTAAACGATTTGTTTTTGCCCTTCCCCTCCAGAAATTATACCAACATCAATACAGTTAAAGCAGGGGTTATACCATGGGGGAGGGACATACAAAGCAACAAAGAAATAATCTTATAAATGTATTAGAAACAAGCCCATGAAAGAAAAAAAAAACATTTGAATACATATCTTAGGGTTCATTTCCCTAATATCAACTTATCTGACCTATTCTGCTTGACTCAGACATATTCTAGTTACTGCAAATAAAGACCATGGGAGCTAGGTTTCTTTGGGTATGGCTTATTTAACTTACTATATTTTTTCCAAGTCTTTCCATTTCCGAACAAATGGGGCAATGTCATTCTTTCTGATGGAGGAATAGAATTCCATTATGTATATATACCACATTTTCTTGATCTATTCATCTACTGAGGGGCATCTGGGTTGGTTCCATATCTTAGCTATGGTAAATAATGATGCAATAAACAAAGGCGTGCTGGGAGCTTTAGTGTGGTCTTGTTTGTATTTCTTACAGGGACGCAATAATTTCAGGACATTGATTTAATTAATAGTTTATTAAGGATGAAAACAATAATATTAATTATATGGAAGCATAATAAATACCCAAGAATTGTTAGGAATGTGGTCTATATTACTGAATAATGGATAGACACCTCTGGCACACTATAAATATATATATTTTTATTAGCATACTACGATGTGCGTGCCAATCTGTTCTTATTTTGTCAACCAAAGGGGCTCAATCTCAGGTCCTGGGAAATGCCTGTCAGCTCAGTTTGTCCCAGGATGGCATGTTGACACTCAATCATTCATGAATTTGGCCCTGTAGGCCATGAGTTCATATGCCTGCACTCCCAAACAATGAATTGTGGAGTAAAAAACAGATGGTGACACTTGTTTTCCTTTTTGTGAACATACTGCGTGTCAGGTATGAAGTGGAATACATATGCAGTCCTATATCCTATGTAATCAATGTAATCAATATTCTATGTGCCATAATATTCAATAAAATAACTGGTTACTACATGAACAAAACAAAAGGTAAAATGAATAACTACACTGAATGCAATATGGAGTCAATATATGTATGTAAATATAAATCATATATTTAAAATGTACACAAATAGGATGTTTGCTAGTGGTGGGGATCGATTTCAGGCGTAAAGAACAGACTTAAATTTCTTGACTTCAAGAAAGCAAGCTTCCCCTTCCTACACAGTGCAACAGAGTTACCCAGACCATGAGTTGCAATCCCAGTCCTGGCAGAAAAAAATGGCATCTCTATGCTATGTGACAACCAATTCTTAGGTATTTCATTATTTCTCCTTTTAATGAAAGTAATTTTTAAACACTTCATAAAGTATTGATTAATATCAATCAGTATCCTAGAATATAATTGTATATAATCATTCAAGAATTGCCCATTCAATCATGACATACATCACATTCCATTGGTATTCATATGGATAAAATGAGTTTGCGGACCAGAGACAACCCAGGAACCAAGACTCGGCGTAAGTAGAAGCCTGACGTCCTCACTCCTTCTCAGGGAGCAGAGGAGGGAAGGCTACCCCTCCCACCCCCCAGTACCGGAGATCTCCATATTGGATACCGACAAAGTTCAACGGAGCTGCTAGCTCCAACTCAGGCCTTTGAATAAAACTAGAGTCATTTAGCAGGTCACAAGAACTTAACCTGACCTGCCAGACTCAGCTACACCCAGGCAAAAGTCACTCAGCATGGGTGGCAGAGCTAGGAGTGGCTTTCTTCTCTGGGTTATCAGATCCAGAAGCTGTCCCTCCCTTTAGCAGCCTCGACAATCAATTGAAATTAAGTAAACCGAAACCCTGAGAATGGCTCTATGCTGGGCTCCGTAAGTTTCTCACAAACTATCCCCCGGAAAAGCTACTGTTTGTTGAAGTGCCTCAACTCTACTCAGAACCTACCCTCATCACAGTATCTCCAAACTTGAGGAAAAAGCTATTTCCCTCTTTTGTAATACTCAAAGCAGATCCTACTCCCATTGAACTACCCTGGGAGGACGATCACAAAACACTGGTTAAAGCAGAGCATTTTTCTGCCTGTTCGAACAAACTGACTTAAGAAACCAACCAAGCCACAGGACCAAAAGCAGACCAGAGACTACAACAAGAGGCTGATTAAGGACACAAGGGAGATAAAAGATTTTTCCCACCCCTCCCCAAAAAAATTAAAGAACTATTTCTTCTTCTTCTTCTTCTTCTTCTTCTTCTTCTTCTTCTTCTTCTTCTTCTTCTTCTTCTTCTTCTTCTTCTTCTTCTTCTTCTTCTTCTTCTTCTTCTTCTTCTTCTTCTTCTTCTTCTTTTTGGTACTTTTTATAAATTTTTTTTTCTTTTCTAAAAATTTTTAATCTATAATTTTTACCTTTTTTGAAAAATATTGTTTTCTAGTAATTTTATTTTCCTCTTATAATTTTTATTTCAGGGATACATATGTGTTTGTGTTTTTCTTTCTTTGTTTTCTTTCTTTTTTTAATTTTCTTTTTGTTTTTTGTTTAGCTCTACTGGACTTCTGTTTTTTTCTTCCTTTCTTATTCTTTTCACCTTTTCTTCTCTTTCGTTCTTCTTTATGTGACTTAATTGTTGTCCTGCATATGCTCAGATAAACCCGTAGTTGATTATTAGACCTTATCCCACATTGAGTACACACTTAACCCACAAATTTATTACTCAATTCAAAACCTCTGAGACTTAAATTGCCTAATAGCAGTACTAACTTTTTATACCTATATAATATTTTAAGTATTTTTATTTTTAATTTTTTCACATGTCCTTTATATCCCTTCCCTTCTCCCATTATGTTCATGTTCTCCTCTGAATAGTTTGTTTTCGATATGCATAGTATTATTAATTATTATTTTCTATTTTTCTGGTCTCTTTTCTTTTTTCTTTCTCTTTCTTCTTTTTCTCTCTCTCTCTCCTTTCATCTTATCCAACCTATTTCCTGCTTTGAGATTAGGACTTAGTTAACTCTACCTGTGCCTTCCCACATCACTCTATTCCTATTTTTAACCCACATTTCTCCCTAACCCTAATAATTTCTGGTTTTCCAAATTCATCTTTGCGGTTCATAGCCCATTAATATATAGTTGTCTGATGTTGAATAAATGTATCTGTTGAACTAGATTGTATCTGCAGACTATTGACCGTGCAAATACAGATTTTGGTTGATGCTTGCCTTAAGTTAGTGTTCTAGCACAAAACTGGTGCTATTTTTATCCCAAATCTGCAGAGTAAGCCGGAAAAACAGAAGAAAAATGTCAAGTCCGGGTATCTCAACTCCCACTCATGATAAGCAGGAGACAGAACAGATAATGAATAATCCAGAGGAGAGTTCCCAAATAGCTCTACAAACACTGCTGGCAAACATGATAAATGAAAAGTTTGAAAACATACAAATGACCCTGTATGAGCGTGATAGGGAGAGAGAGAAAGCAAACAAAAGGTCAATGCAGGAAAAGTTTGAAAACCTACAAAGGACTCTGTATGAGCGTGATAGGGAGAGAGAGAAGGCAATCCAAAGGTTTATACAAGAATATCATGAGCGTGAGGAAGCTACTCAAAAACTGATAAAGGATTTGCATGAGCAGCTTGAGAATACTCAAACAGAAAGGCAGGAATGGCGTTAACAGGCTGAGAACACTCAAAGAGAACTACAGGAATGGCATGAATGGGAGTGGGAGGAACCTAAGGAAAGAGTAATACAGGAATTGAGAGTACAGGATGAGAATACACAAAGATCACTAAAGGCATTCATGGGATCCATTAACAAAGAGTTGAAGGAAGTCAGGGAAACCACAAAGGGAATGCTGAATGGACCCAACAGAAGGAATGGGAGCACAAGATAACCATAGCCCATCAAGTAAGTGATTTGAGAATAAACAGTGAACACCAAATTACGGAAGTGAAGAAGTTCATACAAGATCTAAAACAATGCTTCAACAAAGAATTTAAAGCCATCAAAGCTGCCCAATTAGAAGGAAAAGAAATAAAATACAAAGTAGAAAGTTTTGACAGCAGGTTAGACCACGCAGAAGATCGAATCTCGGGCATTGAAGAAATACTAGGTATTATAGAGAAAGAATATAAAACCATCCAAGACAAGTCCAAGAAATATGATAGATCTATCCAAAACTTGGAAGACACCATCTGAAGGCCTAATCTAAGGAAAATGGTTGCAGAGGTGAACCTAGAAACAGAAGTTAATGGTCTAGGAAATTTGTTTAACAGGATCCTAGAAGAGAACTTCCCAAACACGCAAAAAGATAGACCTATTCAGATACAAGAAGCTTTTAGAATTCCAAATAGAGCAGACTAAAATAGGACATCCCACCATCACATTATAATCCACACAGGATCAATTCAGACCAAGGAAAAGATCATTAAAGCTATCAAGGAGAAAAGATTAATCACCAAAAAAGGGAAAGCAATTAGAATCACCTCACATTTCTCAGCAGAGACAATCCAACAAGAGTCTGATATGATGTATGCCATGCCCTAAAAATCAAACAACTATCAAGCAAGAATACTGTACCCAGCTGAACTCTCCTTCATAACTGAAGGCCAAATAAAAAACATCCATAACAAAGAAACATTGAAACAATCCATCGCCACCAAACCAGCCCTACAAAAGATTCTTAAAGATGTCCTGCATATAGAAAACCAACAAGACCACAATAAACACTAAGAAACTGCACCCAAACTGAGAATCCAAGAACCATAGGAAGAACCCAGTTTTTGAAACCCCCAAGAAGGTGGATAACATGGCAGGAACTCCCAAATACCACTCAATCCTATCTATCAACATTAATGGAATTAACTCTCCAATTAAGCCACATAGACTGTCTAGTGGAATAAAAAAACAACATCCTTCTGTCTGCTGCCTTCAGGAGCATACTAATTAAGGGATCTCTCCTTCAGCAGGATATTACCATTCTAAATATCTGTTCCCCAAACAATGAAGCACTCAAATTTATCCAAGAAACACTACTTTCCCTCAAATCCCACATAGATCCAAAGACATTAATTGTTGGGGATTTTAGCACACCACTCTTCCCACTAGAGAGATCAACTCAGCAAAAACTCAACAGAGAAACCGCAGATCTAAACATCTGCATAGATCAACTAGATTTAACAGACATCTACCGAATATTTTACCCAGCAGCATCAGAACACACGTTTTTCTCAGCAGCACATAGAACATTTTCTAAATTAGACAACATTTTAGGCCACAAAGCAAACTTGTCTAAATTCAGAAACATTGAAGTTATACCTTGCATTCTCTCGGACCACAAGGGAATAAAATTAGAACTCAACACCAAAAGCCACCAAAAAAGTCCAGTAACACATGGAGGGTGAACAACACACTGGTGAATCATGAGTGGAAGAGATTAGAAAGGCAATTCAAATGTTCATGCTATTCAACAAAAATGAGCACAAAATTTTCCAGCCCCTCTGGGACACAGCAAAGGCAGTACTCAGAGCCAAGTTTATAGCTCTGAGCTCCTACATCAACAAATTGGGGAGATCTGAAACCAACAATTTAATGACACATCTAAACCTCCTTGAAAAAGAGCAGCAAGATAAAACCCAATCCAGTAGATGGAAATTAATTAATTAATTAATTCTGACTTATCAGAATTAAATGAATTAGAATCCAAAAAAAACTATAGAGAGAATCAAAAAACAAAGAGTTGTTTCTTCGAAAAAATCAACAAATTGACAGAAACTTAGAAAATCTTATCAGATAAAGAAGAGAATGCACCCAAATAAATAAACTCAGAGATGAGAATGGAAACATGACCATGGAGACAACCAAGATTAAGAACATTATAAGGGAATACTTCTCAAAACTTTATGCTAATAAGTTTGAGAACTTGACAGAAATGGACATTTTTCTAGCAAATACTGACATGCCAAAACTAAACCAAGATGAGTTAAACCATCTTAACAGGCCCATATCAAGCATTGAAATAGAAACTGCAATAAGAGACCTTCCAGCTAAGAAAAGTCCAGGACCAGATGGTTTTAAAGCTGAATTCTACAAGGCCTTCAAAGCAGAGCTCACACCAATACTCCTCCATGTCTTCAATGAAAATGAAAGAGAAAGTTCACTACCGAACACATTCTATGAAGCCATCATAACCCTCATCCAAAAAACAGGCAGGGACTCATCAAAGAAAGAGAATTATAGACCCATTTGTTTGATGAACACTGATGCAAAAATTCACAACAAAATTTTGGCCAATCGACTTCAACAATTCATCCAAAAAATCATACACCACGATCAAACAGGATTCATTTCAGGGATGCAAAGCTGGTTCAATATATGCAAGTCAATTAATATTATTCATCACATAAACAGGAGCAAGAATAAGAACCACATGGTTATCTCAATAGATGCAGAAAAAGCATTAGACAAGATCTAACACCTCTTTATGATGAAGGTTTTGGAAAAATTAAGAATCCATGGAACATTCCTCAATACAATAAAGGCTGTATATGACAAACCTACAGCCAGTATTATACTTAATGTTGAAAAATTAAAACAATTTCCTCTTAACTCAGGAACAAGACAAGGATGTCCCTCTCTCCACTTCTCTTCAATCTAGTATTAGAATGCCTAGCTACAGCAATAAGACAAGATGCAAACATAAAGGGGATCCAAATAGGGAAAGAAGAAATAAAACTCTCCCTCTTTGCAGATGACATGATCTTGTATTTAAAGAATCCCAAAGACTCCACTCCCAAATGACTCAAGCTGATTCAAAACTTTGGCAAAGTAGCAGGGTATAAAATTAACCCCCCAAATCAATGGCTTTTCTGTATGCCATCAATGAGAAAAGTGGGGCTGAAATTAGGAAAGCAACTCCATTTGTAATAGCTCCACAAAAAATAAAATACATAGGAATTAACTTTACCAAACAAGTGAAGGACCTCTATGACGAAAACTTTAAAATCTTGAAAAAGGAAATCAAAACAGAACTTAGAAAATGGCAAAACCTCCCATGATCCTGGATTGGAAAGATTAACATCATGAAAATGGCAATACTTCCCAAGGCTATGTACAAATTCAATGTGATACCTATAAAAATTCCAACCTCATTCTTTAAGGAAATAGAAGAGGCAATCCAAAAATTCATAAGGAACAATAAAAGACTGCGAATAGCTAAAATGCTACTCAATGGCAAGAACACTGCTCGAGGAGTAGCAATATCAAATTTCAAACTCTACTATAAAGCCATGGTAATCAAAACAGCTTGGTACTCGCATAAGAACAGACCTCAGGACCAATGGAATTGATTTGAAAACCCAGAAATGAACCTACAGACTTATAGCCATCTAATCTTTGATAAGGGTGTTAAAAAATAGAATGGAAGAAAGACAGCCTTTTCAGTAAATGGTGCTGTAAAAATTGGTTAACTACTTGTAGAAAACTAAAGCTAGATCCTTATACATCACCTTGCACCAGAATCAACTCCAAATGGATCAAAGCCCTCGGAGTCAAAGCAGAGACTCTGAAAACACGACAGGATGGGATAGGAGAAACCCTAGGTCTCCTTGGCCCAGGCCGAAATTTTCTTAATAGAGACCGGGAAACACAACAAATAAAAGAAAAGTTGGACAAATGGGATTGTATGAAGTTTCAGAGCTTCTGCATGGCAAAGGTTATAGCTAGCAAGATCAATAAAAAGCCTACGGATTGGGAGAAGATCTTCACTAGCCATACAACGGACAAGGGTCTCATATCTAAAATATACTGGGAACTCAAAAAATTAAATCCTCCAACAACAAATCCTCAAAGAAACAACTGCCCAATAAATAAGTGGGTTAAAGACTTAAAGAGAAACTTCTCTGAAGAAGAAAGAAGGTTGGCCAATAGACACACGAAAAAATGCTCAACCTCCCTAGCCATAAAAGAAATGCAAATCAAATCAACGTTGAGATACCACCTCACCCCAGTTAGAATGGCAAAAATCAAGATCTCTAACAACAGCAGATGCTGGAGGGGATGTGGACAGAAGGGAACCTTACTGCATTGTTGGTAGGAGTGTAAACTTGTTCAACCACTTTGGAAAGCAGATTGGGGTTTCCTCTAAAGACTTCACATAGAGCTCCCATACGACCCAGCAATCCCACTTTTGGGCATTTACCCAAATGTTTACAAACAAGACCAAACTAAATGTACCAGCACAACTATGTGTATTGCAGCATTATTTACCATAGCTAAGATCTGGAACCAACCCAGATGCTCCTCAGTAGATGAATGGATTCAGAAAATGTGGTATATATACACAATGAAATTCTATGCCTCCATCAGAAAGAATGGCATTGCCCCATTAGTTAGGAAATGGAAAGACTTGGAAAAAATTATATTAAGTGAAGTAAGCCAAGCCCAAAGAAACATAGTTACCATGGTTTACCTTATTTGTAATATGTAGTATATGTATGAGTCAAGCAGAAAAGGTTAAATAATGTGATGTTAGGAAAATGAACTCTTAGATTTGTATTTTAATGTTTTTTTCTTTCATGCATTTGTTTCTAACACATTTATAAGATTATTTCTTTGTTTCTTTGTATGTCCCTCCCCCACTCTATAACCCCTGCTTTCACTATATTTGATGTAGGTATAATTTCTGGAGATGGGGAAAACCAAGTTGTTTAAGGATACAGGTGGACTTGTTGCAACAATGAGAAGTACAAGTTTTCATGTCGAAAACAAACTTTACAACTTTGATGAGGGGGAGTTGGGGAGGATTGGCAGTGGGGGTGGTGGAAAGGCTGGGAAGGGATGTGAAGGGTAAACAAAGGAGGAGGCTGCAATTCGTTATAAGAAATGTACTCATTATCTTGCCCATGTAATTGTAACCCCTCTCTACAGTATGTTCACAAACAATTAAAATTAAAATTAAAAAAGAAAGATTTTTATGGCACCTTTTCTGGAAAAAATGATTTTCTTAGCATTTCCTGCCATTTGGAGGTGGAATGACCAGGATTCGAATTGTGGGCTCTAGCTCCCACCACTTAAACCCGAAGGTAGGGAATTCACTGGTCTGTCCAAGAATATCAGCAAGACCAATGATTAAGTAGGCACCAGTGGGTCTCAGCAGTCCTCCATGATACTTGCAAAGCTGTGAAAGGAGATTCATGGTAAAATTCACCCTAGGCTGGAAAGTACTTGAGACGCCTGTCCAACTTCAGTTTCAACAAATCCAGAAGTAGAGCCATGTGGCTCCAGTGGTAGAGGGGTATCTTTGAGCAAAAGCAGCTCACGTACTGTGCCTAGGTCCTCAGTTCAATGTCCGGGACTGGCAACAAACAGACATACACAACAATCTGTGTAGCCATCCGGCTGTCTGTTGGTTGACACCACTACCAGAAGTTGCGGAAGGTAGGGGTAACTGAGTGGTAAGCAAGAGTCTAGAGGCGAATTTGGAGTAAAATAGAAAATTGGCAACCTATTAAGTGAGTGGGAGAATAGAGGATTTCCCAGAGCCTGGGAATGTGGCCAGCCCATCTTTCCCATCAAAGCACTCAGATGTCTGAAACAACAAGACTCTGAGTCAGAGCTGCGGGCAACAAACTACTGCCAGAACACCAGCAGAAGAATCCTCACGTCAGACCTTCAACATTCAAGAAAACAAAGAATACAAAAAAGGGAAGGATTCCAAACACAAACACCACTGGGGAGGGTGATTCAACGGAGGGTCTGGCCAAAGGTGATGCTTACCACAGGCCTCCCCTGCCTTTGGACACAGTCACAGCCACCAGGGTCCAGAGTGTCAAGGGTCCAGATACCACCAAGAATCTGCAGAGGTGCTACCGACATGTGGTGCCTTCCCTGGACTGCAGCAAAAGAAGAAACCAGGTGTTCTGTGCCGAGATCCAACCACTGAAGCAGGAAAAGAAAGACCTGCAGGATTGACAAGCAAAAGAGAAGGAGAAGGTAGCCCAAGTTCACAAAGCACCGAGAACAGAGCTAGACATCCACAAGCTACCCATACAGTGGTTGGTTTTAGCAGAAAGTGATTTACAATCGGCACCAGCCCACATGCAGCTCGCGGCCGATGACAGAGAAATGAAGCACGAAGCTCTCACCAGCTGCCTACAGGCTGCAGAGCAGTGCATGGGGGAGCTGGAGATGGTGGCTTCTGTGGTTACTACTTACAGAAGGATACTGAAATGTTGTTTGAACAGCTGAAGGATGTAACACTTCAGCTCAAGGAAAAGACCAGAAGCTTCTATGACCTGGAGCAAGTGAACACAGAGTTTTCGGAGAAGCTGGAAGCACTCTGGACATAGAGGAGCAACAGGAAGAACAGAATCTGCAAGTTCCAACAAGTGCTGCAGAGGTGTGATGTACTAAAGAGGCTACAGGACAACCTGAGCTGAATGGTGACCACAGCAAATCTGGAGACAGACACCTTCTCCCTGAACCTGAGCATTGAGAGTTCCATGCCGAAGGAGGTGGCCTGGTGGCTGACTGAGCACGTAAACCAACTGACAGAGGAGAAGGAGTGAGGATCGAGGTAGGTGCTGCACCTAGAGAATAGTTGGGGGAACTGAGAACGAAGCTGGCAGAGCCATGGCCCC
This sequence comes from Dipodomys merriami, assembly GCF_024711535.1. Taxonomy (NCBI): domain Eukaryota; kingdom Metazoa; phylum Chordata; class Mammalia; order Rodentia; family Heteromyidae; genus Dipodomys; species Dipodomys merriami. The sequence continues at coordinate 353,443 of NW_027204793.1, forward strand.
CCAAGGGTCCATCTCAGGAGGAACAGCAATTGCAGGCCCATGCCTACTGCACGCAGATGGGGTTGAAAAACCTGGAGAAACAATTTCACATATAGGTCCAGGAAAATCAGAGTCTCCATTTCCAGATTGCGGAGCAGCAGGAGCAACTGGGAAGACTAGAGGAGAAAACCAAAGATCGGCAGGAGATCCCCGAGACCCCACGATATGCATGTGTGTGCAACCCACAGCTGGAGGAACAGCTGGCCTTGCTGCGGGATGCTCTCTGCAGGGTGAGCAGTGAGAAAAAAGAGCTCACCAGCATCGTGGACTCAGTGCAGCAGGTGAAGAATCATCTGCGGGAACAGCTGGACTGCTCAGAGGAGAAGATAGAGGAATGGAAAGAGGTGGCTGAGAGAGAAGGCCAAGCAGCTCGTGAGCTGCAGGGGCAGCAGGAGCAGTCCCTGGCCTAGCTGCAGGAGCTCAGAGCCACCTGCGAGCAGCACATCACTTCAAATGAGCAGCTTTGCTCCAAGTAGTAGGTCCTGCTGTAGAACCTGCAGAAGCAGACCCAGCAGTTGGAGCAGCTGAAACAAGTGCAGGGTCCGACCAAATGGAGGGACTAGGTGGTGCCCCGAAAGTGGCAGGACAGTTTCAAGTGCCTGGAAGTGACCAGTCCACAGGAGGAGCACCTGCAGGCCCAGCTGAGCTTCCTGGCTTTCCCTGGGGAAGGGGAAGCTGTGAACCCTGGAGAAGCAAAAGCTGAGGAAGCGACTCTCCTCCTCGATGTGCCCATGGCAGAAAATGGAGATGTCCCCCAAACTGAGAGGGATGTGGTTCTGTTAGCACTCTCAGAGGCTGAGATCCACAGGGGGAATCTCCTGCCTGACTGCTGCAGGCACTCCTCCTTCCCCGGACAGCTCAGTACCAGATAGAGCTGGAGCCACAGGTCCCCCGCCCATGAGCTGCCACCACAACACATCAGAGAATGAGAAGTGGGACATGTGGGCATCCAAGAAGAAAATCTGGTTCATCCGCAACCTGCCTGATGAGGTGGACTTCCAGACTCCTGCAGATTAGCTCCACCATTGATGCAACCAGCTGTCGGCACATATCCGCACCGTCCAGGAATCCCTCTTGGCATGTAAAGGACAGATGTTCATTCTGGATCAGCTGTGTCAGGAGAAAGCCGAGTGCATGTGCCGGCTGTCCCAGGAGAAGATGAAGAGTAGATAGCTGGAAGAGTTTCTGTCGCTCCTACACGGGGCTCCAGATACCGACACAAGCTGAGCTCTCCACCAGTCCAGCTTCTTCAGAGGCCTCAGGCTCCTGGGTGGGCAAAATGAGGAAGGCACAAAAAGGTTTTGAAGAATTGCTACTTCAGGATAGTGTGGAAAATGCAAGAGGAGAAGTCAGGGTTTGCTGCCCCATACAGGACTCCCCCACAGAGCGTGTCCTGCTGCAGATCCCCACATCCAGAACTACCCACAGCTGGTGCACTCAGGCTTGCAGTGCTCCATCCCTTTTCTCTGTAGACTGATGGGGATGATGACTCCCTATGTGACATACTGATTTACCAAATCCTCAGCAGCCACCAGAACTAGGTGGCCAGGTGGGGTTCTCTAGGCCTCCATCTACCTGGTGATAGGAAGGGTAACCTGTGGGCCAAGTAGAGCAGAGGCTGCTGGGAGGAGGCCCAAATTCCAGAGCCATCTAATGGCCCATTGCTGGCCAGGGAAGAGGCCCATGTTATGCTTATCACAAAGCATAAATTGTTTCCAAGGGGAAAATAAAGCCTCCACAAGGATTTGTTCTTCCAGTTATAGGGCTTGAACTCAGGGCCTGGCCACTGTCCTTGAGCTCTATTTGATCAAGACTGGTGGTCTACAAGTTGAGCCCCACCTCCCCTTCCAGCTTTATCTTTGTGGAATCAAACCCAGGGCTTCAGACTTGTTGGCGACCAGTCTATCACTGAGCTACATTCTCAGCTAGGATGATCCTCCTCCCCCAAACCCACATGCCAATCCTCAGATAAATAGGAATTAGGGGCTAGCATGAATATGAAGCACAAGTCTGGTTCACACGGAAATACTTCCCTGCCCCTTCTTTGACACCCTTATTTAAAGTTTCTCTTTTACTATTGAGGGATGAGAGAGGGAGTGGGACATCCGAAAGAGGAGTACCAAGAACAGTGCCCCCCTGATTGCCACAGCCTCCCCCACACAAGTGGTGCTAAAGATTCCCATCTTACCTGACTCAATGTTGTGTCTACACTGTCTCCCTACCCCAGCAAGGCTCAGAATGAAATAAATGTCAGCCCTGGCTTCAGCCCACACCCAGTGTAGAAGCCTAGTCCCAGGTTGGCTTCCACCTCTGACTTCCCTGAGTTAGGCTGGACCCACCATTCACCACTGTGTTGGTGTCAATGATCTCATGGATGGATTTCAGGAAGAACGTCTATGGCAAAGAGCAGAATCAGCAGTGTGAGCAGGGAGGAAGGAGCCAGGGCAATTGGTCTGGGATCTTCGTCCTTGGAGCCTTGCCGTCAAGCCAGAGCCATCCTGTCCTGAAGCACAGCCAAGGACAGGGATTGGACAAGATAGAAGAGCATGGGACTAAAGGAGGTACTGCTTTATCTTGGCACTCTTGAAATTTCCAATATTTGGCCCATGTCAATCCCAAAGCCAACATGCAATGCCTCTCCTTGTTGTTGTTGTCCATGAGCATTGTCTCTGAGCTCTTTTTCTCAAGGCTTGCACTCTACCACTTGAGCCACAGGGACACTTCTTTTTTTGTGATGATTCTTTGAGGATAAGAGTCTCACAAACTTTTCTACCCAAGCTAGCTTGGAAGCCAGATCTCACCTTCCTGAGTAGCCAGAATAACAGGCGTGAGCCACCAGTGCCCAGCATGTGATGCCTTTTTAAAGGATCTTGGCAAGTCTGTAAAAGGTATCCCATAGGGTCTGGATAGACCATGACCCAATCAAGGAGCTCTGATTGGGGAAGGCTGATGTTATAGCCAGTCTGTTCCCCAAAATTATAGATGTTAGGTGGTGTTGGATGCATCGAAGTCCTAGGCCAACAACCACCAGACTTAGTGGGGAAAAAGGTAGAGAATACCCAAAGGTTACAGTGTAGAAATCTCTAATTTTGCATGAACATGGTGTGTGTGTGTGTGTGTGTGTGTGTGTGTGTGTGTGTGTGTGTGTGTGTGTGTGTGTGTGTGTGTGTGTTTACCAAGGCTTGAAGAGCCTAGGTGGGAACCTTTAGCTTGTTTGCACAAGTTTGATACTCTAATATTTGAATTATAATATTTCTTCTTCCCAGCTTTTTGGTGATTCTTTGGAGATAAGAGTATGCCCAGGCTAGCTTTGAATCTTGATTGATCCTCCAGTGTCAGCCTTGAATAGCTAGGATTATAGGCATGTCTTTTCATACTTTCTGTTCTAACAGCTGTCTACTTTCCCTGGCCTAGATCTCAGACCTCTACATCAACTCCCAGCAGCCCCTGGCTCTGTGGAGAACTTAATGCTCAAACCTGTCAGTGCATCCTATTTCTTTGTCCTCAGGGGAGAGTATGTTTCCTCTGAAGCCTGGAGGTTTAGGGGAGGGGAAGGAGGGATAGCTGTAGATGGGTGCTTGGCTAGGAAATAGGTATTCTGTTTTATCCAAGAAGGAAAGTGTGGCCAGATGCTAATGGCTCATGCTCTCATATTCTTAGCTCCCTCAGCACGCTAAGATCAGAGGACTACCATAAAGATGCAGCCCAACAAGAAATGTCTCCTCTCCCAAGAACCACCTGAAAACTGGAAGAAAAGCTGTGGCTCAAGTGGTAGAGGGCTATCCTTGAATGAAAAAACTGAGGGACAGAGCACGGGCCCTGAATTCAAGCCCTACAACCAAGATGCACTCATGCACATGTGTGCACAAGCACACATACACACACACACACACACACACATATACATATATATACATATATATACATACACCCACCCACCCACACACACACACACACACACACACACACACACACACACACACATATATATATATATGGCACTACTGTGGCTTGATCACAGGTCCTCAGAACTTCCTGGCTGCAACTCAGTTTTCTGGAGGCTGGTGGGCTAATACTGTGACCCCATTTATGGATTGGACATTGTAGGCTGTGAGTTGAAATCCCAGCATGGCCAATAATGTATTCATGGAGTAAGAAGCCAATTTTGTCCCATTTTTTTCCTTCTCTGTGAAAGTCCTGGGTCTCAGTATATGTGATAAGATGTAATAAAATAAATGTTTTATGTGTAATAATACTAAATCATAAGGGTAAAAAATGACATATGGAATAAACCCTTGTATGTAAATAGATCTCATATATGAGTATTATTTTTTTCAGTACTGGGACTTCAATTCAGGGCCTTGGAACTTTTCTGAACTTCTTGTCTTCTAGGACGGTGATCTTCTCCTTCACCCACAGTGCCGCAGAGTTACCCAGACCCTGAGTTTAAATTCCAGGCCTGCCAGTAAAATGGTGCAAATTCCAAGCCTGAGCCTTATTATTATTATTATTACTATTATTATTGTTGTTGTTGTTGTTATTATTTGGTTGTAGTCCAAGTACCGGGCTTGAACTCAAGTCTTGGCATCTCTGCCAAAGACGATCCTGGGATCTTAGGTCCTTAGTTCAAATCTCAGGACTGGCAAAAAATAAAAAGGAAAAGGATAAAACTGAGAAGTTCAAGAAGGTGGTTTTACTTTTTTTTCCCTTTGTATTGTACCATCCTGGGGCTAAATAACAATGCCCAGACAATGTACATGACCTTACCTTGCTGATGTTTGGTGGGATATTAGGGAAGCCAAGCCGAAATCAGCAACTTAGGCCTGAAGGTTGAATCCTGGGACTCTCAATAATGAATGGCTGGCGGGAGATTCTAAGAAATGCTTTCCAGGGCTGTGAAGGTGGCTCAGTGGTAGAGTGCTTGTGTTGCATGCTAGAGGCCCTGGGTTTGATTACTCAGCACAACATAAGCAAAAAGAAAAAAGCCACAAGTGGCGCTGTGGCTCAAGTGGTAGAGTGCTAGCCTTGAGCTGAAGAGCTGAGAGACAGCAACCAGGCCCAGAGTTCAGGCCCCACGACCGGAACCCCCCCCAAAATTAAAACAAATTAAAATTAAAATTAAAAAAAGAAACGCTTTCCAATAGGCATCTGTACAAATAGAATGTTGTAAAAGCAACAATTACATTAGTAGTGTACAATTACATTATAAAATTATTCACAACCATTATACTACATTGACTAATTTTCAATTAATACTTTATTAGGCATTTAATCATGATACTTAAAAAAGGAAGGAATAATTTAATTGGCAATATTTGGTAGAAATATCAAATATGCAATTTCATAATTTACAGACATCTCTCGTTAAATATATCTATATCTATATCTATCTATCTATCTATCTATCTATCTATCTATCTATCCATCTATCTATCTATCTATCTGTCTGTCTGTCTGTCTGTCTGTCTGTCTGTCTGTCTGTCTGTCTATCTACCAATCTACACATTTATCTGTTTATACACTTGTCACTACTGGGGCTCAGTAGTAGAGTGCTCACCTAGTAAGTACATAGCCCTTGGTTGGATTCCTCACTACCATGTGCATAGAAAAATCCAGAAGTTTTGCTGTAGCTCAAACTTTCGAGGACTAGCTTTGAGCATAAAGGCTTAGGGACTGTGTCTAGAACCTTACTCAAGCCCGAGGACTGGCACCGAAACAAAAACAAAAAAGGAAAAGAGAATGTTCTGACTGCAACTATATAAGGATAGGGCTGCAAATACCTCATCACAGAGCAAGCTGGGAGTCTAGTACTGACATTTGCCATCTAACCTGAATTAGCCAGAGGTAAACCGCTGCAACCCAGTTCCATGAACTAGATGCTGCTGGCTTGCTCATCCTGTCATCCAAGATACTCGGGGGCTGAGATCTGACACTGGTGGGTTTAAAACCCAGCCCTGGCAGGAAGTCTGTAAAACACTGAGCTGTGGCTTAACGTGTTAGAGTTCTAGTCTGATCAAAAGATCTTAGGACAGTACCCCCAACATTTCAGTGCAATCCCCGTGGCTGACTCCCCCCCCCAAAAAAAATCTCACCCCTCTAAAATTTAAATTTGGACTGTATGTGGCGTGTTTCTGAAAGAACGGTGATACTGATGAAAGCCCCCTATTTCTAATGACATTATGTGGGTTACAGCTATGTGATGAGTCTTTCATGAGTTGTGTGCTGAGTCCTTCATGGGGTGCAGGGGTGCAATTTTTTATTTTTTCATCTGGTTCTTTTAAGAGCTATACAAGTAAGATGATTGTGCAGATGAGAAATTGTGGCTCAGATATGTCCTCATGTTAGGGCCAAAATTATGTATGTACCTAACTCTAGTGAGTTGTCTCCTGCTGACAATTGTTTTGGTTTATGTTTCTTGATCATGAACCTTGAACTCAGGGCCTAGCCACTGACACTTACCAGTGGGGATCATGGGTAGTGCCCTACCATGTGGAGCCAAGGACCCCCTTGCAACAGAGTGTTACAGTCTAGTCATGTAGTAGCTGAGGTCTGTCATCCTGCCTACTCAGGAAACTGAGATCTGACGATCTGGGTTCAAAACTATCCCAGACACAAAAGGTCCCATGAGACTATTATCTCCTATTCACCACTTAGAAACTTGAAGTGGAAGCTAGTCGCTGCTGACTCGTGCCTGTCATCCTAGGTACTCAGGATGCTGAGAGCTGAGGATCACGGTCCAAAGCCAGCCTCGGCAGGAAATTCCTTGAGACGCTTCTCTCCAGTGACCCACCAAAAACTTGAAGGTGTGCTGTTGCTCAAGTGGTAGAGCGATTGGCTTTCACTAAAGAGCTCAAGGATAACACCCAGGCCTAGATTTAAATTCCTCCAATTTCCAACAAAAGAAAGAAACCTGAAGTAGAATGCTGGGAATGTGTCTTTGGAGTACAGTGCTTTGCATGTGTGAATCCCTGGGTTCATTCCTTAGTACTACATCACTAGAAAAAAACGTGAATTGGCTGTGTGCCTCAAGTGGTAGAGTGCTATCCTTGTACAGGAGAAACTCAGGTACAGTGTTCAGGTCCTGAGTTGAAGCTCCAGGACAAGGATATGAACACACATACATGCACACAAACATACACACACAGATACCAGAAGTAAAGCTGTGACACCAAATGATAAAGAACTGAGCTTCTGCAATGAGTTCATAGTCAGTACCCAGGTCCTGTGGTCAACCCTGAAACACAGCCATCCAGGGCCCAACTAGGAGAGGTCAAAATTTCAAAATCTGACGAGTTTCACCAGCCCTAGATGACAGGAAGCATAGTGATATTACACATGTGCTTTGATTTAGCAAGCTTCTGAAAACACAGGGAGGATCATTGCCAATAATGAATCATTTCATTAGGCTCAGGTCCCTAGTTGTCTGCCAGAAGGACCCTTGAATTAATTGCAGCAGGTTATTTCAACACTGGAACATAGTCTAACAAAGACAGGACAATTGCAGGGAACTTGGCCATGGGAGGTGCACAAATGAAGTCTTCCTGTCACAACAGAGCTCTTGGCAGAGAGATAGGTTGAGGTACATAGAGGCCTTTTTCTCCTGGCCTTCAGAGCCCACCCACACTCCTCACTAATTGGCCTAGAAGGAGTTTTTTTTAAATCACTTAGCTGTACAGGAGTGAGGCCTATTCCAACAACGAGGAAGACTTCTTCCAGCAGTCCCTGATGTGGAGAAAACCTCAGGCTACAATGGGAACAGTGAGAGGAGCCCTGGAAGATGTACTGTCTTGAAAACTCTCTCTGTTCTATGAAATCATTCTATTCAAAGTAAATTTCCTAGCTGGATACCTTTCATCATAGGAACTCGACCTTCACCAATAGAAATACATGCATACATACAGGGGGTGACAAGTTGTTACTGGCTTTTTTTTTATTGGAAGGTGTGGGGGTTTTACTGTGAGTCTAGGCAATGTTCCTGAGCTCCATTTGCTCAAAGGTAGTGCTTTGCCCTTGAGTCATAGCCCCATTCATGGGAATTTTTTATTCCTGTAATCCCTCAGAAATAAGAGTGTGGTGGGATTTCCTGTCCTGGCTGAATTCAAACTGGCATTCTCTACCTCTCAGCCTCCTGAAGAGCTAGGCTTACAGGTAGGATTCACTGACACTTTGCTTTCTTTTCTTCTCATTCTTTTCTTTCATCCTGACAATCTGAAATCTTCACAGTGTCATTCCAATGGTTTGCATTTTGAAGTAAATTACCCAGGCCTGGAGTTGAAGTGCCTGGACTGCCACCTACAAATGGAGGGAGATCTTGAGAAATCATTCCTATCCATGGGAATGCCTAATGGAATGTTATAAAAGTAACAATTAAATTTGCAGTTAGTTCATGATTCTCTTATAGAATGCCACACAAAAAGTATTGTCTTCCATTCTAGCACCATGGTATGATTCTCCCAATTAAGGAATACTGACTACTTTTACATTAATGCTTTAATAAGTATTCAACCATGATACTTCATTACATTCAAAGGAGGCATAATTTAATAACAAATAATCCATAATATATATAATTTAATATCCTCATATTCTCTCTCATGTACATAGCAAGCTACACATCTATCTATCTATCTATCTATCTATCTATCTATCTATCTATCTATCTATCTATCTATCTATCTATCTATCTATCTATCTATCTATCTATCTATCTATCTATCTATCTATCTATCCGCCACTAGTATTGCTTGATCTCAGAAGTGGCTGGCAGTCCAGTTTGCCAAAGGCTTTTGTTTTACAACTGGCCCATTCATGATTTGTGCATTGTGGGCTGTGTGTTCAAATCCCAGCATGGCCAAAAGTTTATATGTGGAGTCAGAAGCCAATTTTGACCCATTTTTTTCCTTCTCTGTGAAAGTCCTGGGTCTCTGTATGATGTATAATCTGTATGCAAATAAATCCATTTCATAAGATGTAATAAATGAAATAAATGTTATATATGTAATAATACTAAATAAAATAAATAAAAAATACATAAGGGTAATAAATGTCATGTGGAGTAATCACATGTATGTAAATAGATCTCATGTATGAATATTATTTTTTCCAGTACTGGGCCTTGAATTCAGTCCCTGGAAACTGGTCTGAAATTCTTGTCTTCAACGATGGTGGGTTTCCCCTCCCCCACAGTGCCAGAGAGATAATCAGACCCTGAGTTGACATCCCAGGCCTGTCAGAAAAATGGTGCAAATTCCAAGCCACGGTCTTAAATTTTTTTTGACTAGGAAAATGCACTGTCTTGAAAGCACTCTGTGCTATGACATCATTCTATTCAAAGCAAATTTGTTAGCAGGGTGCTATTGTTCATAACGACTATGGATGTTCACTGATAGAAATACATGCATATATACACAGACACATGCAATTACTGGCTTTTTTTTTAGTGCAGATCCTGAGGCTTAAACTATGAGCCTAGAAATTGTCCCAGAGCTCCATTTACACAAGGAAGCACTTTATTGTGCCTTAATCCATGATACTTCATTAAATGGAGGCATACTTTAATACCTAATAATTATTAGTAATATATTACATGTAATTTAATAATATATAGACATCTCACATTCTATAAATATATTTATATTTAAATGTACAGTGGAATATACATATACATCACTCTCTTTCTCTCACTATATATACTTATATACACGTATTTGCAGCAATTTACACATCTATCTATTTATATATTGGACACTCATGTGGCTAGAACTCAGGTCCTGAGAACTGCCTGGCATTGAATTTATTTGAGACTGCTGTCCTTAAACTGACCCCTTGATGATTTAGACATTCCAGGCCCTGAGTTCAAATCCCAGGAGTGCTGAAGTCAATAGGTGGAGTAAGAAGCCAATGTTGACCTGATTTCCTTTCTGTGGAAATAGTGCCCTAGATACAATATGTAACATCTATGCAAATACATATATATGATAGATATTATACATGTATATAAATATTTTTTTGCCATTTCTAAGGCTGGAATTCACACACTGGGAAATGCTCCGGATTTTTTTTTCTTCTAGGAGGTTACCTTTCATTTCACCCAGAACACAATAGTGTTACCCAGTCCCTGAGTTCAAATTCCAGGTATGGCAGATAAAATGGCCCTAACTCCTAGCCAGGACATTAACTTTTTGGGAGGGCAGGCACGGGGCTTGAACTCAGGTCACCACAACTCTGCCTCAGCCTTGATTACCCTAGGCTGATGTGCAGCTTTTACACCTACAGATGATCCAGGGATCCTACGACCTGAGTTCAACTCCCAGCTCTGGCAAAAAAAAAATAAAGCAACCAAGATAGAGGAGGAAAAACCAGGAAGTTTTAGACAATAGTTTTACCTTTGTTTCCTTTGCACGGTGACCACCCTGGCTCTCAATGCCTCGGCTTGAAAATTGTACATGTCCTTGCATGGCCGAAAGCTGGTGGGCTGTCAGTGAAGCCTGAGCCCAACCAAGACACCTAGGCCCTCAGTTTGATCCTGGGACTTTCACCTACTCGTTCCTATCTATAAGAACAATCTTTGTAATATACCAATTGAACTACTAATTAGCTAGTCATTTGTAGTATAAGATTGTACACAATAAATATAGGTCATTGATTAATTTAATTTATACTTTATTAAGTCTCCTACCGTGATTAATTAATGGAGGCATAATTTTAGACCAAATAATTCATAGTAATAGAATATATAAAAATAAGATATAGGTCATCATTCTTTGTATAGAGTTATACACTAGAATCTACATAAATGTCTATCTGTCTTTCTATATAACTTTATTTATAGATTCATATACATATGTAAATACACACACACAGGCTTCAATCTACACATCTATCTGTTTATATATTGGCCACTCCTATGGCTTCATTCTCAGGTCCTCAAATTTGCTCAACAACTTCACTTGCGTCAGACTGGTGGGCTAACATTGACCCATTCATGAAGTGGGCCTTCTAGGCCCAGGGTTCAAATCACAGAACTGCCAAAAACCTAATCCTGGTGGAAGAAGGCAAGTGTCCCACTTGCTTTCCTTATCAGTGAATGTCCTGGGTCTCAGGAATGATGTATAATACATAGCAAAATCTATGTTCTGTGTTATAGGATGTAAAAAATGTTATACATGTAATCATACTCTCTAAAATATATAATGAATGAATAAAAAACAAAACAAAATGAATAACTACACTAACTGCAATATGCAGTAAATATGTGTATGTAAGTATAAATCATGTATTTAAAATGTATACAAATATTATTTTTGCGAGTGCTAGGAACAGGCCTGTCTTTCTTATCTTCCAGCACTGTGAGCTTTCCCTTCCCCCACATTACTGCAGATTTACCCAGACCCTGAGTTCAAATCCCAGGCCCTGAAGAAAAAATGGCGTGAAAACAACTCCAAGTAGCCTAATAATTGTTAAATATTTTTAATGTATATATGTACGTATGCATGTATGTATTACGTATTTTTATTTTGCCAAGCACAGGGCTTGAACTCAGGGCATGGCAACTCTTCTCAGCTTTGATCACTCTAGCCTGGGTTGCAGCCACTGGACCCACAGCTGAACCTAGGTTCCTGGGCCTCAAAGGCTGACAGGAAAAATAAATAAATGAAAAGACACATAAAAAAAAACCAGTAACTTGCAGATGGCTGCTGGTTTTACATTTGTTTTATTTTCAAGGTGACCATCCTGGGTCTAAATGACAGGGCTGAAAAGTGTTGGTAACCTGGCATTGCTGAATGCTGTCGTTCTTCCAGAGAAGCCATGGGCCAACATGACAACATAGGACCTGTGTTTGAAGCTGGGTCCTGACCCCTACCAATGAAGGGAGATCCTAAGATTCTCGTTCCTATTCATAGGAATACCGATGGAAAGTTATGAATGTCAAGGTTGTATTACTTGTTCCTGAATGATACTAGCATAAAATTACAGAGTGATTTTAGGAGGCTGATGGATTTTAATGAAAATTTTTAACACATTAAAAGAATACTATTAATTACATGGACACAACAGTTTCAGGACATTGGTCGATATAATTAATAATTCATTAAGGATGAAAAAAGTAATATTAATTACATGGAGGCATAATAAATACCCAAGAATTGGTAGGAATGTAGCCTATATAACTAAAATAATATGTAGACATCTCTGGTACTCTATAAAGATCTATATTTATTTGTGTACTACCATCTGCATGTCCATCTGTGCTTGTTTTGTCAACCCCTGGGACTAAATCTCAGGTGCTGGGAACTGCTTGTTGGCTCCATATGCCCCAGGCTGGCGTACTGACACTCACCCATTCATGAATTGGGCCTTGTAGGCTGTGAGTTCAGATGCCAGCACTAACAAAAATTGAATCTTGCAGTAGGACACATGGTGAAACATGTTTTCTTTTTCTGTGAAAGTCCTGGGTGTGAAGTTTCATGCATAGGCAATTCTATATCCAATGTAATAAATGTGGTAAATATTCCATGTGTTATAGCAGTCAATAAAATAAATGGTAAATGAATAAAAAATAAAATGAATAACTACTCTAAGCACAATTTGGAGTCAACATACAGGGCTCAATCTCAGGGCCTGGGCACTGCCAGGCAGCTGAATTGCCTAGGGGCTGCTGTGCTGGCAGTCACCTATTCATGAACTGAGCCTTCTTTGCCCTGATTTTAGATCCCAGCACTCCCAAAAATGTAATCTTGGAGTGAGAAGCTGAGCACTACACATGTTTTCCTTTTCTTTGAAAGTGCTCAGTGTCAGGTAGGATGTATAATTTGGATGCAAATCTATATGCTATGTAATAGGATGTAATAAAGGTAGAAAACATCATAGGTAGAAAAGTTACCACTACAGTAAATGATAAATAGATTGAATTAGTAGTGAATCATTCTAGGATAATATTACATGCAATAAGTGTAGGATGTGCACTAAGTTTAATTAATATTTTATTAAGCATTAACAAAATAAAAATTACAAGGTGACATAATTAAACAACTAATAATTGGGAGTAACACATGATGCATAATTTAATAATATATAGACATTTTTCTCATTCTATGAAATATCAAATTATATGTATGGATATATGTACATATATGATAAACAGTTATGAGATATTAATTAATGCTTTATTAATTGTTAACTGGGACACATCATTAAATGGAGACATAATTTGATACCTAAGTATTGGTAGCAATATTATCTATAATTTAATATTATGTAGAAATCTCTTTTTGTGTATATAATATTTATATACAGCAGTCTCTATCTATTTATACCTCGTTCACTCCTGAGGCTCGGTGGTTGAGTGCTCTCATAGTAAGCACGAAGCCCTGGGTTCGATTCCTCAGTGCCACAAAACAGAAAACTCAGAAGTTCTGCTGTCTTTCAATCGAGTGCTAGCCTTGAGCACAAACGTTTAAGGACAGTGTCTAAGCTCTTACTCAAGCCCCAGGTATGATAGCAAAAAAAGGTAGGATATTCTATAGAAGGACAGAACTTCAAATACCTCATTACAGAGCAAGCTAGGAGTCTGGTGCTGACAGCTGCCACCTAACCTGACTTAGTCACATGTAAACTGCTGCAACCCTGCTCCACGGGTTACCCATGTCATCCTGGCTTATGCCCGTTATCTTAGCTGCTCAGGGGCTTTAAAACCCAGTCCTGGCAGGAAGTCTGAGAGACACCTCAAAATGTGGCTCCAAATGGTAGAGCTTTGAGTTCAAGCCCCATGGCTAACACCCTCTCCCCAGAAAAACACCCCACTAAACCATTAAATGTGAACTTTTATGGTTTGTAAATTTTCCTCAAAGAATGGTGATACTGATGAAAGCACCCTAATTCTAATGACAGCTTGTGGAATGGAGCTATGTGCTGAGTCTTCCATTGGGTGCTCCATTCTGAGTCCTGCACAGGGTGCTATGTGCTGAGTCTTTCACAGGATGTTGTGTGCTGAGTGGTGCAAAGAGTGCCATGTGCTATGTCCTTAACAGGGTGCATTCTTACATCTTGTCTATGTAAGAGCTCCACAACTTAGAGGATTATACAGACAAGAATATTGCGGCTCAGATAGGCCCCCATGTCAGGGACAAAATTATGTATTACTGAAGACTCGTGAGTTGTCTACAGCAGACAATGGTTTGGTTTGGTTTTTTCTTGGTCATGAACCTTGAACTCGGGGCTGAGGCACTGACCCTTATCTCTTGGGCTCATGGCTAGCACTCCACCGCGTGGAGCCATGGACCCCCTTGCAGCAGAGGCTATGGCCAAGGGGTCAGTAGCTGAAGTTTGTCATCCTGCCTTCTCGGGAAGCTGAGTTCTAAAGATCTGGGTTCCAAACTATCTCAGACAGAAAAGGTACTATGAGACTATTATCTCCAATTCACTACTAAGAACCTGAAGGGGAAGCTGGGTGCTTGAGCTCATGTTGGTTATCCTACCTACTCAGGAGGATGAGATCTGAGGATCATGGTTCAAAGCTAGCCTAGGCAGGAAAGTCCTTGAGAAACTTAGCACCAATGAACCACAAGAAAACCAGAAGTAGCTCTGTGGCTCAAGTGGTAGAGCACAAGACTTGAGCTGAAGGGGTCAGGGACAGCACCCACACCAAGACTTCAACTCCTTCAATTGACAACAACAACAATAAAAAAGACAGAAATAAACAAACAAAGCTGAAATAGAGGGCTGGGAATGTGCCTTAGTGGTAGAATACTTTGCATATATAAAATCGTGGGCTTCATTTCTCAGGACCATATGACTAGGACAAAGCCTGAAGTGGCTCTGTGGCTCAAGTGGGAGAGGGATATCATTGTACAAGAGAAACTAGGTACAGTCCTCACGTCCTGAGGTCAAGCTTCAGGACTCATGTATATGTGTGCATGCACACACCCACCCACGCACACACACACCGTGGTGTACACACATACACACCCACACATACACTCACAGACCAGAAGAGATGTTGTTACACAAAATGGGAAAGCACTGGGCTTCTGCACTGAGCTCATGGTCAGCACTCAGGCCTTATGTTCAATGCCAAAACCTGACCACCCAGGGACCAGCTAGGAGAAGACAAAGGTTTCAAAACCTGATGAGCTTCACCAGTCCTAGATGACAGGAAGCTTTGTGATATCCAACATGTGCTTGGGTTTCCCAAGCTTCCGAAAACATAGGAAAGGCATCATAGGCCCACATTGCTTGCAATGAATCATTTCATTATGTTCAGTGCCTTAGTTGTCTGCCTGAATGACTACTGAATTATATTGAGCACTGTAACTGTACAACAGAATATAGTCTCACAAAGGCAGGATAAGTGCACAGAACTTGGCCTGCCATGAGAGGTGGCACAAATGAAGGTCTCCTGTTAAAACAGAGCACTGGGGAGAGAGATAGCTAAGGGTACAAAGAGGCCATTATTCCTGACCTTCAGAGCCCACTCACACTCATTCTCACTAACTGGCCCAGATGGAGTTGTTTGTTACCCAGCTGTACAGGAGTGAGGACTTTTGTGTGCCTGTCTAGACAATGAGAGAGACTTCCTCCAGCAGGCCTGTGATGCAGAGAAACCCTCAGGTTACACTGTGAACAGTGAGGGGAGCCCCGGAACATGCACTATCTTGAAAGAAGTCTCTCTGTTATGAACTCATTGTACTGAATACAAATTTCCTAGGTTGGTGCCATTCAGTATAGCTACTCGGGAATTTCACCTATAAGAATACAAAGACATGGAAGTACAGGCTCTTTTTGAGGGGACACGTCCTGGGTTCTACCCCATATTTCCACATATGATCCTATTCATGGTCCCTGGGCTCCTTTTGCTCAAGGGTACTGCATTAAGCTTGAGTCACAGCACCACTTCTGGGTATTTCTGTGATCTCTTAGAAATAACTGTGTCATGGACCTTCCCACACTGGCTGGATTAAAACTAAGTTTCTCTACATCTCAGCCTCCTGAGGTCCTGGGATTACAGACAGCAGCCACTGGCACCTTATTTCTTCTCTTCTTCATTTTTTAATCTGGACAATCTGACTTCTTAACAGCGTCATTCAAAAGGTTTTAATTTATAAGCAAACTATCCAATGTTATTTATAGCTGCTTTCCCTTAGAAGGATTTTCTCTCCTCATCTTCCCCTCTGGTCACAGGTTTGAGGCCAAAAGTGAGAAATGAGTGTCACAGGATTTGGGAGCAAATATCCACAGTACATGCCAGTTCTGTCACTTAGCATTGAGCTGCTGTGAATTTACTGTCTCAGGATATGAGGACAGAAAGCTGGAGTGATCCTCATACAGTCTGCATTGCTCCTTTTGCCTATAAAATGATCTAATAATTATGAGTGTTTTGTGTCTCCAAGATTAAGTGTCTAGAACACACTAGTAGCATCTTCATGTGAAGGGTTAAAGTTTTGAGGCAGTGAACACTTGTTGCTTGTTTCTAGCAGAGCAACACGTGGTGGTAATCCAAACACCTGGTTGATTGTGTGCCTTTATAAACCCTGCAAAACTTTAGCTCGGGGTTCTCCTCCTAGGATCCGCTGTGTTGGAGTGTAGGATGAGACCCAAGCTGCAGCCCGTTTAAATAAAACCTTAAAACAGCTGTAAAGTCTGACTCTCGATGGTCTTCTTGGAGTGGATCCTGTGACCTGGGTATAACATATTAGTGAGGGCTTGTCCGGGATCCCCCCAAAGACCCCCGAGATCTCAGCCTCCAAAGGTAATATAGAGCTGTCTTTGTTAATTTGTCTTGTCCTGTCATTTGTCTGTTTTACTTTCGTTTTCCTTTGTGAGGATGGCCACTCCGATTCGTAAAGGGTTGTTGAGGCAGATGCGCTTGCACCACAACCCTGGAGGAACTGGGAGATGTCCAAGATCCTCTGGTGGGGCAGGGGTCCTTGGAACCCCGCTGTGTGGGGTGGGGGGGGGCAGTCCTTGGAACACCGCTGTGTGAATTGTGGGGTGGGGGTCGGTTCAGTGTTGGGCCAGAACTGACCAAGAGGGCCTCCTAACAGAGGCCCAACTAGCCCACTGTGGCTCTGCTCTTTCTGCTGTGGCCTGGGTGTGGAACCCCACCGTGACTGTAGTCAGTGGACCAATTTGGGAGATCTTCACTTTGTAAGCCCTTTTTTGTAAATGTCAGGCCTGCGTGTGTTCTGTTTGTACTGTTTATTGATTTTTGGATTGTACGTCTGACGGGACTGGAAACCATAGGCACCATTCCATCTAGCCTCCTAGACTTACAAAAAGCAACTGAGACAGAGGGAAAGAAAAGGTACCCCCCGGTTTTTCAGGGAGATAACTTGGAAGAAGAAATGTTTCCTCCCCCATTCTCTCCTTTCCAGGTTCCTTTTGCAGAACCTGAGAATGGTCAAGAGGAGGAGGGAGCTATAAAACACTCAGCACCTGCCCTTAAAGTTTCTGAGTGGCCAGTCACTCCACAACAAAGTGGGATCAAACCCCCGTTCTAATGCAGCTGTTTTTCCCATACGCACCATAGGTCCTGTGGATGCAGATGGTCAACAGCTACTCCAATATTGGCCATTTTCTACCAGTGATCTACACAATTGGCACACCCAAAATGCCCCCTTTTCTGAGAAACACCAGGATTTAATTTGTTTACTTGAAATTATTCTCTTTACTCATCAGCCCACTTGGGATGATTTTAGTCAGCTTTTACAGGTCCTTTTTACTACCGAAGAGAGAGACTATATCCAAGAGGCAGCCCAGAAACATATCCCTGGCCCCAAAGGAGCACCTATCACAGATCCTGCTCTGATCACTGCCTATTTTCCTGAGACCCAACCAACAATTGAGACAACAATACAGTTGAAAGTAGGGAGCGACTCCTCATCTATCGCCAGGCTCTGTTGGCATGTCTCAAGGTGGAAGCTTGCCAACCTACTGATATGGCCAAAGTTTATAATGTTAGACAGGGAGGAAGTGAAAGTCTGGCAGCATATCTTGAGTGGCTCCTGGAAGCTTTTAGTCAATATACCCGTATGATCTTGAGACCCAGGAGTCAGCTCAGATGATTATGTTTGCCTATATAAATCAAGCTGCACCAGACATAAAGCGAAAGTTGCAGGCTCTAGACAGACTTAGTGAAAAGTCTATTAGGGATCTAGTAGCTGCAGTGGAAAGGGTTTACAATAAGAGAGAGACAGTAGCAAAGACAAGAATGGAAGAGCAAAGAACATGAAATTGAGTGTGAAAAGCGTGACCAGGCCAAAGAAAAGAGGCTAGACTGGTTGGACTTGCCACTATTGCATGCTGAGCATACCTGGTTCACAGATGGCAGCAGTTTCATTTGAGAGGGAAAAAGGTACACCGGTGCAGCAATCACCACGGACACTGAGATAGGGTGGGCAGAAGCACTCTCCCAGGGAACGTCTGCACAAAGAGAAGAACTAGTGACACTAACAAAAGCCCTCCAGATGGGAAAAGGGAAGAGACTAAACATTTACACGGACAGTCGGTATGCTTTTGCCAATGTGCATGTCCATGGAGCCATTTACCAAGACAGGGGGCTGTTGACAGCTGAGGCAAAGGTTATTATAAACGAAAAAGAACTTTTAAGCCTCATCCGGGCCTTCTGGGAACCAGCAAATATTGCCATTATGCACTTTCCTGGCCATCAAAAGTTAATTGATTCAATAACCAAAGGAAATAACTTGGCCGATCAGGCAGCTAAGGAGGTGGAACTCCAGCCCAGGGCCACAAGGTTTGCCTCCTGAGCCTCAGTACTCTCAAGAATACTTGGAGTAGATAAAGAAAATTTCCATGGCCTATAAACCCCCAAACAGAGAAAGAGATAAAGACTGGTGGAAAACTGGTGAGGGGAAACTTATCTTGCCACAAAGATTGGGCAAGCGGTTTCTTATGAGAATCCATCGGGTCTCTCACATGGGAACCCGAAGAATGGAGAACTTGCTCCTACTCTCAGAAGTAAAAATCAGGCAAGGAAATCAACTCATTGAGGAAATTGTTAA